>NC_034181.2:67581060-67938560 GCF_002021735.2 Oncorhynchus kisutch | reverse complement strand
CTAGGCGATATGTAGCATTTTTATGAAATATATGGACACTTATGAACAATAGCCTGTAGGATGCAGCTGTTGAGACAGCAGTTGGTATTAAAATAAACTAAAAAAGAACCACAAACAAGTAGAGAGGAGATCCGATCAGGGAGAGTTGAGTTTGAGTGTAACCATTTCTCCAGCTCAACCTATTTGTGGAGCCAACTGAGTAGTGTGCAGGGTGACTCTTATCTTTCATACCACCGCTACATCGTGTTTGACAGGAGGCCAAAAACACTGGTTTCATTTCTTCAATTGTGAAACTCCTCAGCTGCTTCAGTTACACTGCTTCAACAAAGCTCCAATGTGGTTCTATCACCTTCAGTCAGATAGCCCTAAAGAACTTGACAAGCTGTCACAACTCTAAGAATTGAAAATAAAAAAGAACCACAAACAAGTAGAAAGGGGTTCCGATCATAGAAAGTTGAGTTACGTTTGAGTTGAACAATTTCTCCAGCTCAACCTATTTGTAGAGCGGACTGAACAGTGTGCATAGTGACTCTTATCTTTCATACAAATCAAATGAAATGTTATTTGTCACATGCGCCGAATACAACAGGTGTAGACTTTACCGTGAAACTCTTAATTACAAGGAAGAAAAATTAGCAAAATAAAAAAACTTAATGGTAACGCAATAAAATAACAATAACGAGGCTAAATACTGTGCAAGGAGTACCGGTACCGATTCAATGTGCAGGGGTACGAGGTAGTTGAGGTCATTTATGTATTATGTACATGTGGGTTGGGTTTAAAGTGACTAGGCAATCAGGACAGATTAATAAACAGAGTAGCAACAGGGTATGTGAAAGAGTGTGAAAGTTTGTCTGTGTGCGCATGTGTGTGGAGTCAATATGCATGTGTGTGTGTGTGTGTGTGTGTGTGTGTGTGTGTGTGTGTGTGTGTTGGAATGTAAGTGTAGTATGTGTGAGTAGAGTAGGAGTGTGGATAGAGTCAGTGAAAGATAGTCCGTGTAAAAAACAGGGGGTGAATGTAAATAGTCCGGGTAGCCATTTGATTAACTGTTCAGCAGTCTCATGGCTTGGGGGTTGAAGCTTTTCAGGAGCCTTTTGGTCTCAGACTTTGTGATCCAGTACCGCTTGCCATGTGGTAGCAGAGATAACAGCCTGTGACTTGGGTAGCTGGAGTCTTTGACAATTTACGTCATGATTGGCAGGCGGCCAAAAACACTTGTTTAATTTCTTCAATTGTGAAACAGCTCCGCTACTTTAGTTACACTGATTCAGCCAAGCTCAAATGCCAGTCTGTCACCTTCAGTCAGATAGCCCAAAAGAATTTAGCAAGCAGTCACTTACAACTCGGAGAATTGAGCGGGTCATGAATTAATTGAAAGATTGAACTCCAACAGTGGTAGAAAAAGTACCCAAATTGTCATTCTTGAGTAAAAGTAATCATACCTTAATAGAAAATGACTCAAGTAAAAGTGAATGATCCAGTAAAATACTTGAGTAAAGGTCTGAAAGTATTTAGTTTTAAATATACTTAAGTATCAAAAGTAAAATTATAAATCATTTCAAATTGCTTATATTAAGGAAACCAGAAGGCACAATTTTCTTGTTTTAAAAAATGTACAAATTGCCAGCGGCACACTCCAACACAGACATAATTTACAAACAAGGCATTTAAGTTTAGTGAGTGCGCCAGATCAGAGGCAGTAGGGATGACCAGGATGTTCTCTTGATAAGTGAGTGAATTTGACAATTTTTCTGTCCTGCTAAGCATTCACAATGTAATGAGTACTTTTGGGTGTCAGGGAAAATGCATGGACCAAAAGTACATTATTTTCTTTAGGAATGTAGTGAAGTAAAAGTTGTCAAAAAAACAACTTAAATTCTAGTTTAAATAGTTTTTATACCACTGAACTCCAAGGTTGTATCCTTGACTCAATCTAAATTGCCTCTGCCTGTTTGGAAGCTACTGACCACTTGCCAGCAACATACCATTATATTATGCTCCTCATGGTGTCAACTAAGTAGACAAAAGTGTGTGTTGTGTGATGCAAAAAAATACAAAATTCAAAAAAGTTTTCATATATTTTTCATTCATACAGGTAATCAGGAGTGACTTCCCATTTTTAAAACAAATATCCTCTGAGCCTCACTTAGCCTATAAAAACATAGGCAGGTTAACTCAGTGGATTTGTGGCTACACGCTGAGGTTGTTTGCACATATGATAACAAAGACGGGTGTGTGAATGTCAATCTGCAACTTATACATTGTAGAGATAGGGGAATTACAATTAGCACATGCCTGATAATATAAAAAAGTTAAAACACATGTATACAACCAATATATCACCTGCAGAATAGTTCAGCCTCTCTATTTATCTCCCACAATAATGACGCTTATTTGCTGCCATCCCATTTCACAAACACTGACCAAAAATATACGGTCCCGAACTGATAGGCCGGGGTGACAAAAATTCCCATGCTCATTTCTGGTTCCAGTTTGCCACGATGTGAACTTAACTCTTCAGAACATGAGCAGGTTAAACATAAATATGCAATAAATCCAAAACAACACAAATGAAACAGCAGATTTGACACTAAATTAGAAAAATATTTACTGCTCAACGAACACATATCATCATAGTTGAATCTGGATGTAAAAAAAAAAAAAAACAGACAGACAAAATATGTATGTACTGTCCTTGACAGTGTCAGTTCACTAGAAAAATACACCAAAATAAAGAGCATTGTACAATAGAATTCAGAGTTGAGAATTTTGAAAATTACACCCCAAAAAACGTGCTCCACATGCACACACTGAGGGAGAAACAGACAAGATATAAAATGCACCAGCAACTGAAGAGAACTGTAAGCCTTATCAATAGTGTCAAAAGATTAGGACTGGTAAAGGCTTTTAATGGATTTACATGTTGTCAGTGTTGTGGCTGGTCTTGTGTACCTGACTCATAGGAGACTAGGTTGCAGCAGGTGAGGGAGCTGATTTTCTCTTCCTGCTGTGACTCTAGCACCACTATGTGGGCAATGGAGTAGCTGCACTCCTCACTGCTCATTGACAGTAGAATACAAACAATGCAGCTCTTCACAGCACCTATCCCTTCCTACCCTTAGTCACCATGTAGATATGAAAGGATCAAATATGTCTGCAATATGGTAATAGCTCTACCTAGCCCTCTAAAAGACTAGATGGAATTTTCACTATATTGTTTACTATCCAACCGTTTCAGATGTACATAAGTACCTAGGTGTAGTGGTTGATTTTGCCTTGAGGAAATGAATGGGTTGCTATCTTTACCTCAACCCAATCCATATTTACTCGGTCCAAATGGAGCACAACTCAACTTTTAAAAACACATCCACTGTTACTTCAGTAGCACAGATCAAAAAATATATTCCATGACATTATTAAAGCTTATAATTCCTGTAGGGGAGGGCTGCTCTCCAGGGTAAGTTGCATCCTCTCCCTGTTCAAACATCAACAAAGGGGACGCGACAAAATAAAGTATGAAGGTATGAGTATGAAAAGTATCAAAAACTGTTCGTTCATCAACTCAGCTTATATTACAAGACTCCAAAAATAGACCTGTTTGTTAGTACTCAAACAAGTGTTTAAAAAAAGTGTTCTTGGCTTTCTTTAAAAAAGGGTCTCTTCATGTGAGCCTTGTGGCAGGGTTCATAGGTCAAAGGTTGAGGATGGAGACATCGAAGAGGTCACAGAGGCCCTCGCTCTCATCCAGGTTATAGAAGTAGTCATGGTCACCCGGGGGAGGAGAAAGGCGGAGGAGTGGAGAGAACACTGGTAGAGAGAGAGGAAGTGGGATATAAACATGAATAACTGGAATCATCTAGTCAAAGTAAAGGTGTTAATAACATAATCCATTTTAGACTCTTACCTTCTGAAGCCATAAGTTCCTCTAGTAGATCTGCACTCACCATCTCTACACACAGAGAGAGAGACAGAGACAGAGACAGACAAAGACAGAGACAGAGACAGAGACAGAGACAGAGACAGAGAGAGAGAGAGGTGAGAGAGTGTCTGCTGTACACAAAGTCACAGTTTATGATGCGTTTTATTTCAGGAAATTGTGCTCAAGGGTCTGTTCAGATACATTTAAATAAAAGTTTAAGACATCACACACATGCACACAGGGTCAAACACAGTACCTTTAGCGGGGTCAAACATGTCAGAAAAGTATTTGGGGAAATCCAGCACTGAAAAACACAAGGCACAATAGACACCATACAAGTACATTAGAGGTTGTTTTTATAAAGTAGAGCCAAGTTACACACCGTTTTCCTGTGTACATTTATTAATCAACCAAAAATAAAAACAGCTTGCACACACACACACACATTTCTATAGCAAGCAGGCATTGTACATCATTTGTTGCCACACAGATGCTTCCTGTGTTACAGTGCATTGGGGATAGCCAGGGTTTTAATGTTTAAAAAAAAAACACTGGTCGGAAGTGTGTGCTTACTAAACAGATAAACAATGTACGCAGAGTACCAGTCCAAAGTTTGGAGACACCTACTCATTCAAGTTGCATTTCATATTTCATTTTATTTTATTTTTTTTATATTTTCTACATTGTAGAATAAAAGTGAAGACAAACTATGAAATGACTCATATGGAATCATGGAATAACCTAAAAAAGGGTTAAACAAATCAAAATATATTTTAGATTCTTCAAAGTAGCCACCCTTTGCCTTGATGACAGCTTTGCACACTCTTAGCATTCTCTCTTTTCTAACAGTCTTGAAGTAGTTCTCACATTTGCTGAGCACTTGTTGGCTGCTTTTCCTTCACTCTGCAGTCCAACTCATCCCAAACCATCTCAGTTGGGTTGAGGTCGGGCGATTATGGAGGCCAGGTCATCTGATGCAGCACTCCATCACTCTCCTTCTTGGTCAAATAGCCCTTACACAGCCTGGAGGTGTGTTGGGTCTTTGTCTTGTTGAAAAACAAATGATAGTGGGACTAAGCCCAAACCAGATGGGATGGCGTTTCGCTGCAGAATGCTGTGGTAGCCATTGTGGGATTCTATATTTTACATTATAGCCACTACCATATATATGATTAAATATTATCTGATATTGGTTGTGTGAGGTATCTGCATTTGTGCACTGGAGCATCATCATGAGAGTAAACAACTGCTTGCTACATCTACTTGCCTGTTTGTGTGTGTGTGACAAGAACTGAGTAACATGGTATGACCTGCATGTTGCAAAACTGTAGATAACAGCCCAGCAGATGCTTTGTCCTTGTGTTTGTATGTAACAATATTGAGCACATGATGTGACTTGCTGTATCTTACAAAGTTGTGATAGGGAGGGGTGGTCATCACTAGGTTTAACTGAGATGGAAAAATACTGAACAACACAATAGTAGGAACTGAGCAACTGTTATAACTAGGGGGTGATACCAGAACAGTAGGAATCTATACAGACGGAGGGAGGACTCCAAGAAGCGCCAAGAGGCGGGTACCCGCCTGAGCGCCTGCGATAGGCTGAGCAAATTCAAACCACGACCAGCCTCTACTGTGATAGGCCAACAGACAGGTTGGAACTATGTCTATCCAGTATAAGAACACTGTTTACATATATCCTGTCAGTTCTCTGTTCTGTCCTGCGTGGTATTACAGTGAGCCCGTATATACAAAATTTGCATTTGCCATTTATTACTTAGCTAATAAAAAATACATAGTATACAATTGGTGACTCATTGTTACATTTATCCTGATACCAGATTCGAATTTACGCAACTCTAACACCATGCTGGTTAAGTGTGGTTTGAATTCTAAATAAAATCACTGACAGTGTCACCAGCAAACACCCCCGCACCACCTCCTCCATGCTTTGGGAACCATACAAATGTGGAGATCATCCATTCACCTACTCTGCATCTCACAAAGACACAGTAAGAACCAAAAATCTCAAATTTGGACTCATCATACCAAAGGACATATTTCCACAGGTCTAATGTCCATTGCTCGTGTTTCTTGGCCCAAGCAAGTCTATTCCTCTTATTGGTGTCCTTTAGTAGTGGTTTCTTTGCAGCAATTCGACCATGAAGGCCTGATTCACACAGTCACCTCTGAACAGTTGATGTAGAGAAGTGTCTGTTACTTGAACTCTGTGAAGCATTTATTTGGGATGCAATCTGAGGTGCAGTTAAAACAAAAGATAAATAACTCTTATGAACTTAACCTTTATTTAAATAAGCAAGTTACTTAACCTTTATTTAAATAAGCAAGTTACTTAACCTTTATTTAAATAAGCAAGTTACTTAACCTTTATTTAAATAAGCAAGTTACTTAACAACAAATTCTTATTTACAATGACAGTATCCACTGGCCAAATCCGGACGATGCTGGGCCAATTGTGCGCCGCCCTATGGGACTACCAATCACAGCCGGTTGTGATACAGCCGGGATTCGAAACAATTTGTCTGTAGTGACACCTCTAGCACTGAGATGCAGTGACTCTGTGCCGCTCGAGAGCCCATCTTGCAGCAGAGGTAACTCTGGGTCTTCCTTTCCTTTGGCGGTCCTCATGAGAGCCAGTTTCATCATAGCGCTTGATGGTTTTTGCAACTGCACTTGAATAAAGTTAATGACATTTTCCGGATTGACTGACCATGTCTTAAAGTAATGATGGACTATCGTTTCTTGCCATAATATGGACTTGGTCTTTTACCAAATAGTGCCATCTTCTGTATACACCTAACTTGTCACAACAACTGATTGGATCAAAACCATTAGGAAGGACTGAATGAAATTCCACAAATTCAGTTTTAAGAAGGCAGACCTGTTAATTGAAATGCATTCCAGATGACTGCCTAATGAAGCTGGTTGAGATAATGCCAAGGGTGTGCAAAGCTGTCAAGGCAAAGTGTGGCTACTTTGAAAAATCTCAAATATAAAATATATTTTGATTAGTTTAACAGTTTTTTGGGGACATAACATGATTCCATATGTGTTATTTCATAGTTTTGATGTCTTCAGTATTATTCTACAATGTAGAAAATAGTTCAAATAAAGAAAAGCCCTTGAATGAAGAGGTGTCCAAACTTGACTGGTACTGTACGTGTGAGAGAGAGACCGTTGGAATACTAGCCCAGTGCCAAGGTTTATCTCCCTCCATCACATTCCTGCTTTTGGTTGGGCGGTCAACCTTTGTCCTATCGTGATTAAGTACCCATAAAAGATTGTAATGTACGATGGTATCGCCCCCTAATGGCCAACCCCACAATTGTATTTATTTATTATTATTAATTATTATTATTAGACTGCTAAAAAGGACCACTAGCGAGAGGAATCATGATAAAATATACATTGGAGCCAAATCTATTTTAGTAGTGTATTCCTCTAGGTTGGAGCTTTGGCACGAAAGAGGTGTGTTTAGGTCAGGGCGACATGGCCTAAAAATCATCTCCCGATTCTTTCAAACCTATGGGCGATTAACAATATATATTTCTTGATTTTTTGTTGTTGATGTTTTCACTAAATAAGCTTTGTTGTACAATTAAAGGGCAAATACACTGCATTTCAACAACTCAGTAATAATCCAAATGGATTCAGGGCTTGTGAAATTATACCTAGTCTAAAAATACACCTTCCACAACCATAAAACCCAATATTAACATTGCACAACATTGCAGCGTGCGTGACAAACAGAGCATTCATTTTCCAGAGCCAATGTTCATTGAAACTCCTGTTTTAGTACTGTTCGCTCTGTGTACAACTTGAGGAGTTGATACCTTTTTATCTCTCATTTAGAAAGGTTAACTTCCTCTATTACAGTAAAATAATGTCTCAATGTGTTTTGGTGTCCATATGAGCCATTCTGTTGGACCAAAATTCAAATAACGAGTTGAAACCTGTTTGTCAGAGAGGAAGAAGTGATCTCTCATCTTTGATTTTCTGAGTGGCAGGGGGAGGGGCTTGGTGTGTGTGTGTAAATAGAGAGGAAGAGGCAGAGACATGAGAATCTTGTCATTATATATAGATCTCTGGTGTAAATGGGAAGGTGCACACAGGACAGAAGGAGTGAAGGAGACGGGACCAAAAAGACATGAGAACAAGCGAACATACACACTCAAAAAAAAATATCCACGATACAGGCATTTGAAATATCGTGCAAAAACATCAATTAGAATTTATCGAATTAATTTGATATCGCTCAGCCTTAGTCTGTGTGCCAAAGTGCAAGTGACAGTTAAGGATCCTGGCTGGCTGTGTGTCATGTGATGGGTTGTATATTATCAACGGCTTAGCTGCAGAGCATGCAACTCCGCTGTCCCCATAACTGGATCATTATTAAATGAGTCACATTTTTTTGCCTAATCTTCCTCCCTTATCAGGCCTAGGTTTCTTTCTATATGTTGTATAGGTAGGTTGTAGACTACATTGCTAATTATAGGCTATGGAAATTGACTTACTCTACACATCATTTCTTTCATAAGCTTTGATAGGCTGTAAGTTCTTTTGACTTCATTACATTTTTCCATCTTGATATTGTTTCCTCAATTTGACTTCTTGTTGCCTGTAACATTTGTTATTTAAAATAAAGCTGTGATAGAGACTCGCCTATAGACTGCCTTTCACAGATGTTCGCATTGCCTGTATCCGCTACGGAGCCGCAGTCAAACGACCACCCCTCATCACTGTCAAACGCTCCCTAAAACACTTCTGTGAGCAGGCCTTTCTAATCGACCTGGCCCGGGTATCCTGGAAGGACATTGACCTCATCCCGTCAGTTGAGGATGCCTGGTCATTCTTTAAAAGTAACTTCCTCACCATTTTAGATAAGCATGCTCCGTTCAAAAAATGCAGAACTAAGAACAGATACAGCCCTTGGTTCACCCCAGACCTGACTGCCCTCGACCAGCACAAAAACATCCTGTGGCGGACTGCAATAGCATCGAATAGTCCCCGTGATATGCAACTGTTCAGGGAAGTCCGGAACCAATACACGCAGTCAGTCAGGAAAGCTAAGGCCAGCTTCTTCAGGCAGAAGTTTGCATCCTGTAGCTCCAACTCCAAAAAGTTCTGGGACACCGTGAAGTCCATGGAGAACAAGAGCACCTCCTCCCAGCTGCCCACTGCACTGAGGCTAGGTAACACGGTCACCACTGATAAATCCATGATTATCGAAAACTTCAATAAGCATTTCTCAACGGCTGGCCATGCCTTCCGCCTGGCTACTTCAACCTCGGCCAACAGCTCCGCCCCCCCCGCAGCTCCTCGCCCAAGCCTCTCCAGGTTCTCCTTTAACCAAATCCAGATAGCAGATGTTCTGAAAGAGCTGCAAAACCTGGACCCGTACAAATCAGCTGGGCTTGACAATCTGGACCCTCTATTTCTGAAACTATCTGCCACCATTGTCGCAACCCCTATTACCAGCCTGGTCAACCTCTCTTTCATCTCGTCTGAGATCCCCAAGGATTGGAAAGCTGCCGCAGTCATCCCCCTCTTCAAAGGGGGAGACACCCTGGACCCAAACTGTTACAGACCTATATCCATCCTGCCCTGCCTATCTAAGGTCTTCGAAAGCCAAGTCAACAAACAGGTCACTGACCATCTCGAATCCCACCGTACCTTCTCCGCTGTGCAATCCGGTTTCCGAGCCGGTCATGGGTGCACCTCAGCCACACTCAAGGTACTAAACGATATCATAACCGCCATCGATAAAAGACAGTACTGTGCAGCCGTCTTCATCGACCTTGCCAAGGCTTTCGACTCTGTCAATCACCATATTCTTATCGGCAGACTCAGTAGCCTCGGTTTTTCGGATGACTGCCTTGCCTGGTTCACCAATTACTTTGCAGACAGAGTTCAGTGTGTCAAATCGGAGGGCATGCTGTCCGGTCCTCTGGCAGTCTCTATGGGGGTGCCACAGGGTTCAATTCTCGGGCCGACTCTTTTCTCTGTGTATATCAATGATGTTGCTCTTGCTGCGGGCGATTCCCTGATCCACCTCTACGCAGACGACACCATTCTATATACTTTCGGCCCGTCTTTGGACACTGCTATCTAACCTCCAAACAAGCTTCAATGCCATACAACACTCCTTCCGTGGCCTCCAACTGCTCTTAAACGCTAGTAAAACCAAATGCATGCTTTTCAACCGGTCGCTGCCTGCACCACCCACCACTGCGACTTGTATGCTCTAGTCGGCTGGCCCTCGCTACATATTCGTCGCCAGACCCACTGGCTCCAGGTCATCTACAAGTCCATGCTAGGTAAAGCTCCGCCTTATCTCAGCTCACTGGTCACGATGGCAACACCCATCCGTAGCACGCGCTCCAGCAGGTGTATCTCACTGATCATCCCTAAAGCCAACACCTCATTTGGCCGCCTTTCGTTCCAGTACTCTGCTGCCTGTGACTGGAACGACTTGCAAAAATCGCTGAAGTTGGAGACTTTTATCTCCCTCACCAACTTCAAACATCAGCTATCTGAGCAGCTAACCGATCGCTGCAGCTGTACATAGTCTATTGGTAAATAGCCCACCCTTTTTCACCTACCTCATCCCCATACTGTTTTTATTTATTTACTTTTCTGCTCTTTTGCACACCAATATCTCTACCTGTACATGACCATCTGATCATTCATCACTCCAGTGTGAATCTGCAAAATTGTAATTATTTGCCTACCTCCTCATGCCTTTTGCACACATTGTATATAGACTCCCCCTTTGTTTTCTACTGTGTTATTGACTTGTTAATTGTTTACTCCATTGTGTAACTCTTTGTTGTCTGCTCACAGTGCTATGCTTTATCTTGGCCAGGTCGCAGTTGCAAATGAGAACTTGTTCTCAACTAGCCTACCTGGTTAAATAAAGGTGAAATAAAAATAAAATAAATAAAAATTTGAAAGCTGCAACTTTAGGACTTTAAACACTTCATTAGAATAGCCTATTTGGTTAATTGTATTCATAATTTTAACTTCATGCTTTTGATAGACTATTTTAATGAGTGGGATTTGGCTTTTAGCCGTTTAGTTCACAACAGAAATAGGGAGGGTTGCATGCATTATTTTATAATAGACTAAGCTTTGTTCAACTGTAATGTTTGTTCAAACTACATTAGATTTTTCTATCTTGATATTGTTTGTTCTACCTCTCATTATTACCTTAGGCCTATCATGTTTTAAGGTTATTCAAAAACAACCTAAAACTTAGAGATAAATTATCTAACGGCATTCTAAGCTAATTGTTTGATCATGAAGTAGCACGGAGGGAGGTGCCGGGCAAAGCCAGCATGCATAAAAACTTAAGTCATATTCATATCAAATTGAATTCTAACTCACAGTCAGATGAATCGGATTTGATTGGTTCAAAGACAGTCAAGTTGTTGTCCAATGAAGCAGAAGACTGGAGGGACCGAGTGTCCAATGATGGTGGTTGCTGAGCAGGTTTTTCAGTGCTGGAGGTGTCTGGTAGGTAAGGATAGAGAAAGATATGAATACAGATGTAGACATGGGACAATTCAATGATATTGTATTGAGAGTTTAGCAGACAAAACACTTTCATAGACCATGAGAAATATAACAGTGAGGTCACCTGATGACTTAGCTGCTGTATGTGCTTTAGGCTTGCCAGTGGCCAGACTCTGGGTGGTCTTGACAAATGTGTGAGTGGGTGTGTTAATGGCTGTGTCTACAGAGGCTGCAGCAGACTTGGTGTTCTGCAGCATTTCCTCAGGGGGCGGGACTGGCAGCACCACGGGGGTTGAGTTAACTGGGTCCTTGTTGATGAGCAGAACATCAATGGGCCCAGCAGCGCTCTTCAGATGGATCTGATACGTCCTCTGACCATTTTGAACCTAAAAGTGGAGACAAACACACACACACACACACACTTACTTTTCACCCTGAGAAGACTGACGGACTGACTAGGGGGGAGGAGGCAGAAACCAATCGAACTTACAGCTTCAGGTATGGGCACCTCCAGCTTCGTACCAGAGGGAGCACGCACCGCCAAGAGGGTATCACCTTTGAAGCAGCTGCAGATGTCCTCATGATTAACATAGGCCAGAGTTGGTCAGAGTTAAGGTCAGACACACACCTTAACAGAGTATTATAACAGTGTTAATGCTGGCAAGTGTATCCTCTGCTATTGTACAGACAAGACAGAGCTGCAGCTCTTTTTCTATACTTTTCTACTGGTGTGGACTGTCATGGACATCTATCTAAGGTTAGGTTGGGGGTAACAATTTAGATGTTGGTGTAGGTATGAGTATGTGAGTACATAGTAAGGATATGGACTATTGTGTGTGTCCTCGGTCACGTTCTTGATGCTTTGTTGGACCCACACCCTCTGCTGGTCCAGCTCACTTTCCCTCATATCCAGATCTTCAAGCTCCGACTTCAGGTCAATCAGCCTGTCACCAATCTCCCTTGAGTTACAGCCTGGCCCAACTCCCCTTAGACAGATAGTGTACAGAAATGTAAGCACATACTGTGTGCATACCTATACACATACAAGCACGTGAAAGTACACTCACTTCCACTGAATACTATTCTTGGACTTCTTCTCGATCAGGCCGATGCCCTCCAGTACATTGGTGATGTCATAGATGCGCCTCTTCTGCCTGACGGCCAGGGTGTCTGCTGCCTACAAGAGCAGAAGAAACGACATTACTCACAACACAACTGTCAAAGTACACCCTCTCTCATCAGAAGCAAAATAACTTAATTAATGATTTTAAAATGCAAGCACTCAAATGTCCCTACCAAGGATATTTTCCTTAGAGGGAAATGTATATCCAGCGTGGGGTTAAATAACAAATCACAAAGGTCAGAGCCTGTGAGACAGGGGCCTGTCAACCAATCACTGGATGGGTCATAGCCCTGGTAGCCAATAATAGGAGAGGTCACAACCCTATGAGCCTATCAGAGGGGGGACTAAACAATGCGGACAATAATGACAGACCGTGACACAGCCACCCACTGAGCGATGAGACACGGCTTGTCTCTTTTACACACACACACACACACACACACTCTTTCTGTGTTTTACCCTCTTTTATTCCTCAAACTCCTTACTGACATTAACCTAGATAATATAACAGTTTTACACTTAGTTTTATATTAGAGTTTAAGCTTCTATTTTATTTTAGAGTATAAATCATCACAATCACAGTGCATGTGTAATTGCTGGCTTTTGGCCAATAAAAAAATGAAAAGCCGAAAAATAAAATTGTTGCTGGTCATTTTGACCGTGAGAAAAAAACAATCCCATTACAAATAATAAATGTTTATTTGTTGATGGAAATATCAGTTGATGGAAATACATTTGACTGTCATGCTTATCGGTCTATAGGCTAAAGCTGCAATATGTAACTTTTGGGCAACACGACCAAATCCACATAGAAAGGTGAGTTACAGATCGGTCATTGTTGAAAGCAAGTTTAAGATGCGGTAGATCTGTTCTATTTCTATGCTTATTGTTCTTAAGTTTCGTTTTTGCATATTTTACTTTCAGTTTTGTACACCAGCTTCAAACAGCTGAAAATACAATATTTTTCATTATGGAAAATATATATCATAGCTGTTTAGATGGCAGAATGATTCCCCACACGGTACTTGCTTGTTTTGTCACATAAATTCAAATTGTTTGCCTAATTTCAGTTTATGCAACCAGGAAACGGGGGATTGATTTCTGCATAGTGCAGCTTCAATTTACAAAATGTTGTGTAATTAAATTGGGGCGTGTGTATTTTCGTTAGTCGACATGCATTTTATTTATTACACGTGCACAGCTTACAGAGCCAATTTTTTAACATAATATTACTTGTCAGACAGCGCTAGACCTGCTGCTGCAGATGCTCAGATCGTTGCTTCTGGAGTGTTATTGCGCAACAATTCCAAATGCAATCCCATGTTAAAAACAGTTTTGATGGTCATGATTAAAAATAGCTACTATTGCTTTATTTCTCAATTGATAATTGAAGCATGCCTTGCATTTGCCATTTATTGAGATACTTCTGGATTTTGGCAATGAGGCCCTTTATCTACTTCCCCAGAGTAAGTTGAACCCGTGGATACCATTTTAATGTCTCTGCTTGCAGTTAAGGAAGTTGATAACAGATACCATAGACTTCCAGTCATTGCGCTAACTAACACTAGTTAACATTGGTTCGCAAAACTACATCCAACTTCCTTCATACTGGACACAGTTTCATACAAATGTTATCCACGAGTTCATCTGACTCTGGGGTAGATAAAGGGCCTCATTGTCAAAATCCCGAAGTATCCCTTTAAGCATGACAGTGCTAGTCAACACCTACTAGATTGTAATTAAAATCTTCCCGGACACATTTTTCTAATGGAAACCCTGGTGTGGGTGTCTGAGTGCATGGCATATTCCACATGCATCTCCTCGGAGTATGTTGCACATCTGTTACAACACAATGTAGCAATCAATATCAATCAAACATGGCAGTGCTTAGACTTATATAGGTTATAAAATTGGAGACTGCGATTATACTAAAACATAAACAAACCATAGCTAACAATTCTCACAGTCAGACAGTCAAAAGAGATGCAGCCCATCACTCACTACTTTAAGATCGAGCACCCCGTCCTCCGCTTCCTGCAGCAAAGTAACGAACTTCGTGGTGAGAAGTCCGAGGCTCCTCTCGTGTCTCTGAGACTGGGGAGCGTCGGAACCTTCCAGCTCGGTTCGGCTCACCTCGAGCTCCATAACCAGTCTGAATCGGTTGGATGATATAGTGAATGGGAGGTTTCCCTAAATGCTGTAAAGCACTGGGCCTATGCCCTCGACCGTCCTAGTCCAGTGCAACCGCAGGGATAGTTGCAACCCTAGAAAGGCTGTGCCGACACCGGGTCAGTGGTCGGTCCAGTTCGTCTCCCCGTGAGCCAAAACACAGTAAGCAGCCACCCAGCAATGAGGCCCTGTGCTCGAGCCGTTGGAGGAGGGCTGAAAGCTGGGATGGTTTCAAGCGTAGGGAGCGTCTGCAAAGTGAGGACACCACGGTAAAGTTAAACGAAAAATGCACAACTACTCACTGTACCATAACCTGCTGTATGCATTGCATACGTAGACAAAGCTACAGTGGAGTAACTAGTTATATATTTTAGAGTCCCTACTCCAATTTGATTTGATCAGATTGTGTATGAGTGCAAAATAACAAATTAGCAGTAAATGCCGGTTTCGATTAGACCTCCGCCACTGGATTGGCTTGGCAACTTTGGCCAACCACCCATAGTTACGTTAGCTAACTACAGTAGTTAGCACAACAAGGTAGCTAGCTCTGTAGTGTACATTAGATACATGTACAATAGGTACATGCATATACCTATAACTAAAACAACGATGGCTAGTGGCTAACTGGCTCTCGTTAACTAAACGTTCACTTAGGTGGCAAGATAACTAACTCACCCGATTAGCAATAGACTAGATAACGTTAGCTAGCTACAGTACAGTACCTAGCTATCTCCTGTCACGAGTGTCCTGATTAATGGTCGTATGTACTTACCAATGAGTTGTCCTCAAAGCAGCGTTGGAATACTATTCAATTTGAGTTTGTTTAATCGATATATTGTAAGCAAGCAATCACTCAGGGCATTTACTTAACTAATATTCGAAAGGCAGTTTAAAAACTCCCTCCTACTGCATCTTTCATCCAACAGAACCAATTAATTTTTCTTCCTGTTCACGAATATCTCGCTTACAGCGAACTTGACAGCGAACAGGGCAGGGAGCAACGCAGGAGATAGCCAATGAAATCACGTTAGCGCTAGGGAGCGTCACATATAGAAGAGTATCACGATACAGCGCAAAATGAAACGATATTGTAATATACACTGAGTGTACAAAACATGCAGGACACCTACTCTTTCCATGACATAGACTGACCAGGTGAATCCAGATGAACGCCATGATCTCTTATTGATGTCACTTGTTAAATTCACTTCAATCAGTGTAGATGACGGTTAAGTAATTTTTTTTAAAGCCCTGAGACAATTGAGACATGGATTGTGTATGTGTGCCATTCAGAGGGTGAATGGGCAGGACAAAATATTTAAGTGCCTTTGAACAGGTTATGGTAGTAGGTGCCAGGAGCACCGGTTTGTGTCAAGAACTGCAACCCTGCTGGGTTTTTCACGCTCAACAGTTTCCTGTGTGTATCAAGAATTGTCCACCACCCAAAACACATGCAGCCAACTTGACACAAGAGTCCATGTCCCGATGGGGGGGGAGTTTTGTACACTCAGTGTATATTGACCCAGTGTCTTGAATAAAACACGGTATTAGAATGTCTTTCAGAACAATGTCAAGATGACATTCATATTTTTGGAACAATATAGAGAATGAACAATAAACCATACACTCACAAAAAAGTTTATTAGCAGAAATAATGTTGACAAGTCAAGGACTCTTTTCCACTACTCTGCAAAGCCCCTACCCTCTATGAGTCACTCATGTGTAAGTAGATTCCCTAAAAACATGCCACTTCGATACAGCTACGACTTTTCCGTAACAGGTTAGGAGAATTAATGTAGAAGTTTAGGAGAATTAGGTTAACGTCAGGAAAAGGGTTAGGGTTAGCGAAAATGTTCTCCATACATTCTACAAAAAGTCACTTGTACTGAAGTGCAGTGTTTTTAGAAAGTACCCAAGCATAAGATTGAAATGACCAGAAATCATGGATACCAGAAATCTCCAAAAGTCCCCACAAGGACAGTAAAACAAGGAAAATTCTCCCTCGTACGGATATTTCCCAGGTCCCTATGAGGAAAAAGCCTATTTTAGGCATAGGGGTTAGCTTTAGGATTAGGATTTTGTGGCTGTGTGTGTGTGTGCGTGCATGCGTGTGTGTGTGTGTGTGTGAGTGTGACAGTCTTGGCCTTGTACTTTATCTGACAGTGTGGCCTTTGGATTGTAATGTATTTTGTGGATTCAAATAAAATATTTAAAATGTGTGTGTTTTTGTGTGTGTGAGTGTGCATGTGTGTGCTTTACTTCTGCATCCTACCACTGGATCAGAGGGTAAAGGTGTGATGGTTAAACACAAAGGGGCACAAGGTGGGGAGGGGCCAAAAGGGGCATCTCCCTTCCAAAATTACAGCCTGACCTATTTCTGTCTACAGTGGTTATAAACCCACAAAGAAGCCTTCCCAGGCGGTCCAGCCCAGACAGAGAAGACTGGAGTAGGACAGTCAATTGGGGTAGCATCCCTCTCACCCAATTGGGGTAGCATCCCTCTCACCCCAATTCAGCATGGAGGCCAAAATGTAGCAATGCTTCAAGATGCAGGGGCAGCACAATAAAATACTATGGTACTATTTAGTTCAGTTTACTACACGCCACTTAACAGATTATTTTTATCCAGAGCGACATGTATGACAGTGTGCCTAATTTTTTATTTATTTATTTATGTGATCTTCGCAGGATTTGAACCCACGTTTTTCACATAACATGGACCAGTTACGGTCAGAGTATTGGATCAAGCCAAGGTCAAAATTATTTAAACCCTGGTCTGAGGGTCACATTGGAGAGACAACCCCTGATGCATTAGTTGTGTGGAAATGGGTCCATTGGGGATCAGGGACAGCCTTATGCTATGAATGCACAATGAACAACATGAAAGCCCAGGCCGCTGTGCTGTCCCTGCACTGTTGGGGGGGGGGGGGGGGGGGGGGCATTGTTTGACAGACAAAAGGCTAACGGTGCCCAAGACAACCCACAGAGCATTTGGCCCCTATGGGACAGAGGATGAGAGACTAAGGGGGAACAAGGGTATCTGGAGAGTACACCCAATCAGATGCCCCCCTTCTCCTTCCAAAACCAAAACTAGAATTTCCCACCTCACATCCCCATCCAAAAGAGACAACAACACAATGAGAGGGCCTCTTCCTCATAATAAAATAAGAATGAGCGAGTATATAAAGAAGGAGAACATTTTGAGTGCGAGTATGAGGGAGGGGGTTAAAGGACTGAATATGATTTCTATGATCTTGTAGGAGTTGATGATGAGTGACTAATATTCCAAGACTGAAGAACACAAAACACCAATTGTCATACTAAATATGTCATACCCTCTCCCGTATTCCGTTTAGATTTTTCCCAAACTGAGTTTCACTGTTTTATTTTTTCTAGTTTCAGATTCAGTTATTTACTCTCAAAATTCCAATTATGTATAGAGAAACATCAACATTGGATATTCTGAGTCCATGTCAATGCATCAATCAATATATATTTTTTTTATGTAGATTTTTTTGTGTAGATTCCTTTTTTGTGTAGATTCCTTTAATTGCGCACCTAAGGCCTGATTCCGGCTTGAGTTAAGCCATAAATTGAATGTTATTTATTTTTATGCACTTTTCTCCATATGCATATTCTGACCTTGAACTTAAACATGAAAATAGCATGCTGTTCACCCCCGCTTTTCTTTCAAGGTGGAGATCTAATAAATGAAGGTGTGGCAGACCGGTGTGTCTACAGATAAGCCATATTCTGACCCTGACCACCTTTATGCACGAGGAAGCCATGAATTAGGTCGAGCGAACTGGCTAACTGGCTACACAAAGTGATGGACAAGCAAGCACCACACAGACAGGCATTCCCATGCTGTTGCTTCTTCAAAAAGTTACTAGAAATACCAAGCACTGATGCATTATTTTCATATCTTGTGAGAAACTTGTGTAGGTCAATAGATTTTCTAATAAATTCAATACATTTAATGAATCTTCTAAATTCAACACATTTTGAACATGGTTGAATTCCGTATTAATGTTGGGACCTACTTGATAGTCTGGTAAAGTGACACCCTGATTCACCCCCTTGCACAGTTATCACAATTTGTTGTTTGGAAAACTATTCCAATCAAAAAGTTTTGTTCAAACACAAGTCAGTACAGACTATCAAGGCTGTAGGGGAGACCGGGACCGGGGTTGAAGTTGTCACACTTTTTACTTTTGTGTGTATTTTCAGACATCCCTTACGATAATCTTTTCAACATCAATAGAAAGACCAAGTTCTTGGGTTGAAATGGGGACCATTTTTATCCTCCTTATTCAAACATGGAGTTATTAGCAGGGTTGGATGTCACACAGAATGTGGTTGGTTGTCACAATGTTGCTGGTAGCTTATTCCTTTTGTAACAAGAAATTAACCTCTACGGGGTTAGTACATATCCTTGCTTCAGGTCCTGAGCTACAGGCAGTTAGATTTGGTCATTTTAGGCGAAAATTGAAAAAAAAGGGTCCGATCCTTAAGAGGTTTTAAGCAACAGCCTATACCATACAGTCTTATAAATAGCCTTTCTTTGATCGAAAAATATTCAGAACAAAATTCAGCATTTTATTAATTGAGAACAGCATATTACATTTTGAGTAAATTTGTGTGTGAATGTGTGTTTGCACATGCATGTTTGCATGTGTAGGTGTGTGACAGAATAAATATGTGTGTGAGAGAGAGGCAACGAAGGGAGCTCTTTAAAGCACAAGCCCAGAATGGAGCTCAGGATTTATTATATAGTGGCAATGGCAATGTCCACTAATAATGTTGTTATAATGGGTTAGATTGTGACAACCAACCCTCCAAATAGTTATAATGGAGTTGATAGTGACATTGAACGCCAAATTCAATGTGACAACCATCCCTAACTGAGCAAAAATGCTAACTATGATGCTAGTTACCACATGGCTTGACCTAGCAACTCAGAAATAGGTTTGAAATATAGTTCTCCTCTTCCTCTTTTCAACAAACATAATTGTTCATGGACACGGTCATAATAACATTTTCACAGATGAAAAACACATAGATTTCCCTCACCTCAATGTTTTGTCACGCTGACATGAATTGACGAGCAGGTGGATTAATTCTTTTAAAGAATTCATACAAAGCAACCTCTAGATTGGGAGTATAAGCACTGTGACAACCAACCCCCGAGACAGCCAAACCTGGTCTCCCCTAACTGTTATGTGTACCTATGACTCTAATTTAGTCATTTTCTTTATTCCCTTATGTGTGCTTTATTTTGAATTGATTTACTTAGAAGTGCTTTAAATATTGATTTACTCCTAATGTGTGCTCTATTTAGGTTTACACCATATTTACTTATTTGAGTGACTCCATTTAATTTGAATTGGTTAAACCCCTTTTGAGTGTTTGTCTCTTTGCGTGAGTGAGGAAATTAGTGTTAAAGGTAGATTCAACTATAAAAAATAAATAAAGAGAGTAGCACGCTCTACATACAAGCTCCAAGTAGTTTATTGGGTAAACTACCAATGCTTCAGCATCACCATGCCTTCTTCAGGATAGACTCAGCCAAATGATGTTGCCATGAGCTGCATCTTAGTTGTTGCTGAAATTGATCCACTAAGCTGTTTACTTTCTGCATCTATGTCACATCACTGAGTCTACCTTTAAAAATGCTGCATTCACAACCTTCTTCTTTGGTGGAGTTTTAAGGTGGACTACATCCTGAAAAGTTGTATTGGATTAGGGTCAAGCTTACTCAGAAAACAAATCCAAAACGGAAATGGGAAAACAAAACTTTTAATGCCCTCTAATGTCCGAAAACAGCATACAAAACAAAACAAAAAATACTAAATTCCCTACAGAGATCCGGGGACCTGAGAGGATGCCATGCTCCTGCCAGTACTTCATGCAGCCCTTCACCCTTTACATCCCTCACTCCAAGATTCTTTCAGCTTCCACTACGATAATAGCAATCCTTACGAGTTCTTTACCACTCCTGAAGTGCAGTTTATCACCGTAACAATAAATGCCCAAAAGTCCATCTCATTTCATGATAAGGATATCTGAATCCTGCAGCTGACTGCGTTCATAACCAAGTGGGAAGGTGGTATTCACCACAAGAGGCAATCTATCAATATGTTTTTTTAACACTATAATTGTTTACAAGCATGATAGCTGTATTTTTAGTTTATGGTTGATGCAGCTTTTTGGCCATTAACCAATCGCCGTTTCTCAACGAGTTCAAAGCACGTGAATGCATCCAACCGGTATTCACAACTTCACAACTAGTAATTAGCACCTTACGACTTGGTTATGAACACAGATTTGGGGACCAGAGCCACGTCCCTCACATCTGAGGAGCATTGGGGTTAATGAGCTGCTACTCCACAAAGGCAGACCTGAGACAATTTTCTGCAGATTCAAGCCAGCAACAGGGTGCCACAGCCGTGCGGCATCCCAAGCTGCGTCCTCAGAGCATGTGTAGACCAGCTGGCTGGAGTGTTTACGGACATATGCAATCTCCCCCTATCCCAGTCTGTTGTCCCCACTTGCTTCAAGATATCCACCATTGTTCCTGTACCCCAAAAAGCATAGGTTTTCGAACTAAATGACTTCTGTCATCATGAAATGCTTTGAGGGGTTCGTTTTTTTTTTGTAACAGTATTTTTATTGGAATTTCACAATTTTCACCCATATTAAGAGATACAACAACAGAGACTAAGCACACAGAACAAAAACAAGAAAAACAGCACCCACTTACACATATCTACGTGCATATATATACACATACATACATACACATACATACACACACATACATATACCCATGCATATACACACACACACATACGCGCACGCACACACACACATACACACCCATACATACGTACACCATTTTCCTCTTCCCGCTCGATGCTTCTCTCACCATCATTGCGTCTCTCAATACATACATTTTAAACAAACTTACAAACAGAAATTAAACAAAAAAGCTCAGTTTAAACCAAGAGGTTAGGTTCCACACATGGAATGTACAGTGTAGTTCTGAAATACATAGATCCCCGCCATTCTAAGAGAATCATTGCAGCATAATAGCTGATACCTCAGGTTCTAGGTAATTTAGATAAGGTTCCCATACTTTGTAGAACTGGTCTGTTTTAGAATGCAATGTACATGTCAGATATTCCAGAGGCACCCATTCAAATAGTATCTTATGCCAATCTTTAATAGAAGGAACCTTATCACTAATCCACTGTAAAAGGATGTTTTTCCTCGCTGCGAAGGTAAGGAGGTTGTAAAGCCTCCTTTTACCCACAGAAGTAACATGCCTACTAGGGAGACCTAACAGTAGAGAAACTGGGTCCAATTCTAGATCAACCCCTAGGATCTTTTCAATTTCTTGCAGAACACCAGACCAGTATCTTTGTATTTTGGTACATGACCATAAACAATGTGTTAGGGTGCCTGTATCAGTTTTGCATTTAAGACACTGAGGGGAAGAGGAAGTGGGGCTAAAAGCATGTCTGCGATTTGGGGATATATGCAATCTGTGTATTATTCTTAATTGGATTGCTCTAGTATGGTTACATATAGATATTGTTTTTGCATATCTCCAAATGTCCTCCCACATCTCTTCGTCAATAGTAACAGACAATTCTTTCTCCCACACTTGTTTCACCCTCTGTGTGTTGACAGCAGAAAAGGACCTTAAAGTATCATAAAACAGATTTACAGACATTTTCCTTTGTGGGAAAAAAGCATTATTTCAATGACAGACACATCAGGGTTACCAATTAAGGTGGTGCTCTTCAGAATATAATGTCTTACTTGTAGGAAACGGAAAAAGTCCTGCTTTGGGAGTCGATATTTCTCGACCATCTGCTCAAATGACAACAAAATCTTATCAGCAAATAAGTCATTTAGCCTGCGTATGCCCTTATTAAGCCATAAGTTAAAGCCAGCATCCAGCAATCCTGGACTGAAATCTGGGTTGTTAAGAATTGGGGTAAGAGCAGAGGTTAGTTTGGACCTTCCCAGGAAGCGTTGAACTGACCTCCATACTTTGAGTGTGTTAAGTGTAACGGGATTATTGCAGTGATCTTCTACAGACTTGAAACTTCTGAAAAATAAAAGATCCTGTAAGGGGTATTTTGAAAGAGAAGTCTCAATGTCTGACCAAATAGAGGAGTCATCATTTGTGATCCAGTCAGAAATATAACAAAGGTGAGCACACCATTGATAGAACCTGATATTGGGCAGGTCCAAGCCGCCCATAGAACTTGGCAGCTGCAATATTGCCATCTTAAGTCTTGGCTTGCGTTTACTCCATATAAAGGAACTTAGCCATCCATTTACATCCTTTATTACCTTATTGGAGAGTAATACTGGGATCATTTGGATTGGGTAAAGTAGTCTAGGTAAAATGTTCATTTTGGGATATTCTACCCAACCAAGAAATCGGGAGAGAGTTCCAGCGCTCCAGATCCTGTCTTATTGTATCAAACAAGGGAACAAAATTGGCTTTGTACATTAGCTGGAATTTAGGAGTTACAAATATACCCAGATACATGAAACCTGAGGGAGACCATTTAAAAGGGAAGGGGGAGAAGTATTAGGTACAGAGTGTAGGCTACCAAGTGGCATAGCCTCTGACTTAGTAAGGTTAATCTTGTAGCCTGAGAATTCGCTGAATAATTCAATAATATTAATAAGAGATGTAATTGAAGTCTCGGGACTAGAGATGAATATCAGGACATCATCAGCATACAAGCTTATTTTATGGTGAACATCACCAATGAGCAGCCCCTGTATAGCAGGCGTTACCCCGATGGCCTCGGCCAGTGGTTCCATAACGAGTGCAAAGAGGAGGGGGGATAAAGGACAGCCCTGTCTGGTACCTCTGTGTATAGAGAAGCTATTTGACCATAGCCCATTAGTAAGGACAGCAGCCTGAGGATCATCATACAAAACTTTCACCCATTTTATAAAGTTGTCCCCCAGACCAAATTTATTTAGAGCAAATAATAGGTAAGACCACTCCACACGATCAAATGCTTTCTCAGTATCTAGGGAGAGCACAAGACCATCCACAGCACTTTGTTGGTATTGAGGGGTTAGTTAAAGATCATATCACCTCCGCCTTACCCGACACCCTAGGCCCACTACAATTTGCATACCGCCCCAACAGATCCGACGCATTCACCATTGCACTGCACACTGCCCTATCCCACCCGGACAAAGAGTAATATCTATGTGAGAATTCTGTTCATTGACTATAGCTTAGCCTTCAACACCATAGGGCCCTCCAAGCTCATCACTAAGCTCACGGGCCTGGGTCTGAACACTTTCAACTTGGTTCTAGACTTCCTGACGGGTCGACCCCAGGTAGTGAAGGTAGGCAACAACACCCCCGCCATGCTGATACTCAACACGGGGGCCCCACAGAGGTGTGTGCTTAGACCTCTCCTATACTCCCTGTTCCCCATGTCTGCGTGTCTCCAACTCAATCATCAAGTTTGCTGACAACACTACAGTGGTAAGCCGGATGTGGAGGTCCTGGGCTGGCGTGGTTACACGTGGTCTATGGTTGTGAGACCGGTTGAACATACTACCAAATTCTCTAAAACGACATTGGAGGCAGCTTTTGGTAGAGAAATTAACATGAACTTCTCTGACAACAGCCAATTGAACGCTCCCTCAAAACTTGAGACATCTGTGGTATTATGTTGTGTGACAAAGCTGCACATTTTAAAGCGGCCTTTTATTGTCCCCAGCACAAGGTGCGCCTGTGTAATTATCATGCTGTTTAATCAGCTTCTTGATATGCCAAACCTGTCAGGTAGATTAATTATCTTGGCTAAGGAGAAATTCTCACCAACAGGGATGTAAACAAATGTGTGCACAACATTTGAGAGAAATAAGCTTTTTTTGTGTGCATATGGAACATTTCAGGGACCTTTTTATTTCAGCTCATGAAACATGGGACCAGCACTTTACAGGTGGTGTTTATTTGTAACAAGCATGGTAACAAGCATTCATTGTTACAGCTTTGTCATTACAGACCGCAATTACTACCAGTTACATGTTGTTATTACAGTAATTACACATGTAATTACACTGTAATAAGGACCCTGTGAAATTAAGTGTTACTGATTTAACCACAAAGACCAAGGAGGTTTTCCAATTATTTGCAAAGAAGTGTTATTACTATTCAGGTTCAGAAAACGTTAATGTCCTCAGAGAGGCAATTCATTTTGCAGCAGTCATAAAACATATCACATAACAAAACTAATTTATATTAAAAAAATAGCAAAGGATGTTTACAAGCAACTAGGCTGGGTAAGTGGATTTTCATAATAAAATGTAAAAATGGGCTACATGTTAAAGTGCAAGTGCTAAAGTGCAATTAGTTCAACATTTTGTTAAATTACAGAATTGCATTCGGAATAAAAGAGTACTTGGCCCTGTCTATTGTTTTTATACCTTAGGTAGTCTGCACTTGCGGCCAAAGGGAAGGAGCTGGAATTCGGGGTGGAGTAGATGAGAAGAGTCAACCTCTATATCATTCGCAGTCTGGAGAGCTCTGCCCAGGTAGAAAGATGACAGTTCTTACTGTTGCTGCCCCTTGCTTTTTCCGCAAGTCCTGACTATCTTACCCAACCTATTTTTTGGTGCAACCTTGATATTCCCAAACCAGCAGTTCAAGCAGTAGGACAAAATGCTTTCAAATAATGATTCATAAAAGAGAACCACGATGGTTAGGTCAACATTACAAAAGTGCAATTTCCGTAGGAAATACTGTCCCTGTTGGCCTTTCTTTAAAATAGTGTCAGTACACTGATCCCAGGACAGCTTGTTGTCAATGACTAGCCCAAGATATTTGTTCTCCACTATTTCAATGGGCTCACCTTTCATCAGTGATTGTGTGTGCATGGTAGTGTTCCTTCGAAAGTCAATCACCATATCCTTTGTTTTGTATGTTTTTTTAGATGGGATGACTCACACCAGCCAGTAAAATCATTCAGAGCTGGTCCGTGTTCGGTCTCATCCCCTTCGAGCAGTGTCGTCAGCATATTTGATCAGGTGGCACCCTGGAAACTGGCTCCAGCAGCTGTCTGTATACAATATGTATGTAACTGGTGAAAGAACGCTGGCCTGTGGGATTCCAACTGAAGAAGTGCACACCTCAGAGAGTGTGTTGCCAACTCATACCTGCTGAGACCTATCAGTGAGGAAGTTGGTGATCCATTTGATAAGCATAGAATCAAGTCCGAAGTCTCCTCTAAGTCTGTCCTTGAGGATAAAAGTACTGATTGTGTTAAATGCAAAGGAGAAATCTTCCAAAATGATATGCACATTTTTGCTGCCCTTCAAATGCATGTCCATCTTTTCCTCTCTCTGACCAGTATGCAAACTGGAGGGGGTCAATGAAGTGTTGGTAGATGAGTAAGAAATACAGCAAACATTGAATATCCCTTTGAGCATGGTGTAGTTATTAATGACACTTTGGATGGTGTATCAATACACCCAGTCACTACAAATGTTCCTAACTCAGTTGCTGGAGAGGAAGGAAACTGCTCAG
Source organism: Oncorhynchus kisutch (assembly GCF_002021735.2). Taxonomy (NCBI): domain Eukaryota; kingdom Metazoa; phylum Chordata; class Actinopteri; order Salmoniformes; family Salmonidae; genus Oncorhynchus; species Oncorhynchus kisutch. The sequence continues at coordinate 67,912,229 of NC_034181.2, read as the reverse complement.
GGATTTCACCAAGAGGCCAATGGGGATTTTAAAACAGTTACAGAGTTTAATGGCTGTGATAGGAGAAAACTGAGGATGGATCAACAACATTGTAGTTATTCCACAATACTAACATAAATTAAAGAATACAAATGTTCCAAAACAAGCATTCTACTTTTTGGGGTCACTGTATTGTTTCTAGATGTTACTGCACTGTTGGAGCTAGAAACATAAGTATTTCGCTGCACCTGCTATAACATCTGCAAATATATGTACATGACCTATAAACTTTGATTTGATTTGGCCTTTCCAAGCCACTGTTTTTTCTGCACCTGGATTGCTTGCTCTGTGGGGTTTTTAGGCTGGATTTCTGTAAAGAAGTTTGTGACAACTGTTGATGTAAAAAGGCTGGCATGAGGATGGAGTTGACCCAGATTTCAGCCTCTTCTTTGGCAGGAAAGTTTCGAAAGCATTTCGCACTAGGAACAGCGAGTGAGGGTGAACTACCCATAGTCTCCACAAGGGCGCACTAGTTCTGCCAGAGCTAGGGAGATCTTATTCTGTAATTCATTCACCTTCAGCAGTTACTAGGTCATGAAAAATAAAACTACAGCAGTAGTTTAACAATGCTTTACCCACAATTGAATTCCTTATCATCTGTGTTAGGTTCTGTAAAGAGCAGATATGGGAATGATCATTCAAGAAGTAGATGATTCAGTATGCTTTACCATGTATTATGTCTTTATGTCCTTCAATGTGATGTCTTAGAATGATCTCCAACATTGATTTCAGGGGACAGTCTTGGCCCTTCCAGGTGAAGAATGTGTCGCAGGTCGGATCTATTGTTGATGCTTTGTAATTCCATTTTTAAAATCCTTCGATTGGTGTTTCTATCACAGATAAATCATACTATATTATTTCAAAGTGTTTGTAAACAAAATAACAATGGTTAAAATCTTGACTTAGATTTTTTTTCAATGTGACAGTTGATTTTATTTCCTGGGATCCCTTTGCATCTATAACTCTTGCTTGAGGACAGGAGTCCCTACACCCAACAAAACATATATATATAAAGCTCAATATGAGCTTACTCAAAAGTCTTGCAGACTGACATTCAGCGTAGAGATAGGCTGCACACGCAAAAAAATCCAAGTTTGTTCTTACTTAGTATATACATTTATTGCATTCGATATATTTCTGGCTTCTGTTTAACAAGTAGAGAAACATTAGACGCAGACACAGGTGGAATTTAAACATTTAAGAGAATGGGTTGAAAGACAATTTAACAAGAAACTCATAAACATCTCCACTCATAAAACTTTATATGTGTCCTTATCAGAGAAGAGTGACTTGTCCTCTGACATAAGCAGCAGTAATCATGTCTGGATCTTTTCTGGATTTCAGTCCTAGCCAGCAAGAAAGGCTAAGCACATGGGGTAATGAAAGCTGGAGGATGCCCTGTCTAAGCAGCTGGCTAGGAGGCCTCAGATGGCTTGTCCTCTTCTGACTGTGATGATTGTACTATTATTGAAGGGTGCGTAGAAAAGGACTGTGAAATCCTAGTGGCAAAGACACACCCCTTTACACATTTGCATCAATGAGACACTGATCGGAGTCACCTGAGGGAAAAGAGAGAGATGCAGGGCACTATTCAATCACATATAAGTACATGATCTGTGTTACTATTCTGTCAGATACTGATACATACACACATACTCAAACATGGACACAGTAACACACAGAGGGAAGATAGTGGGATGGGGGTTAGTAAGGTTCACTGTGTCTCAGTTCTCCGCAGGCTACAGAACAAGCACAGCCAAGGAGAGAGAGAGAAATTCTGTAGCACTAAAGCGTAACCCCAGAGGTCACACACAGACCCAGGGGCTTAATAATAGTGCACACGCCCACTTTAATAAGACCATTAAACACACACTGAGGTATAACATTCAATAGTCAATGGACCATATTGAAACTTTTCCCATTTAGGCTAGGGCTTAGGCTATGTATTGTTAGTGCTTCACTTGGCCTGAAATGTGTGCTGGTAATCACTTTGGGTGCCAGTACTTTTATATTTAGGTGCAAGAGCTCCACAATACTTTTGAGGAAATATTCTATAAGATATTCTAAAATATTCTATTTTGGGGCAGCAGGTAGCCAAGTGGTTAGAGCATTGGGCCAGTAACCGAAAGGTTGCTGGATTGAATCTCTGAGCTGACAAGGTAAAAATCTGTAATTCTGCCCCTGAACAAGTCAGTTAACCCATTGATCCCCGGTAAGCCGTCATTGTAAATCAGAATTTGTTCTTAACTGACTAGGTTAAATAAAATAAGAGGTGCAGGAGCTCAAGCAGTAGCAACATTGAGGTGCAAGTACTCAGCTCCAGTGAGCTCCTGCCCAAGTCAAGCACTGTGTATTCAAATCAAATCACATTTGATTTGTCACATGCACAGAATACAACAGGTGAAATGTTTACTTTACAAGCTCTTAACCAACAATGTAGTTTTAAGAAAATACCCCCCCAAAATGTAAGAGATACGAATAACAAATGATTAAAGAACAGCAGTAAATAACAATAGCAGGGATATATACAGGGAGTACTCAATGTGTGAGGGCACAGGTGTCGAGGTAATTGAGGTAATGTGTACATGTAGGTAGAGTTATTAAAGTGACTATGCATAGACAACTATGTATTGTCTAACTGTTGATGTAAAAGGTATAATAGTCAATGTATAACATGCAATAGTCAATGGATCATATTTCAACTTAAATGTAGGCCTTGGGCCTAGGCTATGAATTGTCTAACTCTTGATTGCCTAACATGCATACATATGCATAATGTACATGCATAGCGTCACCTTAAACATGCATTTTCAGGCATCTTTTGCCAGAGACCCTTATAAAAACGCATGACTGATACTCACTTATCTTTTTAGTTTTTACTCTTTTTACTGGCCTTTTGAAAACTCAGGTCGACTAATAAGCTACCATTTTATCTGACACTCACCCAACTAATACACATTGCTACCTAATTATACCACCCTCACATTCTTCACTGTCATGTTATATCAAACGTTGATATGTTAAATGTTACGCCATGATGGAACAATGTTGTCAATTGTAGCCAATTCTTGGTAGGCCTAGTTGTCATATTTTCAGCTTTATACTTTTCTCGATGATTCAGAGCTCGCCATAGTTGTTTTGCTACCTGCTGGCATTTCGACTGATTAACATATTGAGTAACTAATACATCGAATTGCCCGTCCTTGATATAACCGAGACGCAGGCAGTAATTATTAATGCAAAAAAATGTAGCCTATCAAATGAAACGCAATCCGGTGATGAACGTCAAAACAAAAGATCAACCACGTGACTAGAGAGCTCAGTTAGTAGTCATATGACCTGTAGTGCTTCTATATACAGGGCATAGACACGGCAATTGTTCCGCACACAGGACTTCGAGTTTAGCATTTGAGGTCAACATTGTTGGCGCATTCGGCTAGTTTCGTCCTCGACATGACCAGTATGTCTTTTGTTAGTTTGGTGGTGTGTTTCCTTACTGGTTCGTGTCTTACATGGGCTAACTACGTCCCTGACGAGGTAACCGAACTACCGGGAATGTCGTTTAAACCGAACTACCGGCAGTGGTCGGGCTATTTGAAAGCCAGCCCTGGAAAGTTTCTCCATTACTGGTGAGTATTCGTAATGCCATACGTCGCTACCTTGACTAACGAACAACTTAGTGTTTGTTTTGGTTGGGGATACTTTCAGAAACTCCAGCTCGTGCACAACATTTAGTTTACTAATGTACAATATCTATATATCGGTTTATTCCAAATGGGTCAAATAATAAATGAATGGCATAAATAACCGTATCATGTTTTTAGGCCATCAAATAAACTTACAAGATTGACTATTGCTCAATAGTAAATTAATACAGAAGTTAGTACAGAGACCAATGAAGCTTGTTTAACAACTCAAAGGCAGAAGAGAACGCTTCTGAAGCTGGACTAGATAATGATTTATACTTCCTCTTTTGCTACTTCCTCCAGCATTGGTCATGCATTGTGTTGTAGCTTGTACCTTTTCATTGAGACGTTTAAGAGCTAGAACATCCTTTGCCATATGCTATGAGAAGTTAATGATTGACAAAATAACACGACACTTTTATTCTAGTGTTCTATAGACCACACACATACTGTACACACACACAGGTCCCCGTACGCAGACATAAACATAATCCAGACACCGTTGTACCTGGGGTCGAGAACTAAGTGCAGAGTGCACCAAGTGTGTCTTTGGGTACTCTCTATCTCCTGTTAACCTGGCCCTCTACCTCCCTGCTTCCCTAGGTTTGTGACCTCACAGAGGGACCCTCTGAAGGACCCTGTTGTGCTGTGGCTGAATGGAGGGCCAGGCTGCAGCTCGCTGGATGGCTTTCTGTCAGAGAACGGCCCCTTCCATGTTAGTTCTCCCACATGTTACCTTTTCAGCATGAGCTTAGCAGGACCTGTGATTTCAGTTTGTCTCCCAGTGTAACCTTATTGTATGCAGTGATTCTGAGTCCCACAGAATAACAACATCATTTTGTCTCCCTCAGGTGAATGATGATGGGGCCACTCTGTATGAGAATAATTTCAGCTGGAACAGGATCGCCAACGTTCTGTACCTAGAGTCCCCTGCAGGTGTGGGATACTCCTACTCTGATGACCAGAAGTACAAAACTGACGATGACCAGGTGAGATCAGGGTCTCATTCGGGAGAGTGGAACGCATTTAATAAATGAGACTTATAATGAGAATTATTTACCTCTTTGTCATAGGCATGTCTGTTATACACACTGTATTTCTATCTGAACGTTCCAGTGTTGTGCTCCACTGACAGTGGCTCAGAAATCATGCAGTTCACTCTTCCTTACTGAATACTAAAGTAATAGTAACTGATTTATCCCCCTTACTATTAGGTGGCTGATGACAACTACCTAGCTCTGCAGAGTTTCTTTGCCAAGTTTCCAAACTTCACACAGAATGAGTTCTTCATCATCGGTGAGAGTTATGGTGGGATCTATGCCCCGACACTCAGCCAGCGTGTGGCCACAGGGACCGCAAAGATTAACTTCAAGGCGAGTTGAATCACATTAATTGTTTTGAGTGGATTACACTCTTACGCTCTCTGAAAATCTAAAGACTGAGCATAAGTTTAAAGCAATGCAATGGAATTCAATCCTATCCAACCACCTGTCAATGATTATGTAGGAGAGGATGGTATGACTCGAATATTTATGACAGTTATAAAATAACTCCTTTAATGTGTTTTTCAGGGCTTTGCAGTGGGTAATGGCCTCAGTAGCTATGCCCTGAATGACCAGTCTCTGATCTACTTTGGTTACTACCACGGCCTCTTCGGAGAACAGTAAGAACTCGCAACACATTCACTCATGTGGGCTCTGTCTGTTTAGTTATGTTTACATGACTAGGGATAATTCCTTTTGAAAATCCCACAATATGAATCCAAGCTTGTCTGATGCTTCTGTTACAAGACATTGCATTGTGTTTAAGTAAACTATCCTCTTGCAGACTGTGGACAGATCTGAACACAAACTGCTGTGATAAGGGAACATGTAACTTCTTCAACAACAGCAAGGAGGCCTGCAAGACACTGGTACACATGGAAGCACTTTTACAATCGGATAAGAAGTATTATATATCAAATACAAAAATTGCGCTATTACATGCACAGGTTTAACATAGAAATGGATACTTGTACCTTTGTTTCTCCCTCATTCATTCTTGCCCTCTCAGTTGAGCCAGGCCTTTAGTATTGTGTATGATTCTGGGCTGAATGAGTATGCACTTTACATGGACTGTGAGGGTGGAGTTGGGGCCAGAGCCTATAAGAGGAGCATGAGCCACCTCTTCAGGAACTACAGGAAGCACTGGGACACCTTCCAGGTAAGTGCCCCCCAATGGAGGAATACAGTGTTCAAGTCCATTCTGGCATTAGATTTTGTTAGTCTTGTGTTCAGAAGGGTTGTTCTGGTTATTCTCAAATTGTTTGAAGTGGTTATGATGGAAGATATTGGTGTGATATGTAAGTAATGTGTTTCGCTGTAGCTGCTGAAGGTGCCGTCCGTCACTGGCCAAACTCCTTCTATGGGTGAGGTCCCTCCCTGCATTAACAGCACAGCGCAGATGAACTGGCTCAACCGGGGTGATGTGAGGAAAGCCCTACACATCCCTGATACACTTCCACCCTGGGACATCTGCAGGTATTACACTCGTGAAGTCTAAATGCAGCGACAGGACATCTAAAAACTTGACAACAGTAAACTACCTAAAGGACATCTTTACAGGGCCTCCCGGGTGGCGCAGTGGTCTAGGGCAGGCTCTGTCACAGCCGGCCGCGACCGGGAGGTCAATGGGGCGACGCACAATTGGCCTAGCGTCGTCCGGGTTAGGGAGGGTTTGGCCGGTAGTGATATCCTTGTCTCATCGCGCACTAGCACTCCTTTGGCGGGCCGGGCAAAGTGCATGCCAAGGTCGCCCGGTGTTTCCTCCGACATTGGTGCGGCTGGCTTCCGGGTTGGATGCGCGCTGTGTTAAGAAGCAGTGCGGGGTTGTTTAGGAGGACGCATGGCTTTCGACCTTTGTCTCTCCCGAGCCCGTACGGGAGTTGTAGCGATGAGACAAGATAGTAACTACTAACAATTGGATACCACGAAATTGGAGAGAAAAGGGGGTAAAATTCAACCAAAAAAGGACATCTTTACCATAACTCTGTAGTGACGTGGTGGGAGGACAGTACACCAACATCTACCCAACAGTGAAGGATGTGTATCTGAAGCTGCTGTCTCTGGGTGTCCGGGCGCTGGTCTATAACGGAGACACTGACATGGCCTGCAACTTCCTGGGAGACAAGTGGTTTGTGGAGCAGCTCAACCAGAAGGTAAAGCTCTTGAAGACTGGTATTTGTGGCATAGAGATTTGGATGCTGGGTATTTGGCATGTTTGTAACTCACTGTTTTCTTTAATTTCCAGACAACCACCAAGTACCAGAGCTGGATATCTGATGACCAGATTGCTGGCTTCTACGAGCAGTATGGAAACCTCACTCTCCTGACTGTGAAGGTAAGCACTACTTACTTAGTTAGCACATTAGCATTGAATCACTGTCTTCAGACTCATTAACACACCACAGACATACCAATATTTAGAGATTAGTGGATGCAACAGGGGTGAGGTTGCTGCGTTCTAATCCCATCTTCTGTTTCAGGGCGCTGGTCACATGGTGCCGCAGTGGGCTCCAGGCCCCGCCTTAGACATGTTCCAGTCCTTCCTGTCAAACAAACCCTACTGAGCATGCTCCTGGGGCTGCTTCCAGTGTCTGTAATGGAACTTGTTAGTGGGTCAGGATGATGGCCCATTTTTCTCAGGGTGTGTTGGGTGGAAAGGGGGAAACAAATGTTTTGTTTTTGATCAAATGAAATGTTTCTGTTGCACTCTAAGTTCATTAGATCAAAGCGCAACTCTGGAGTTGGTGACATGAGTGTAATCGGACTGAGCCATTTCTTAATTTCAGTAAATGTATAATTTTACTTGACGCAAACTGCATATTAATAGCCTTACAGAAATGTTTAGGTGCATCACATGTCAAATCTTCCTTTGGTGATGCTGTGCAATCACTCTGGTTGGCTTTCTAACTGATTAGCAGCTTATTAATCACATCAGAGCTATCATTTGCCTTTTGAGTTTCCTCATGCAGTTTTTGTATCTGGGTTTTCAATTGTCACCACTTGGGGAGCTGAAATGCCATGGAACTCAAATAGCCAAAAGGCCAATCAGCACTTCTAAAGAATCTAACATTCTTTGTCTTTCTAATAAATGCTTTTTATGAAACCATATCTTATTAATTTATCATTTTAAGAGCTTTTACTGAACATGATTACAGAATGTGTAAAAACATCCACGTAATCTTAAGTGACTTCCATTGACACTTAAAGATAATGGTGAATTCCAGGGATGGTGATTGAGCAACAAAAATCTCAGCCATTATACTAAAGATTCAGTACACAACAGGCCAATCGGTGTAGCAGAGATAAACTGGAAATGACTAATGGTAGGTAGGCCTTCTTGCAGAAGTCAGGATACATGTCTAGTGCTTCCTACATCTGCATTGCTTGTTTGGTGTTTTAAGCTGGGTTTCTGTATAGCACTTTGACATCTGCTGATCTAAGGTTTTTATAAATACATTTGACTAGTCCATGTGTTTTCCAAATGTGGTACTTATTGCAGGGGTCTGCAAAAAAAATTTTTTGGGGGGGGGAAATATTGGTAGTTTAAACACAATTAATGCATGTTTGAGGACTAACAATTAAAAGCCAGACAAATAAAAACAGGTATTTGAAACGTACTCAGATTTTTTTGAGCAGAGGCGCAAAGTATCAGTCATGGCAAAATTGTCTCACTGTAGAATTGCTGGAAATTAGCTTAAACTGCTACATTTTCTTCCAGCTCAATGGAAAAATGTGTAGAATTGCAGAATTCTTTTACATTATCTCTACACCACCAGTGGCGACCTGTCATTTAAGCCCCACATTTTGCAAAAAAATAGAGTTAATAAAGCCACATACAAACATGGTCTCTTTGTTTTCTTGAAGGCAGCACCAAGATGCGGGTGTTTCAGCCTAGCTCAGTGCTTTCTGTGGTGGCGGGGCAAGCCAGCCGAAAACATGGAGCTTTGCGCTGTGATTGGCCCTGTGCTATCATTCATGGGGACACTACGTCACTGCCAAGTCTAAGGGTAGACCTCAAAATCTGGCCCCTTGGCTGCTGCCATAATTACATAAGGGCCCAAGGTCATTGGTCAAAGATAAAATGAAGTCAAATCACATGTTTACAGTAAATCTTAGTCATGAATCAAGTTGACAATCTACTGGCTAATCCTTGTCATATGAGAAGAGAAATAGATAAAACGTATCGGTGGGCACTGGACATAAACATTACACAAGTTGTAAATCGCATATTCAACAATGAGTGTGTTATGGAATCAGTGACAGTGGCTGTGTGGTTCCACTTCTGGGATTAAGGTGCTCTTTCCCAAGTTTAAAATGATAAACATTCAACATAGGCCATGCTGTCAATGACGCATGATTTGTTCCATGCTCAAAACAACTCGGAACAGCGAAAACTTGACTTCCATGAGTTCAAGACAACTGGGATGTCCGGAATAAATTAGCTCCGACTGGGAAAGTATGTTTTGAATGGTTATCCAACTCGGAATTGTAAATCCATACTCTTTCTAGAGCTACAACCTGAAGATCAATGACGTCATTATGATTTGACGTTTTTTCCCCCAGAGTTCCCAGTTGTTTTGAAAGAACCATAAATTCAGAAAATTGCAGACTTGGATGACAAAATTTGCCCACGAAAGACCGCCACGCCACCTTCCTGTTCAAGTGAGCACAGCACAAGGTGAGTCCATGTATTGTATGCTACAGCATACATGATGTAATATGCCAGGGAGATGTGTATACTGTAGCTATTCACCTGATAAGACAAGATGTTTTTACTAACATGAGGGTTTAGGACAAAACTATGACAATCTGAATTCAATGACAAAACCATCATGTTTATTAAAATGTAGATTGATAACAGGAGAATTCATGATACTAAGACTGCTTATTGTTCAACCAGATTACTAAATTGGTTCAGTTCAGAAAAAACTATTTCCCTTGGCTCCAATTATGGAATACAAATAAAAACAAAAAGTAATTGAATTTCAAGCATTTCCAATCTCATTCAAGTCATTGTAAAACAGTAATTGCTGCCCTGAGGAACAATCCCTTTGAACATGATAGATTTTTGTTCCTTACCTCTTTCTGTAGCCTAGAGCTAATCTCTCTCTGTCGGTAAAGCACATTTAAAATATCTGTCTGTTTAAAGCTAGGCCCAATACAATCTTTTAACCACAGGAATCAGCCTGAGACCCCAGACTTCTGAAATCTCAAAGGCATTCAAAATCAATTAAAATTATAATACACTTGCCACATTACACAGGTTTCAGAACTACAGTTGAAGGATACGTCTTTAAACCACTTAAACATTTGAATTGTAAAATTACTATAAAAATGGATGGAAATGTTTGGCCACATTCTTAAAACAGTATGTTCATTACTCATCAGTAACAACACCCATCAGAGTGAGGTACCCTCTCTCACTGCCCAGTTTCTTGAGGGATGGGATGCCACCTGTAGTGCAGTGGTTGGTGTATGCTGGATTTAGTACTGCAGCCCACAACGGGGTGAAAACACCGAGGACTGTTCCCACAATAAAATCTAATAAAAACAACATAACATTTGCATAATCTTAAAAAAAAAAAGTTAGGTCATTGTCAGTGGTTGCGCTCGGGACTCTCGTCCAATCCTAGAGCATCGCTCCCTGGGTGACACGAGTGCTTGCTATGGAGCGGTTTCATCGTCAGGGAGACAACGAGACATGCGGCATGCAGGAGATGTCACAGGAGGGAGTGTGTTTGCATGTGTGTTTTGGATCCTCCACATCCTGATATAAGTCAATAAAGTTCAGAATAGCAGCATAGACCTGCATCCTCCTCCTCCAACAAAGAGTCTTCCTGGTCAGAATTCTATTGGCTGTCCGGATAGTGGATGAAGTCTTGATAGATTGCATTGACGGTGGTCTGGCCAAAGACGAAAGTGCCGATGGTTACCATGATGACACCATAGACCACCATCCCATGCCAGCTATGGGGAGAGAGAAGATCAGTGTTTAGTAACAGTCGCAAGAGGAGATTATGTACAGGTAGTGAGTCTAGTCTTACCTAGCAGATCGGACCTCTGTTTCTGAGAGCTTTGCCTGAATCAGACACAGACCTGCAGGGAAGAGCAGACATTATATACAGGCATTATGCTTATTGCTGTTATAAAACACACACAGAATCAGGACAAACTGGTCATACCTGGGAAGACAAAGATGAAGCAGGCTGCCAGGCCTCCGATGAGGGAGATGACTCGGCCAATGTCGGGGATGAAGAGTGCGAGGACGAGTGTGATTGTGAACCACACAAGCGTCTGCAACACCCTGCGTCTCCGCTCACGCCTCACACACAATTCCACCTGCTCGCCACGGAAACGGAGCCATAGCCCCTCCAGCACCGCCCTGAAGAAACAAGTTACACAACAATGTAGTACTGAAATGGCATGAGTGGCACACAGTGCTTTGTAGTGTAAGGTTAGTGTCTCACCGGCCACAGAAGTGTAAAATGGGATAGGAGGTGATAACACAGATGACGATGAAGGCCCTTGCGATTGCCACGGCGATGTCATTAGGAGGATATGACATCAGCACATCCTGACTGACATTAGACCCAAACGACAGAAAGCCACAGACACCTGACACAGGGAGTATGCACTATTAACACATCAACGAATCATACAAGAAATGGGCAATGTCATTAAAAAAAACCCTGATGCTTCAAAACTGACTATAGAGCCACACACTGTACAAACAAACACACACCTGTGCCAGTGTAGACAAAGAGGCAGATGATCATGCCGACGGTGACCACACCTCCCCAGGGCTTGAGTTCACTCCTTCTCATGCTGTTAAACACTGGCACACTGCTCACATGACACTTTTAAGAAAGTGAGAGAGAGAGAGAGAGAGAGAGATTGTGAGAGGATGTAAGTAACTTCAAGCATTTTCAATCAAGTAATAGAAATAGCCATATGCACACCCCTACACATTCATACACACACACAGACAGATACCTGGAAGCCAAAGCATATGGTGGGCATGGCGTTCAATACTGCACTCCAGGAGGACGGGCTGTAACAGACACTTGCTGATTAACACAAACAAAGCATGATGGGAACAGTAGTTTGATGTAGACTGAGCTTTAATGAAAGTCGGTGGGCTGAAATGCCATTTCTGGACTCTATGTCCTGTCTGGCACCATGGATGTAGGAAACAGGTCTGAATGAGTGGGAATTGTATATGTACAGTACCAGTCAAAAGTTTGGACACACCTACTCATTAAAGGGTTATTCTAAAATTTTTACAATTTTCTACATTGTAGAATAATAGTGAAGACATCAACACCATGAAATAACACACATGGAATCATGTAGTAACCCAAAAAATTGTTAAACAAATCTAAATATATTTTATAGTTGAGATTCTTCAATGTAGCGACCCTTTGCCTTGATGACAGCTTTGCACACTCTTGGTATTCTCTCAAACAGCTTAATGAGGGATTGTTTTCCAACAGTCTTGAAGGAGTTCCCACATATGCTGAGCACTTGTTGGCTGCTTTTCCTTCACTCTGCGGTTCAACTCATCCAAAACCATCTCAATTGGGTTGAGGTCGGGTGATTGTGGAGGCCAGGGCATCTGATGCAGCACTCAATTACTAATTGGTCAAATAACAATTACACAGCCTGGAGGTATATTTTGGATCACTGTCCTGTTGAAATACAAATGATAGTCCCACTAAGCGCAAAGCAGATGGGATGGTGTATCGCTGCAGAATACTGTGGTAGCCATGCTGGTTAAGTGTGCCTTGAATTGTAAATAAATCACAGACAGTGTCAGCAGAAAGGCACCCCCACACCATCACACCTCCTCCACACATGTGGATATCATCTGTTCACCTACTCTGCGTCTCACAAAGACACGGCGGTTGGAACCAAAAATCTCAAATTTGGGCTCATCAGACCAAAGGACAGATTTTCAGATGTCTAATGTCCATTGTTCATGTTTCTTGGCCCAAGCAAGGCTCTTCTTCTTATTGATGTCCTTTAGTAGTGGTTTCTTTGCAGCAATTTGATCATGAAGGCCCGATTCACGCAGTCTCCTCTAAACAGTTGATGTTGAGATGTGTCGGTTACTTGAATTCTGTGAAGCATTTATTTGGGCTGCAATATGAGGTGCAGTTAACTCTAATGAACTTATCCTCTGCAGCAGAGTTAACGTTGGGTCTTCCTTTCCTGTGGCGGTCCTCATAAGACTCAGTTTCATCATAGCGCTTGATGGTTTTTGCGACTGCACTTCTTGAAAAAAGTTATTGAAATCTTCCAGTTTGACTGACATGCCTTAAAGTAATGATGGACTGTCGTTTCTCTTTGCTTATTTGATCTGTTCTTGCCATAATATGGACTTGGTCTTTTACCAAATAGGGATATCTTCTGCATACCAACCCTACCTTGTCACATCACAACTGATTGGCTCAAACGCATTAAGAAGGAAATACATTCCACAAATGAACTTTTAAGGCACACCTGTTAATTGAAATGCATTCCAGGTGATTACCTCATTAAGCTGGTTGAGAGAATGCCAAGAGTGTACAAAGCTGTCATTCATCAAGGCCAAGGGCTACTTTGAAGAAGAAACATATTTTGATTAGTAACACTTTTTTGTTACTACATGATTCCATATGTGTTATTTCATAGTTTTGATGTCTTCACTATTATTCTACAATGTAGAAAATAGTTCAAATAAAGAAAAACCCTGGAATGAGTAGGTGTCCAAACTTTTGACTGGTACTGTAGTTCAGTTAGCGTACCTGGTTGCAATGTAGCCGGGGGTCATCTCTTTATCAGGCCAGATGTATTTCAGTATAACCACAATGGTGACATACCAGGTGCCAACAACACTCAGCGCACTACAAACAGGAGAACAGCACTATCAGACTGACCTGTGTTCATGTAGACTACTGATACAAAGCAGGCTTCAAATTCTAATTCAATCATCAGTTGTAGACTAAATGGTGGTGTGGGAAGGTATACCTGGCGTATTTCTGGAAGCCAATCTCTTTGGGGATGGAAAGAGGCAGAATGACCAGGACAGCAGTCGCACAAATGGTGAACTTACGGTCAATGTACCAGTGACCACCGACCACACCGTCTGGCAAATGAGCTATTGCAGCTATCACTACAGAAAGACAAAGATAGTGAGTAGAGGAAGTGAGAGAAATAGATGAAAGGCAGCAGAGCAAACAAAACATTCCATTGACTACCGTCTTATTTACAGTGGAATTGTTTTAGTGCTGGCTATCTGATAGCAGGGTCATCGTCCATCTGAGACTAACCTAAGGTGGCTTTCCAACCTTTTTTGAAGATCTAAAGGAAACGGAAACCTGGTGAAAAAGGCTAGCCAATGCTACAATCTGCAACTTTGAGTGAAACTCCGGTACCCTGCAAACCATGATCTGTATTGTATTTTACACAAGTCAAACGTAATGGAGTCTATGGCATGTTGTTAATGGTTGCCGTTCATTCAAGGACTTATACATGACCGCCTCATTAACCTGATAGCTAGTGAGGTGAGACAGACAGTACCACCATCAGTGCTTATTCACAAATATTCCCATCAGAGGAGGCTGGTTTGATGTTGATGTGTTTTCTTGTATACGGAATATGCCAGATATTGTTGTTGTGGGGAAGGAGCTCATTCTGGAAGTGAGTTACTCTTTTGACTCCTACATAGAGCAGACTTTTGATGACAAGTTGCTGAAATACCAGCCCCTTGTGTGTCAGCTGTCATAGGCAGCTTAGCGGTTTGGAGAAGTTGGTGGGCAATTCTACGGTAACAGAGTGATGTGAAAAATCGAAGTCTTCGCTTTAAAATGTCAAACAAAAAACAATGATTGCAAAGTTAAACAACCCAGAAAACTCTATGCACAAGGCCTACTTTTAACAATTTCCAAAAACACATTTATCTGAAGAACTGTGCAGATGCAAAGTTTAGTAACCGCGTGCCGTCATTCTGTTACCAAACTTTGCATCTGCACTGCTTTTCAAGTAAATGCATCCATAAGCGTCCAGATATCCGTGTCCTTTTGAAGTCTTCGACTGTAATGTGATTTGTGAATTCAAATAAAGTACTTGAAAATGTGTGTGTACACATGTTCATTATCTATGTGTGAGAAACACTCACAGCGGTCCAGCTGGTCTCCAATGACGATAAAGAAGGCGATGCAGGTGCCAAAGGTGTAGACGGCGATGGCCACCTCACAGATTACCCCAGTGACCTTCCCACACGAGGCCCGCACCACCTCCTGGTACGTGCTCTCATTACTGACCTAGACAAACAGCACAGGGTCACTAGGATGAGTACTGCTGGAAAAGACTGTCTTAAATTGTAGATTGTGTGTTCATAAGGGGGGTATTAACTTACTAACCTGGGAGCAGTATGCCAGGATCACCAGACCGCTGATGATGAAAATCAGCATGGACTACAACATGCAAAAAAAGGAAGTGTTACCGAATACATCCCTGTATACATATGCAGTATTTCTCACTTCTACTCCTGGAGTGAGAGAGTGTGCAGGTTTCGGTCTCAAAAGTGTGTATGTAGCGCTCACCATCTGTAGCACCACCCCTGCAATCACGCCTCCGGCCATGTTGAAGGCGGCAGGGAAGTTGAGTAGTCCTGCACCCAGCGCAGCGTTCACCACAATGAAGACAGCGGCTGTGGCAGACACCCCTCCATTCCTCTCCCTGTCTGACAAAGGGGGGCGAACGGACTCCACACTGGGGCTCTGCAGTAGCCACGCCCTCTCACCAGCATCTTCACTCCCAGCCTCGGCCCAGTCCCCCGCCTCACTGTTAATCGCCATGGGACACCACCCGGCTGGCACAGCCCCAAAAACACTACCTAAAACACCCCCAAATTCACTCTACTCTGTTCAACACAGACTTCAACACTAAAGAGCTGAGTTGAGGGTATTCAGAATTTGGGTTGAGGGGTCTGTCTGAAAGTTTGTGGTGGCTCTTGTGACATTCAGGACACAGATGACTGCTTGTCAGTTTATCCTCAAAGTGGATGTATTGTCACCCAGCAGTGAACACTTAGTTCAATCTGCAACAAGACAAACACACATTACAGCTTTGGCCTTCGACACCTTCTCAGCTCTCTCTAAGTGCTTACTACAACCTGCTTTCCCAGTAGCCTACACGTTCTTGTCAGTGCGTTCTCCCCCCGGTCCCCTGCCTTGTGCTGTCGGCTGACCTTGCTTTACGCACCAACACCAGAATGTGACCAAAAATAACAAATAAAAAGACTGGTCAAAAAATGACTAATCACCAGGAATTTGTCTAAAAATGAGTTTAATTTAATAAATCTGTTCCCAAGTATTCCCACGAATAAAAATTTAAAAAGAGACATGATTGTGTCTCAATCAAGGTATGAAATTGTTATTTTCAAATACAGTCTCTTTTTGGGCCTAGTTGTGGTCAACTTGCAGTGTTCAAAATTATTATAATTATGTTCCGGCCTTCCGACCAGTCGCTCGGGCAAAAAAAAAAAAAAGCCTAGGCTGAATCTAGTTGCCTATGCCTGCTTTACAGCATCCCTCGGAAACACATTCTAAAGAGACATGTAATCATTAGTTTTAGATAGGTCTGATCCCAATAGATTTTCACTTCATATCCCTGAGAAGGATCAGAGTAAAGTAGACTTCAGTGATCAGGGTCACTGTTCTCATGATGACACAGTGTGTCACAGTAGATAACTGTTGTAAACCTCACTCTGTCAGGCGTGTGACCTGCACACTAAAAAGGCTAATTATTAGTGCTTGTCAGAGGCTATGCATTTTGTAGGCATTCATGTAGGTAAGCTATGTCATGGACATGTTGACTGTAAGTCATAAATAAGAATAGGTTATATTGAAATACAAGGTGGATAACAACTTAATCTCACTTCATTTAGTCAAAGGGAAATAGACTACATATCTTACCTCAATTATTTTGTAATTTTGTTTGTGTTCACAAAATATCTTGTCTACATACTAAAAGATGACAAGTGTCTGCAACTAGTCATCCTCAACCACCTTTAGATTTTTCTTGAAGTTGAGGTGACTTGGAGTAATTAATTATAATGAACATTTTCAAACCCTCTGAAGGGGAAATATATCCCCTGCAGGACTTTCTTCAAGACCTATTTTAAAAAGGGATAGTTTACCTACATTTATTATAATTTTTTACCAAATTCTTAAAAAGGTGCAATATGCAGAAATCGCTCCACCATTTCCTGGTTGCAAAAATTCAAAATAGTTTGCCTAACTTCAGTTTATGTGACAAAACAAGCCCTCAGTGTAGATAATCACTACCATCTAAACATACTACTGGTCAAAAGTTTTAGAACACCTACTCATTCAAGGGTTTTCTTTATTTGACTATTTTCTACATTGTAGAATAATAGTGAAGATGTAAAAACTATGAAATAACACACATGGATTCATGTAGTAACAACAACAAAAAATCTAAATCTATTTTATATTTGAGATTCTTCAAATAGCCAACCTTTGCCTTGACAGCTTTGCACACTCTTGGCATTCTTACAAGCAGCTTCACCTAGAATGCCTTTCTAACAGTCTTGAAGGAGTTCCCTCATATGCTGAGCACTTGCTGGCTGCTCTTCCTTCACTCTGCGGTCCAACTCATCCAAAACCATCTCAATTGGGTTGAGGCCGGGGGATTGTGGAGGCCAGGTCATCTGATGCAGCACTCCATCACTCTCCTTCTTGGTAAAATAGCCCTTACACAGCCTGGAGGTGTGTTGGGGTCTTTGTCCTGTTGAAATACACATGCGGAGATCATCCGTCCACCCACACTGCGTCTCATAAAGAAACGGCGGTTGGAACCAAACGTCTCCAATTTGGTCTCATCAGACCAAAGGACAAATTTCCACCGATCTAATGTCCATTGCTCGTGTTTCTTGGCCCAAACAAGTCTCTTCTTTGTATTGGTGTCCTTTAGTAGTGGTTTCTTTGCAGCAATTCGATCATGAAGGCCTGATTGACACAGTCTTCTCTGAACAGTTGATGTTGAGATGTGTCTGTTACTTGAACTCTGTGAAGCATTTATTTGGGCTGCAATTTCTAAGGCTGGTAACTGTAATGAACTTATCCTCTGCAGCGAGGTAACTCTAAGTCTTCCATTCCTGTGGTGGTCCTCATGAGAGCCAGTTTCATCATAGAGCTTGATGGTTTTTGCGACTGCACTTGAAGAAAAGTTCAACGTTCTTTAAATTTTCCGTAATGACTGACCTTCATGTCTTAAAGTAATGATGTACTGTCGTTTCTCTTTGCTTATTTGTGCTGTTAGTATACGGAAAATAGCCCTATTTGGTAGCCCTATTTTCCTACCTTGTCACAACACAACTGATTGGCTCAAACGCATTAAGGAAAGAAATTCCACAAATTAACTTTTTTTTTTTTTACCTTTATTTTACTAGGCAAGTCAGTTAAGAACAAATTCTTATTTTCAATGACGGCCTAGGAACAGTGGGTTAACTGCCTGTTCAGGGGCAGAACGACAGATTTTTACCTTGTCAGCTCGGGGATTTGAACTTGCAACCTTTCGTTTACTAGTCCAACGCTCTAACCACTAGGCTACCCTGCCGCCCCATAAGGCACCACAGGCACACCTGTTAATTGAAATACATTCCAAGTGACTACCCCATGAAGCGGTTGAGAGAATGCCAAGAGCGTGCAAAGCTGTCATCAAGGCAAAGGGTGGCTATTTGAAAAAAACTCTCATCGAAAATATATTTTGATTTGTTTAACACTTTTTTGTTACTAAATGATTCTATGTATTATTTCATAGTGTTGATGTCTTCAGTATTACTCTACAATGTAGAAAATAGTTTTTTAAAAATAATAATAATGTAAAAACTTCTGACCGGTAGGGTATATATTTAAGTTCTTGGAAGCTTCTGTACAAAACTGAAAGCTAAAGAAAAAAACGATACTTAGGCATAGAAATAGCGCACATAGAACATATCCCGCTTCTTAGACTTCCTTTCAATGAGAATGACCGATCTATGATTGACATTTCTATGTTAATTTGGTCAGCCACCCAAAAAGTTACATGTTGCAGCTTTAATAATTATAATCTCTCAATGTTAATCTCAAAATTAACCAGATTGATGCATTTAGCTATTGAAACGAAAATGTTTTCTTCCAGAGAGGATGCCCACGGACCCCCCTACTAGTGTTCCCCTTCTGGATTTGGGCTAAGCCCCCAATGTAATCAAATCATAGAAACGCCACTGGAGCTACCTAAACAATAACAATGACTAGAAACATTAAAATACAGAAATTTGGTAGCTTTACTAATAGTCAACTTTGCATATAAAGCAGCTGAAACTTAGATTCAGATCTAGCAACAGGCCTAGAAAATCCCAAATCACAACAATGAACCTGATTAGTGATGTTATTATAGCAAACTGGACACCGCATCATCGTCAGTTGTTGCTAGCTGGCTGATAGTTTCCGAAAGCTGCTACCGACCTCCCCATCTACATATTCTTTAACCTATTCAGTTGAAAATATGAAAATGCATATAATATACTCAAATATTCGATAAATACCTCTCTATTGCATCGCCGATGCTTGTTTTTCTCCAACAACCGCAAGCGCTGTGAAATTCCTGCTGATCAAGCAACGATGGCATGTGACTTGTTTGGGATGTGATCATGTGACGATTTAAAATTACGTCTTTAAAACGAAGTGCGTGGTGGGAATTGTAGTTTACTGCCACGAGAACAACACAAATCATTCCAGGGAGGGTTTTAGCAGGGTAGATACTGCAGCAGAGGAGGCTGCTAAGGGGAGAACGGCTCATAATAATGTCCGGAACAGAGCGAATAGAATGGCAACAAACATATGGAAACCATGTTTTTTGATGTATTTGATACCATTCCACCTATTCCTTTCCAGGCCATTATCACGAGCCCATCCTCCAATTAATTTGCCACCAACCTCCTGTGTACTGCAGATACATCTTTATAAAACGAGAGTATATCGGAGCCGACGTGAGTAAAACATTTAAACGCGTTAACCCTCGCAAGACTGCAGGCCCAGACGGCATACCCAGCCGCGTCCTCAGAGCATGCGCAGACCAGCTGGCTGGTGTGCTTACGGACATATTCAATCAATCCTTATCCCAGTCTGCTTTTCCCACATGCTTCAAGAGGGCCACCCTTGTTCCTGTTCCCAGGAAAGCTAAGGTAACTGAGCTAAACGACTACCGCCCCGTAGCACTCACTTCCGTCATCATGAAGTGCTTTGAGAGACTAGTCAAGGACCATATCACCTCCACCCTACCTGACACCCTAGACCCACTCCAATTTGCTTACCGCCCCAATAGGTCCACAGACGACGCAATCGCAACCACACTGCACACTGCCCTAACCCATCTGGACAAGAGGAATACCTATGTGAGAATGCTGTTCGTCGACTACAGCTCGGCATTTAACACCATAGTACCCTCCAAACTCGAGACCCTGGGTCTCGACCCCGCGCTGTGCAACTGGGTACTGGACTTCCTGACGGGCTGCCCCCCAGGTGGTGAGGGTAGGTAACAACATCTCCACCTGGCTGATCCTCAACACTGGGGCCCCACAAGGGTGCGTTCTGAGCCCTCTCCTGTACTCCGTTCACCCACGACTGCGTGGCCATGCAAGCCTCCAACTCAATCATCAAGTTTGCGGACGACACTACAGTGGTAGGCTTGATTACCAACAATGACGAGACGTCCTACAGGGAGGAGGTGAGGGCCCTCGGAATGTGGTGTCAGGAAAATAACCTCACAATCAACGTAAACAAAACAAAGGAGATGATTGTGGACTTCAGGAAACAGCAGAGGGAGCACCCCCCTATCCACATCGACGGGACAGTAGTGGAGAGGGTAGTAAGTTTTAAGTTCCTCGGCGTACACATCACAGACAGACTGAATTGGTCCACCCACACAGACAGCGTTGTGAAGAAGGCGCAGTAGCGCCTCTTCAACCTCAGGAGGCTGAAGAGGCTGAAGAAATTCGGCATGTCACCAAAAGCACTCAAACTTCTACAGATGCACAATCGAGAGCATCGGGCTGTATCACCGCCTGGTACGGCAACTGCTCCGCCCACAACCTGTGTTATTGACTTGTTAATTGTTTACTCCATGTGTAACTCTTTGTTGTATGCTCACACTGCTATGCTTTATCTTGGCCAGGTCGCAGTTGCAAATGAGAACTTGTTCTCAACTAGCCTACCTGGTTAAATAAAGGTGAAATAAAAATAAAAAAAATAAAAAAAGGCTCTCCAGAGGGAAGTGAGGTCTGCACAACGCATCACTGGGGGCAAACTACCTGCCCTCCAGGACACCTACACCACCCGATGTCACAGGAAGGCCATGAAGATCATCAAGGACAACAACCACCCGAGCCACTGCCTGTTCACCCCGCTATCATCCAGAAGGCGAGGTCAGTACAGGTGCATCAAAGCAGGGACCGAGAGACTGAAAAACAGCTTCTATCTCAAGGCCATCAGACTGTTAAACAGCCACCACTAACATTGAGTGACTGCTGCCAACACACTGACTCAACTCCAGCCACTTAAATAATGGAAATTGATGGAAAAAATGTATCACTAGCCACTTTAAACAATGCCACTTAAAATGTTTACATACCCTACATTACTCATCTCATATGTATATACTGTACTCGATACCATCTACTGCATCTTGCCTATGCCGTTCTGTACCGTCACTCATTCATATATCTTCATGTACATATTCTTTATCCCTTTACACTTGTGTGTATAAGGTCGTAGTTGTGGAATTGTTAGATTACTCGTTGGTTATTACTGCATTGTCGGAACTAGAAGCACAAGCATTTCGCTACACTCGCATTAACATCTGCTAACCATGTGTATGTGACAAATATCATTTGATTTGATTTATTGTGTCTAATAAAACCAATGATTTACATAGTAAAATCATGTCCTACACTAGTCCAGTGGTTCCCAACCAGGGGTACTCCGGCCAGAGCAAAATTCAGTTGGTGGTACAGTAACTTAAAAAGGTTGGGAATCACTGCCTTAGTCCAACGGTATCAGTTCAGTTTCTTACATTTAGTTTGACAATATTATTTTTTAGAAAGAACTACAAAATAAGCCCAGTTATTTCAATTATAGATATTTATTAATTGTTCAGAGAAAACCTATGCTCCATATTATTTTGCTCTAACCCAAAAATGGTGTCAGAGCAGATTAATCTTCATGAGTAGACCGCAGAAAGGTGATTTTACCTGCACAATCTGTCTTGTTACAATCAGAAAGACACACACAGATAAAATGTTTGAAGGCTGATCATTAGAGCAAAACACTGGTCTATACAACTTATATATATATATATATATATAGCAATATAAGTTCTATAACCTCTTGGTTCTGAAAAGGAGGGGATAGGAGTTGCCCAGTGACCCAAATAACACTTGTGAAATGCCTTTTCTTGTGGAAATACAAGAGCACCATCATAGGACAGTCTATCCTTTCAAAGCTGCAATTTGTAACTTTTTGGACCAAATTCACATAGAAATGTTTAGTTATAGAGCAGTCATTGAAAACAAGTCTAAGAAACAGTAGATCGGTTCTGTGTTCTGCTTACCAAAGTTTCATTTTTGCAACTTACTTTGTTTGGTACACCAGCTGAAAATACAACACTTTTGGTTATTTAAGATACATTTCACAGCGGTTTAGATGGTACAATGATCCTCTACACATGACTTGTTTTGTCAAACTTAAATTAGGTTAACTATTAGAATTTTAGCAACCAGGAAATGGCAGAGCGATTTCTGTATAATGCACCTTTAAAACCTCATAAACCAAGTGCTTGGGGGGGGGGGGTTAGAGGGACATTCAGTAGGCATTTAAGACTGGCTGGCTGACTGCTCACACATCAACACTTAGCAAAAACGCAATAGACCCTGCTCTTCGTGCATAAAGCACAAAACTTGTACAGCAATATAATTATTTATATTGAATATGGGAAGACAAGATAATGCAAGAGAGAGGCTGAGTGAAAGGACAGAATGATCATACATTGTCCATTTCTAAAGCATATTAAAACATCAATTACCGTATCTCATCTAAAAGTAGTGGCAGACAATCTTATAACTAATTGTTATCTGGAAATGGCTGAGTTTTCTGCTACAATACTGGTGTTGAGGAAAAGTTGAACTTTCACATCCTACATAAAATATGCAATGACACAAGAGTTCACAGTTCATACACACAACAGAACCTAAGTGTTGGTAAACTCATCTGTAGCCTGACAGCAATTTGGACCACAGCAGCCAGAGCAGGTTTAAAAGAGAATATTAACCTGTCATTATTAAGCCATTTATTAAGTTAGTTAATATTAAACTTTGACATACAATAAATAAGCGTAGAAGACAGACATCAGACCTTTTGTCAAATGTAGGGCAGATCATTGGACCCTCACTAAACAACCTTTGACATGGTGGCCTCGATGTTGAGGTCAAAGTTGAACAATTTACAGTCTTAAAGAATGTCCAGCTCCTCTGTAAGGGGTGGGTGGAGTGGGCATTATTATTTTGTTAAGGATTGTATCCAGTGCCACCGTACCCCACTGTTTCTCCCAGCATTCTCCTTTTTACTTTGTGACAGCGTGGATTCCATGTGCTAGGTATCCCACGTTACCGGAGGTGACACCTGCCATGGAGATTCTACCATCTTTGGTCATGTATACTGAAAACTCCTTAGTCAGACGCTCAACCTGGGGTAGACACACACAAACACCTGGAGTCAACGCAATTTATCATTATACTAGAACTTAATTCCAACTGATGAATATGACCAACATGAATATAATAAATGTCATAAGGTACAGGTGTGGATATAAAGAGTGGGTGTGGTCGTTTGTGTACCTGTTCAGGCTTGAGGCCTGTGAAGCAGAACATGCCTATTTGGTCGATGACATGCTGCCAGTTGTGAGTGGAGCCCTCACTCTTCAGGTTGGCCGCCAGCTGCTCCCTCATCTTGATGATGCGGTTGGCCATGCCGTGGACCTCCCCCAACCTGTGTAGAGAGAGGTTAATCGGGGGGGGGGGGGGGGGGGGGTTGATGAGGAAACAGAATGGAAGTTGTGTGTAGACAGGAGACCACTCCAAAGAGAACTCCGATACCTTCCTAGGCAGTCAGCTATATTTTAAAATCACAGCATCAGTGAAATGGGCAAACGTGTGTGTGTGTGTGTGTATATATATATATATACACTTACCATATTTTATAAAGGTCTGGTGTGTTGAGAATAGTGGCAGCGATTCTGGCTCCATTCATTGGAGGGTTGGAGTAGATTGGCCGGATCAGAATCTTCAGCTGAGACTCCACCCTCTT
Organism: Oncorhynchus kisutch; assembly: GCF_002021735.2. Classification (NCBI taxonomy): domain Eukaryota; kingdom Metazoa; phylum Chordata; class Actinopteri; order Salmoniformes; family Salmonidae; genus Oncorhynchus; species Oncorhynchus kisutch. The sequence continues at coordinate 67,888,052 of NC_034181.2, read as the reverse complement.
AACTTCCTCGGCATCGTTACACACCACAGTGAACCCTCCCACTCGCTCACCTGTCAAAACACATGGGTAAGTTACCATACTGGTGGGAGTTTTTTAAAAACTTTTACCCTTCTACTATGTCAATACCATAGTCCATAGTGTGTGTGTGTGTGTGTGTGTGTGTGTGTGTATAGATATATATATCTATACACACACACACACACACACACACTATGGACTATGGTATTGACATAGTAGAAGGGTAAAAAAAATATATATATATATATATAATGAGACCGACCGTAGAGGCCCATGTTCTTAGCAAACGACTGCGACAGGACAATGTTGTGGCCCTGCTCGATGAAGTGACGAACAGCCCAGGCATCACGATCAATATCTCCACTGGCAAAGCCCTGGTAGGCCATGTCAAAGAACACCAACAGGTCCCTTTTCTAAAGGAACAGCAGAACAGGGGAGGAGTTATTATTAGGACCGTGTGTGTAAATAGTTGTCTGGCACAGTAAAGATGTCAGTCTTCACACAAAACACCTGTAGGCACTGGGAAGTTAAGCTCTTCAGCAGTAGAGTCCCAATAGTGACAGAGACTTTAGCCAGTTAGGGCCTTTACAGAGAAATCACCATTGAGGTATTTCATATCTATGGTGAGCACACTCACCTTCACCAGGTCAGCGATCTCCTTCCACTGCTCAGGCTTGGGGTCCACACCGGTGGGGTTATGGGCACAGGCATGCAGCATGATCACACTCTTCTCTGGCATTTTCTGTATCAGAGGGAAAATAGTGTTACACTAACATTCAAATCAGAGTCATGACGGAAATAGACCCCCACACCTTAACCTTATAAAGTCAACATAACAATATAAAAACAGATCACAAGACGTGGTAATGGTCCTCCATGTCAGTGTGGAATCATACAACCCCCCCTTTCCCATCCCTCTCTCACAGAGATGTCATCGAGCGCCCCGTTGAAGTCGAAGCCGCAGGTGGAGGGGTCGTAGTAGCGGTAGGCTTTCAGCTGCATGCCAGCATCTCTGAAGATGGGTGTGTGGTTCCCCCAGGAGGGCTTGGGCAGGTACACGTCACGGGACGCACTGTGGAAACGAGACTAGAGAAAAATATAAGGAATTAACTGACTGACACCATACACACTCCGCAGTACTACCGGTATGAAGAAATTATTGTTTCATAGAACACAATCATTTGTAATGCATATATATTATAGAGAAGGCACTCGTTTCAGGCATGTATAGGCTGGTGCACTGTTCTAGGGGGCTAAGGGCCCAAATGCAACCGTGGCAGTGTAGGTGCATTCATTCTCTTCCTGTTTAGCTGCTAAAAGAGGTGGGTCTATACCAGGAAGTTGGCTCCGATGCACAGTGAGCCGGTTCCTGAGATGGTCTGGACAGTGATGTTCTGAAGAGAGGAGAGAGATGTTAATTGCATTTCTATCGTTCACTGAACACACCGAGAGCAAATGTGCTTCCAAGCTACCACCCACACATCCACTCACCCTGCCACTCTTGAGGACCTCGCTGTCAGCCCCCAGGGCTAGCAGAGCGCAGGACTTGGTAAAGTCCCCCAGACCACCGATGGCCAGATACTCCTTATCCAACTGCTTGGAAGAAATCAGAGCCTCTGCCTGGAGAGGGTCGGGGATGATGGTAGAGAAATAGTGAGTGGGAGGGGAAGTAGAAAGGTTTTTAATGATGACAATTTCTCAGCATCCACTTCATGACTGATCCAAAGCCCTGCCAAATCAGAGCTAATAGCGTAACACACACAGCTGGGGTTTAGCAGGGCTGTATGAGCGGAGCTCAGAACGACTATGCAGAAATAATGTTGATGTCTAACACATGGGTCTGCTGGAGCCTGCACCTCAAACTTACATACAAAAAGTATGCGCAAACACATCCACACAGTAATAGAGATTCAATATAGGTATACATTATATGAGTTAAGCTCAGGATGATCGTGCAGAAATTAGAGGTCGACCAATTAATCGGAATGGCCGATTAATTAGGGCCGATTTCAAGTTTTCATAACAATCGGAAATCTGTTTTTTTTACACCTTTATTTAACTAGGCAAGTCGGTTAAGAACACATTCTTATTTTCAATGATGGCCTAGGGGCAGAATGACAGATTTTTACCTTGTCAGCTCGGGGATTCAATCTTGCAACCTTACAGTTAACTAGTCCAATGCTCTAACTACCTGCCTTTACATTGCACTCCACGAGGAGCCTGCCTGTTATGCGAATGCAGTAAGAAGCCAAGGTAAGTTACTAGCTAGCATTAAACTTATCTTATAAAAAACAATCAATCAATCATAAATCACCAGTTAAACTAGTAATAGCATCAACCATGTGTAGTTATCTAGCGTGTCCTGCGTTGCATATAATCGATGCAGTGCGCATTCGCAAAAAAGGACAGTCATTGCTCCGTGTACCTAACCATAAACATCAATGCCTTTCTTAAAATCAATACACAAGTATATATTTTTAAACCTGCATATTTAGTTAATATTGCCAGCTAACATGAATTTCTTTTAACTAGGGAAATTGTGTCACTTCTCTTGCAACAGAGTCAGGGTATATGCAGCAGTTTGGGCCGCCTGGCTCGTCGCGAACTGTGTGAAGACTATTACTTCCTAACAAAGACAGCCAACTTTGCCAAATGGGGGATGATTTAACAAAAGCACATTTGCGAAAAAAAGCACTCGTTGCACGACTCTACCTAACCATAAACATCAATGCCTTCCTTAAAATCAATACACAGAAGAATATATTTTTAAACCTGCATATTTAGCTATAAAAAAAAAAAATCCAGGTTAGCAGGCAATATTAACCAGGTGAAATTGTGTCACTTCTCTTGCTTTCATTGCACACAGAGTCAGGGTATATCCAGCAGTTTGGGCCACATGGCTCGTTCGACCATATTAGGACCAAAGGCTTGTATTTCTGTGTGTTATTATGTTATAATTAAGTCTATGATTTGATATTTGATAGAGCAGTCTGACTGAGCGGTGGTAGGCAGCAGCAGACTCATAAGCATTCATTCAAACAGCACTTTAGTGCGTTCTGCCAGCAGCTCTTCGCAATGCTTCAAGCATCAGAAACACAGAAACACAGGCCTGCAACTCCACAAAAGCTTGTATAGTGAGAATCAGCTCAAAACATGAAACCACCTTCTTCATGCTTCTACGTGTTTGTTAACTGATCCGGTTCTTACATAAAAGGGCTAGTAGCCGTGTGACTGGATTAGCCTTTCCCCAATGCTGAGCCCGGGATTACAAAACAATAAGAGCCGGCATAGCTACTCACCTTTCCTCTGAGGAGTGAGCCTCAATATGAATGGCTGGGTGATACTGGGGATAGTTATCTTGTCCCTGTGTGTGTGAAAGCCTGGGTAGTTACACTGGTTGTCATGGTATTCCTACCTTGCGGACACAATCGAGCACAAAGGGTTTGCCGTGGTCGTCCCTGTAGGCCCCCACCCCCAGGTTCATCTTCTTCGGACTGGTGTCCCTCTTGAAGGCCTCTGACACCCCCAGGATGGGGTCAGGGGGGCCCATCTGCACTCCACCCCACCATGAACTGCAACAGATGGGAGGGGGAGAAACAAACAGAAGCAGCTTAATTTATAATTTTGCAGACTTGTGTTCTTATTTGTTTCATAGTGGACAAGTTTATTTTTCTAATCACTCAGTGTAGGCTTATATTTCTCCAAGAAACTGCACTTAAAATAAAAGACTAAAACACAACGGTAAACAGTTCTATACTCTGCTCAAGAAACAGTTGCTCTCATCCAACCAGAGGAGAGTAGCAACAACCACCCACAGTAGACCAACACTCTGGACTATGACCTGGTGAATGCCTGGTCATCCCCCAGTCCCTGCACAGCGAAAAGCCACACACACACACTACAAAATCACCACTACACACAGCTGAAGTCTGTCGAGGTGAAGGGCCCGGGTTGGATGGCATTAGGGGGGAGTCAATAAAAGGGAGGAGATGGACTGCACTAAATACATGAACATCTCTCTCCATCGCCACTACACTACCAGAATGACAGCTCTAAAGGGCAGGGGGAGGGTGGTTGAAACAAAGGCAACGATTGGTTCTTTGAAATTCAGAACACATTCATTCATCATATCTTTGGATCCGGTCATTACAGCCTGGTCTTCCTTTCACACTGACCCCACCAAGCTGATTATCCATACAATACTTCACACTTCCCTTTCCACAGCCACACACACAAAGGTCAGGCACTGCAAACATATGCTCTCACACACAAAATGATTCTCTCCCCTTGTATGGAATGTGTCTTATGAGGAGGAAAGAACAGAAAATTAGCAAGGGCCCAGTTCAGGAACTAATAGAATTACCCACACACACACGACCTTGCCCCTGACCCCATCCACATGACCTCTGAAAGAGGGGCAAGCAGGGCCTCTAATCTTACACATTCCTCTCACTGCTGTACTGGAGGCTATAGGCCTGCTGGGGCTGAACTAGAGATCCATTTAAAACATTGCATGGAAAAAATGTAAGTTCACAGCAAGACTCCCAACAGAGAATCACATGTGTTTTAGACAGCCTACATTTCTATTGGAGCCTTCTGTAATAATGAACTCACTAAAACCGTGTTGTGTCTGATGCTACTCACCAGTGCGCACTGGTACAGTAGTATGTTTTGATATGTCAATGTAGTGGTGAGCCACTATGACGTGAGCAGTGACACTCTGCAGCTCACTGAAATTTAGGTTCAACGGTTGTGTTCAAACACCCTGGAAATCACAGCAATACCTAGAGCCGAATGCTTCGCAAAGGGCAGCAACGCCAAGACCGCAACATGAGAATATAGACAAGAATGATGACATGACACCCACATCGAGTTTTAGGGAACACACTGAACAGTCACCTGTCATAGAGCCTGTTTACATAGCATTATAGAACATCCTTATAGAACACCCATTGTCCAAAATCAAAAAGATTCCAGGTGACTAAAATTGAAAACTCAGCTGGTCAGAAACATTGGGACTGCACATTAAAATCAGATCCTCAATCAGTAAAACTGATAACAAATATGAATACTTGTTATCGGATTCTGACAAATCTGTTATCAGAGTGAGAAAAACCTGGGTATATTATCAGCCTACCCACTGGTGCATAGTGATACTATTATCAGCAGTATGTGCGAACTACATACACACAGAACCAGTACATTTGAACTTGTGAGATGTCGCGCAAACATAAATATGCTTGGTAAACACTTCATAGGCCATGGAGTACAGTGACTGAGTCCTATTTATGCCACTATGACAGCACCAATGAGGGGCCATCCAATGTTGAGTCACAGACTTGAATTTAGCCTGCTAATGGACTAAAATGCACTTGAATACAGAACAATATAATTTTTGAATGAGAATAATGTAACTCGGCGCACAGTCTTCTAACAAAACTCGACAGTGATGCAGAGTGTATTTGGTAATGCTTTTCGAACACAGCCTTTTTTCCAGATATGTGAAGCGGTATCTTATAAGTGATTAACAGAGTTTGCCCTCCAAAAGGAGATAGAAAGGACACCGGTTACTGTCGTCACATCTCAGTAGAAACCGGGACATCCCGTGGCCAATCAACGACCAGGGGCCTGCACACGATAGCCAATGATCACGCTAGAATTAGGGAGTTACGGTATGCGAGGGAGATCAAACCGAGAAAATATGTCGAATCTCAAAAGGCTAAAAGCCACTGCGACCCTAAAATATAAAAAATAATTTAATACATTTTCCTTTCACGGGAATGATCACTATGATATGTTGACAACATACAGATTGTCTGCCACTGAAATCTGAATAATATTTTTACAGAGCCACCAAATAACAGTATCAGTATCCATAGTTGGAAAGTAACCTTGCGAAGTTCGACTGTCAGTGAACTGGTTGAGCCTTGAAGTCTACAAAGTATGACTTGACTAAACCCAAAGATATGAACGGGAAATTTCAGTCACGACAGGCGGCGGATGGATGAATGCGAGTTTCAGTCAGTTAGCAAATGTAATTTAAATATTAGGTAGATAGCTCAACTACGGTGAAAGACGTAAGTGCATGACCGCTTCGGACCCCATTCAGTAAACTTGAAGTTAGGCCACTTGAGTCATTGCGGCATGGCTAGCTAGCTAACGAAGTGCTGCTAGCTATTAATTCAATGGAAAACTACCAAAGTAGCTACGTGTCAGACATGACAGTGCAGATATTGCATGTCTGGTATTACCTGTTACGTGTAGACAAAACTCCCAGGGACGGGGAGAAAGTCCCAATACTGGAGATCACCTTGCCGGACTTCAACAGAGACATGGTTGAGTCGAGGCGCAGAATGGCAGAAAAAGCAAAGAGTGAGCATATGAATCCGAGGGATAACAGGCACACAAGCTTCTTTCTTCTTCGATGAGGTTTAACTGCGGTTGGCGTCGGATAAATGTTGTATTACCGCCACCTACTAGACTGGAGTATAACTCCTTTATCCTTAAAAAATATATATATACACTGCTCAAACAAATAAAGGGAACACTAAAATAACACATCCTAGATCTGAATGAATGAAATATTCTTATTAAATACTTTTTTCTTTACATAGTTGAATGTGCTGACAACAAAATCACACAAAAATTATCAATGGAAATCAAATTTATCAACCCATGGAGGTCTGGATTTGGAGTCACACTCAAAATTAAAGTGGAAAACCACACTACAGGCTGATCCAACTTTGATGTAATGTCCTTAAAACAAGTCAAAATGAGGCTCAGTAGTGTGTGTGGCCTCCACGTGCCTGTATGACCTCCCTACAACGCCTGGGCATGCTCCTGATGAGGTGGCGGATGGTCTCCTGAGGGATCTCCTCCCAGACCTGGACTAAAGCATCCGCCAACTCCTGGACAGTCAGTGGTGCAACGTGGCATTGGTGGATGGGAGCGAGACTTGATGTCCCAGATGTGCTCAATTGGATTCAGGTCTGGCGAACGGGCGGGCCAGTCCATAGCATCAATGAATTCCTCTTGCAGGAACTGCTGACACACTCCAGCCACATGAGGTCTAGCATTGTCTTGCATTAGGAGGAACCCAGGGCCAACTGCACCAGCATATGGTCTCACAAGGGGTCTGAGGATCTCATCTCTGTACCTAATGGCAGTCAGGCTACCTCTGGCGAGCACATGGAGGGCTGTGCGGCCCCCCCAAAGAAATGCCACCCCACACCATGACTGACCCACCGCCAAACCGGTCATGCTGGAGGATGTTGCAGGCAGCAGAACGTTCTCCACGGCATCTCCAGACTCTGTCATGCCTGCCACATGTGCTCAGTGTGAACCTGCTTTCATCTGTGAAGAGCACAGGGCACCAGTGGCAAATTTGCCAATCTTGGTGTTCTCTGGCAAATGCCAAACGTCCTGCACGGTGTTGGGCTGTAAGCACAACCCCCACTTGTGGACGTTGGGCCCTCATACCACCCTCATGGAGTCTGTTTCTGACCTTTTGAGCAGACACATGCACATTTGTGGCCTGCTGGAGGTCATTTTGCAGGGCTCTGGCAGTGCTCCTCCTGCTCCTCCTTGCACAAAGGCGGAGGTAGCGGTCCTGCTGCTGGGTTGTTGCCCTCCTCCGGCCTCCTCCATGTCTCCTGATGTACTGGCCTGTCTCCTGGTAGCGCCTCCATGCTCTGGACACTACGCTGACAGACACAGCAAACCTTCTTGCCACAGCTCGCATTGATGTGCCATCCTGGGTGAGCTGCACTACCTGAGCCACTTGTGTGGGTTGTAGACTCCGTCTCATGCTACCACTAGAGTGAAAGCACCGCCAGCATTCAAAAGTGACAAAAACATCAGCCAGGAAGCATAGGAACTGAGAAGTGGTCTGTGGTCACCACCTGCAGAACCACTCCTTTATTGGGGGTGTCTTGCTAATTGCCTATAATTTACACCTGTTGTCTATTTCATTTGCACAACAGCATGTGAAATCTATTGTCAATCAGTGTTGCTTCCTAAATGGACAGTTTGATTTCACAGAAGTGTGATTGACTTGGAGTTACATTGTGTTGTTTAAGTGTTCCCTTTATTTTTTTGAGCAGTGTATATTCAAAAGTATTCAACAAATACCTTACCATCTAACACTACACTCACAAAAAGTATTAATAAATACCATAGTCCACTATTTAAATATATTTAGTGCGACTTCAGGCCAACAGCCTGAAAGGATGGGACACCGCCACTTAACACACCATGTAATTCTTCCGATGTCATAACTCGCACACCCAAATACGCACACCCTCTCTACAGCTGCTACCACAATCTCTATTTTGTGCAAATTACATTCTATTCCTGCAGTACAGTGGATAACCATTACTATAAAGGGCAAAAATCCAATCTTACTGAAACATATATCACTTGTTGTTTTATCCCTCTGTACTGGTACACATCTACTACTCACACCACTCCTCTCAGGATCCCTCCCCCTTGACCGCTCTACTTCCTCTACTTTCTTCACTGCCTCAGCATATGACAACTTCTGCACTACTCTAACCCTGGAAACCTCAACCTGCCTCTCTCCCATTGGACAATTCTTATCCCCAGCCCCATGGGCACCCCTGCAATTAACACATACCACTACTTTCCCAATTGCTACGCATTCCTTTGTCTCATGCCCTTCTGCACAATTCTCACACCTAGGAACCTCCCTCCTACACACTGCTTCCACATGCCCATGAGCTTGACACCTGTAACAACGTAATGTAGTCGGCACAAAAGCTAGTACAGGATAACTCATATATCCTAACATCACTTGTCGGGCAAAGAATCAACATCAAAACTCAAAAGTACAGACAATGACTCACTCACGCCACGCTGTCTGCGACACACCAAACAATGAGCATCACATACACCGGGAATCTTCCCCTTCAGTTGGTCAGCTTTCACATTTACTGCTACCCCAGAAATCACTACTTTCAATGGCACCCTTTTCACAATTCACATCTCTCGCCCCCATTCGTTTAACACGGAACGCCTGCTCCCTCTGGCCAGCAGAAGACCACATCTGGTTACCCTCACCAATTCCACAGCACCCAACTCTGTTTTCACCTACCCTGAAACATCAAATGGATCAGCCAAAAAGCAAGGGTCCACTTTTTCCAAAAACTTCACTCCTACTGTCACAGACTCATCTTTATCCTGACCATCGGTGCAAGCCTCGGGCTCCGAGAACTTCCCCACACCTACCACCTCCAATACTTCACCCTCATTCACTTCCATTTCTCCTCCTGTCTTCAACTCACTCTGCTTACACTTTCTACCATTCTTCTTTAACAATCTCCCTTTTTTCCTCAATTTTTAACCGACTCAAGCTCACCCTCTTCCTCCCTCTCTCTCTTAGACCTCCTCTGGCTCTTTTTCCCCCTCCATTCCTCCTCCGTATTCCAGGTATAACTCTCCTTATGATAATACTGCACTTCTCCTGACATACATCTTGTTATTGCCTTGTCAAGTCACGCCATTTAACCGGCTGTCACAATCTTCATACAATCAGCATGAACTCCTCAGGATGTAGCGCTCAACAGTGCATCCCACTTGTAAAGCCAGGGGGGAAAGTGCTCAGGTCTTCTTCTTCTATGGTATTTTAGCGGTCCGCCAACAAATGTTAGAGTTGTATGCCGCCACCAAATGGACGGGGGTGAATAAATTCAATCGCCACTGTAGAAGAGTAGTGTGTTTGAAGTGCAGGGAGTACATGGCTTAGCATGTCTCTCGAGGAGGCTAAAAAGAGATTCTGGCTTGAAAAAGTTGTATCTTTTCAGAAGGAGTCAGGTAATTGGTCAAGGGAGGAGGATTGGAGGTAAAGAGAGAGGAGGTTGAAAAGACTGAGGGTGGCGCAGAGGATGGGCTTGAATCTGTTGAAGCTAGCAATAACAAGGGAGAGGGTATGTCGATGAAGATTGGTGTCAAGTTCAAACAGAGTGAGCCGGACGCCACTTTGAGCTCTGGAGGTGAAATGGTAGGAGTAGAAGGTCTTCTGAGAGGCTCGGAGCCTACATTAATGGACATGGTTATGATAAAGATACGTTTTGTCCAGTGGGAGTGATATTTTTGAAGAGGGTGGAACCAGGCCTTTTGGCTGATCTATGGGTGGTTGCAGGTTGGGTAGAAAAGTTGGTGGGTGCTGTTGAGCTGGTGAAGGTAACCCAAAGTTGACTTTTAATGTTTGTTTATGTTTCATCAGAGGGAACAAGCGCTCCGTGCGAGGCAACTTGGGTAAATATATGTTTTTTGCTTTGCTCTTAGGAACAGGGCATAATTGAAAGGAGTGATTTCTGGGGTGGCGTTAAGTGTGGAGGTGGAGCAATTGAGGTCAACTGTGTATGTCAACTGTAGGGGTGTACATGTTGCTGGGGATCAGAAGTGTCCGGTTCGAGAGTGGCAGGTTGAGGTGGCTTGAGTCAGAGTAGTGCAGAAGGTGTCTTATGCTGAGGCAGTGAAGAAAGTAGAGGACGATGGGTCAAGACTGAGGGATTCTGAGAGGATTCCTGTGAATTGTAGATCTGTGACAGCACAGAGGAATAGACCAATGAGCGATACAGTGCCTTTGGAAAGTATTCAGACCTCTTGACTTTTTCCACATTTTGTCACGTTACTTTTTCCATATTTTGTCACGTTGAAATGTACAATTTTGTCACATTTACATAACTATTCAGACCCTTTAATCAGAACCTTGTTGAAGCACCTTTGGCAGCAATTACAGCCTCAAGTATTCTTGGGTATGACACTACAAGCTTGGCACACCTGTATTTGGGGAGTTTCCCCCATTCTTCTATGCAGATCCTCTCAAGCTCTGTCAGGTTGGATGGGGAGCGTTGCTGCACAGCTATATTCAGGTCTCTCCAGAGATGTTCGATCGGGTTCAAGTCCGGGCTTTGGCTGGGCCACTCAAGGACATTCAGAGACTTGTCCCGAAGCAATTCCAGCGTTGTCTTGGCTGTGTGCTTAGGGTCGTTGTCATGTTGGAAGGTGAACCTTAGCCCCAGTCTGAGGTCCTGAGCGCTCTAGAGTAGGTTTTCATCAAGGATCATCAAGGATCTCTCTGTACTTCGTTCATCTTTCCCTTTATCCTGACTCGTCTCTCAGTCCCTGCCACTGTAAAACATGTGTAAAGTGTATGATCGCCAACCCTATGCCCGCATGGCGTTTCTCCAGGCAATGGAGGACGCATGTGGGGACATAGAGGTTGCCTCTGTCCAAGGTTGGATACGCCATGCTAGGAGATACTTCCCTCGATGTTTGGCAGGCCGGAGAAGAGATGAAGCGTAGCTTAGCACTGGTGACTGCCCCCCCCCCCCCCACACACACACAATTGTGTTCTTTACTGTATTCTGAAGAATATACTTATGGTTTTGTTGTATGCTACTGTATACAACAGTAATGTTTGGCCTAATAAATATTTTCTGTTTCTACATTACATTGGTGTTTACAGTGTACTTGTTACCCCTCTCAGCAGATTACTTTCACTGTAGAACATTGTATTGAAATGTAGATATAAGCCTATGAAAGACCAAAGAGCTTTAGATTTAGAACAACAGTGTTTACATGGTATATCCAAAAATGTACTATTATGAAAGCAGTGTTTGCCATTTGATGCAAATGCTTCATTCTGACATGTGTTTATGGCATTTTGAATGCAGTGTTACATTTTGAAGGAGATGTGAGGCATTTATGCATTTTGTGTGTGCAGTTTTGGGAATTGTGTGTAGAGTTTTGAAAAAAAGGAGACAGTTTTGAAAACGTGTGTAAGCAGTTGGAAAAAACTGTAAGCAAACTAGACGGCACCATTGTCTTGTGTTTTATTTAATTTACGGATAGCCAGGGGCATGCTCCAACACAGCATCATTTACAAACTAAACATGTGTGTTTAGTGAGTCCGACCAGATCAGAGGCAGTAGGAATGACCAGGGATGTTCTTTTGATAAGTGTGGGAATTGGACCATTTTCCAGTCCTGCTAAGCATTTGAAATGTAAAGAGTACTTTTGGGTGACAGGGAAAATGTATTGAGTAAAAAGTAAATTATTTCCTTTAGGAATGTAGAGAAGTAAAAGTAAAAGTAGTCAAAAATATAAATAGTGAAGTAAAGTACAGATACCCCCAAAAAACGACTTAAGGAGTACTTTAAAGTATTTGTACTGCTTAGAAGTATGTTGTGGCTGCGTGTATTTGCTCTGGGATGAAAAACACAGTAGTTACAGGAATGGAGGTCTGCTGTAGCAGTTCGTCAGGGGAGAAGCTGATGACAGGACAGGATGGAGAGAGAGAGAAGGAAGAAGAATTGAAGAAGGAGGGACAGAGTGACAGAGAAAGAGAAGGAGGAAATGAGAGGAAGAGAGGAGGAAACAATAAATGAAGAGATGGAGGAGGAGTGACAGAGACAGAGAGAGGGGATAGAAGCAGGAGAAAATGATGAGAGAGCAGTGTTACTGACTGTAATGCTGAATGACATTTGAAAGCCTCCCCTGATTAGGGGTTTCCTTGAGCACCATGTCAGACAGGCTTTCATAAAACCCACAGTGTGTGTGTGTGTGTGTGTGTGTGTGTGTGTGTGTGTGTGTGTGTGTGTGTGTGTGTGTGTGTGTGTGTGTGTACGTGTGTACGTGTGTACGTGTGTACGTGTGTACGTGTGTGTGTACGTGTGTACGTGTGTGTGTACGTGTCTGTGTACGTGAGTATTTGTGTGTGTATGTGTGCAAAGCCAATTGCTTGCAGGGAATGCAGCTGTCAAAAAGGGGAAAGGTAATTATAGGGAACGATAAAAGATCATGTTTTGCCCTCATCCGACACACACACACACCCACACACAGACAAACAGTTCCCCATTGTTCCTCCACACCCAGAGGTGCAGTGTTTCTCATGGAGAGATTCAGTCCAGTTTAATTACACTGTAATGCGTTGCTGTGGAAATACATTACCGCGGAAATAAGAAGTTGTGGCATTGTAATTGGACAGCCATATGTAAGCACACAAACACAGAAGTGGGCCTGGGAGAGTGGGACACTCTTTTGCAGGAAATCTTGTGTGTAACAAAGAGAGTTGATTGAGAGACTGTGGCTATAGTATATACATTTTTATGGGTGTGTTTCTGTCAGTGTATCCTTGCTAGTGGGGTATTTAAACACATACATGTATTTTCACAGAGAAAAGCACAGCCAATGACAAGCATTTACGACTCCAAAGAATAATAGATAAGCAAAGCAACAAAAGAAGACAACATATTACTACTACTGGTACTGACAGCTGTGAAAAATCATGCATCCATGTGTGTGTGTGTGTGTGTGTGTGTGTGTGTGTGTGTGTGTGTGTGTGTGTGTGTGTGTGTGTGTGTGTGTGTGTGTGTGTGTGTGTGTGTGTGTGTGCGTGTTAGTATCTTTGACTCTCTTCGTCTCACTCATTTTCAGAAATGGAGATTAATTTCTCTGCTGAATAAATGGATTAGAGACAGAAACAATGGAGGGAAAATCCAACGAGTGTTTTTTCTTTTGCCACCATTTCAGAAATCAGGGATTAGTGGCACATTGGGACTGTGCTGAGCAGGAGAGGCCTGTGTTCCAAAACCCATCAGGGATTTGACAGCATCTGTTCCCCTCTCTGCTCCGGCCATGTCCATGACTCACCGAGAAAATTCCTGAAAAGCTTTACAACTGTTTGCCTTATCCAGCCATGGCAGAGCTGTCCAACAACACTTAGTGGTGTGTGTGTGTGCGTGTGCGTGCGTGCGTGCATGGCTGTGTCTGTATCTGTACTGGACCAAAAAGACAGCAGACTTTATAAGCCCAAACCAATTTCTAAAAAGACCCAACTTTTCTACTTTGTGTGCTGATAACTCTTTTAAATATGTTTGTGCTACGAGGCTGCAACCTTGCCTCATCCTCTGACTCAGCTGAAGCTGTTTTGGTGTGTTTGAGACAGAGGAGCATCTGACGTTTTCTGTTATTAACATCTGTTTGTTTGTGCCTAGCTACATGCACCTCTCGTGTGTGTGTGTGTGTGTGTGTGGGTGTGTGTGCTTGCGTGCGCGTGCACCTATCCCTTTTGTTTGAAGCAATAGCAATTCTACTCAGGGGAGAATAGCTAAATATGGACCCCAATCTTAGCAGCTTGTCTTTCCCCCATCTCTCGCTTCCCTCTCTTCCCTTTTTCTTTCTGAGTGAGGAACCAATGTGGGGGAGGGAATCAGAGCAGACTCTATTTCTCCTGTACTGTTGTCACGAGAAATAGTGTGTGTACGTGTGTAAGTGCGAGGTTTGGTGTTTTTTTGTGCTTTAAGAAAACTAATGCGAGTTTAATTAAAGATTAAAGTGCGGATGATTAATTGATAGAAGTCAGACTGTTCCATTTGGTACTAAACCAGGGGTGTCCAGACAACTCCATACAGTGAAAAATATGGACAGCTCCAAAAGCTTGTACATAAAATTAGATGTATTACCCAAGAAACTGAAGGTTCTCACAAAAATATATATTTAAAAAAAATGTGCAACAACGTAATGATTACTGTGTTGTGTGGTGTTGTTCTTTTAAATCTTTAAAGACCAAAAACAAGCCTGGTGCATATTTGTCATTCTCTTTCAGGACTCTGGACATTCCCATGTATGTACTGTATATTACACAGGGAAATGTGTCCACCAACTGGAGTCCCCTAAATTGCTCTGTGAATTACATGCAAATTCGGGATGTGCATGTAAGTAGTGAGGCTCAAAGGCTCAGATGGAGCTGCTGAGGCAAAAAAACATCAGGAGTTTTTCTTGTAGTGACACAGTAAGTAAACAAACTTATTGAGAGTTTCAATTCCTTTGTGATCTCAAAGGTTTGTTAGGCTGTTCTGGTAGGACTAGTCTACTAGCAGGTGTTGGAGAATGGCTGTTTAACTCCACTCATATCCCTCCCCTCGGTCACTCATCTCCTCCAGCCTTGACCCACTTAGTGTTCGTAGTGTGCCATAGAGACAGATAAGTACCTCTGAAAGTTCTCATCTATGAAAAATGGAGTGTGCAGGCTCCCTTCATCAAGCTGGCTTTCAACTGGAGATTAGAACAGCGAGAGTGGAGTGCTCAGGGAGATAACGCGCCTGCTCCCAACATCTGTATTGGAACTTTTATCTTCACAGGAAACACATTATGCTGGCAAAGAAAAATAGCTCTCCTTTGCCTGGCCAAGATTAAGTCTTCTTAGAAACAGATTTAACTATGCATTTATAGAGATGTATAGGCTGATATAGAAGTTTAGCAGACTGAGATCCCATGGTTAGGATAGAGACAGTTTGGACCTGTGGTTGTGAGTAAGGCAGAGACATAAGTGATCATCAGCTATATTTATTGATGCTCTCAATAATATCTCCACTAAAACAGTACGAGCCTAAACCCAATTCAAAAACAAGGCAACAGACTGAAACGAATAGTGCGGGAGGGGGCATTGAGATTAGAGGTAAATAGAAAAAGAGACAGAGATTTACAGGCGAACTGTAAAAAAACAAAGAGTAGGCTTAGGGAGTACAGTATAAAGGACATTCAGGCAAAATGTATATGCATTCAAATAAATAGTCATATCGTATATTCCTTCTATTATTTCCATATGTATTGGTTAACTCACTATAGAATTGCATGTAAAAAAAAAAGAACAATAAAGCTGCGGACGTTGATGACATCATCAGGTAGCGCCACGCTGCGATAAGGGGGAGGTGAGGTGGGGCATAGTAAGGGACAGGTAGTTAAACAGAGTGGGGCAGTTGGGCTGAGGGTCTTGCTTATGCCTTCAAGTGGATATTCACTTTCACTCTACAAATGTTGGAGTGGAGGAGGGGGGCATACATGCACCTAGTAATGCCAGGATGGGGGCAGTGGGGGGTTGTCAGGGGTCAGAGGTGAAAGATCACAGTGTGGAGTCGCGGCAGAGGACGATCTCCAGCTCGGTGCGGTAGAGCTTCCCCGCGTCGGACAGAGCCATGATGCTCTTCTTATAGCCCACCAGACCGGTCGAGTCCAACTCCTACAGCAAACAGGGAGAGAAACAGACGTGAGTGCTAGTGCCTCAACCAATGATGTCATTAACTATGGTGTCTACCCTGTAAACAATAATGAGCCATTAGGACGTCCCCAGGACTTCACAAAATGGTCGGCTGAAGTCGTCAGGACATTGTCTCATGGTCCCTTGGAGGTTTTGTCTCGTTCCCGGTTGGTCCCAGGAACGTCCCAATGACCACACACACACAGAAATCTACCCAGGGCACACGCACACCCTAGTTTCATTACACATCATCTTTTGTTACTGTTGTCAAGCCTATCAAGGCCCTGATTGGTGAACCACTGATCCAGTCACAGCTGTTTGTATTTTGGCAATGCAAGGGATTTACTTATTTCATGACACAACGTCCCAAGAATGTCCTAAAAACGTCATTGGGGACATCCCTGGGACAAACTGGGAACTAGACAAAACCTCCAGGGGGCCATGACACAACGTCCCAAGAACGTGCTAAAAACGTCCTTGGGGACAAACCGGGAACTAGAACGTTCAGGTGACCTTCACGGGACCAAGAACATCCTAAAAACATTCCCAGGTCAAGCCGGGAACTATAAAATGGTCCCACAGAGAATGTTCCCTTGGGCCCATCATTCGACGTCCTAAGAACTAGTAAAATTAAAGTCCTGAGAATGTACTGAAAAGGTCCTGACATGGTCCTCAGTGACATCCTGGGAACTAGAACATTCTCAGAACGTCAGTGGGATAACGTTGTGCCTAAACCTTTAAGGGACCTAATGGGAAAGTCGCCAAATATCCTCAGGACGTCCCCTGTTTGCTGGGTATGGCCCTAACAGTCAATGCAACACCACATCCTGATCCAACAAAAACTTAGAAGACCATAACCTGTACCAGACCACAACATTCTGGCAATCATTCTGATCTTGTAAACACTCCAGGTGCAGTATAACATAATCAACCAATCAACTAATCAAAAGATGGGTCAGTAAATAAGTGAAGTCTCTTGTTCTTTACCATTTTGTTCTTGTCATGTAGGTCCTTCAGCAGTGCGTCCAGCTCCTGCTCATCGATGTAACCGTTTCCATCCTAGTAAAACAGTGAAACAGCAGACAGGGGCCGGGCATCTTATATCATATTCTCATTAAAAGAACAATCAAACACTCAGATATCCTCCCACTCAGAGTATACACAGGTAAGATCAATCATTCACAGACCAACTGCCAATTCAGTCATTACAAAGGCATTAGTATGAGACTCCTGTACTGTACACATCTTCCCTACTGTACTGTTTTCTTTGTGGAAGGTTCAGTGGCATGTATTCATGGATGCCAAGGGAAGCCAGGCTTCCCCAAAAAGTTGACCAAGAAAAAATACATATTTCGTCGCTCTGTGTTTCATACATTTCCTTCAATTCACAAGAGGCTGAAATGAATATATCTCACTGGAGAAAGCATCCGAGCAAACCAAACAGCTCCCCTCTGTCTCAGTGTGTGTAGAGTATCTATCTGATGCTCTCTGGTCAGAAAGAGTATGACATTGTTGCCACCCATAGCATTGAATTCAAGGGAAGCCAGCGAGCATTTGGCCTCCCTTGATAAAAAATACATTAAATAATTGTCAATCAGCTTTGAGCTAAACTGAGTGAGCTCAGCTGTGAATGGTGCTAGCTCACCATAAAAAAAAGTGTCAAGGGAAGCCAGTTTGGATTTGGCTTTAGACCAATCACATCACAAGCCAAAGCCAAATGTCATTAATGACAGAAAGAAACTTGAATTGTTGCATCTCGTTGTGTTCGGCCCTTTCCTAAATTAGGGATTTGGACTTGTGGTTTTACTTAATTCTCTGTACTGGCCAATGATTATAATGGGGATTCTGATAAATTCATACATTGTGCACCTGACCTGAGAGGATGGAAGTTCAACATGTAGCTAGATGTACACTCTTAGAAAAAAGGGTTCCAGAAGGGTTCTTCGGCTGCCCCCACAAGAGAACTGTGGAAAGGGTTCTACATGAAACCCAAAAAGGGTTCTACCTGGAACCAAATTGGTTCTACCTGGAACCAAAAATGTTTCTTCAAAGGGTTCTCCTATGGGGATAGCCGAAGAACCCTTTTAGGTCCTAGATAGCATCTTTTTTTCAAAGAGTGTAGTATGCTAATGTAAACTAGCTGGCCTGGTGTATTGTTGTCTATGAAAGGAAGCTAGCGAGCAAGTATTTTAGCAAGATAGCCTAGGACAACAAAAACTAAAAGTGTGTACTGTATGACAGAGTCGTAGACCGTTTAGGCACACACACACACATAAATCAGTAACATTGACAGGCAGCTCCTGTTTTCTTTGTATCTTGCAATAAACTCTCTGTGGTTCTAAATCAATAGTTGTTTAGTAGTCCAAAAATGTCAGAAACAATACCTTGCTTGACCATGCTGTAGGTCATGTAACTGTTACATGCAATATGTTCTGTGGACAGATGTTGCTCTCCGGTTTTGTAATGAAACAAATGTGTGGTTGAATTTATTCTGCCACTGTGTCTTATTATTGTCTCGGCATTAGGCCTATATATCATGATGTCAAGGCATATGAACTAACAGGTTATAGAGCAAACAACGCAGTTATCACAACACATAGGTTGTAATATGGCTTTTTTTCTGGATTGGCTTCCCCCTTCATTTAACCCATGCACCGCTACTGGGAAGGTTACCAAGGTAACACTAACAAAATAAATGATACAGACGCAGGTGTGTCTGGAGTATTTACCTGTGCAAGTGACCATTTGCATGGAGCTTGTAGCTTGAGTGACAGGGATACAAACAATCTCTCTCACACACTCTCCCACCCACACACCTCCCTGTAAATATGTCTACTGTGCTCATTTACCTTGTCATAGAAGGTGAATATTATGTTGAACTGCTCTGCTGAAAGCTTGCATCCCTGGAGAGACGGAAAAAACAGTGAAAGCAAAGGAAAAAAATGATATCTATTGTACATGATATATATTCACTGAGTTCACCAAATATTAGGAACACCTTCCTAATATTGAGTTGTAGCACCCTGGGAATGCCTGCATCTGTTCCTCACAAACTGGAGTCTAACTGGTTTCATTAACGAGCCTGCAGAACTGACAGACAGGTGTGTGTGTGTGTGTGTGTGTGTGTGTGTGTGTGTGTGTGTGTGTGTGTGTGTGTGTGTGTGTGTGTGTGTGTGTGTGTGTGTGTGTGTGTGTGTGTGTGTGTGTGTGTGTGTGTGTGTGTGTGTGTGTGTGTGTATGCATGTGTATGTGTGCGTGCGTGTGTGTGAACATGCGTGCTTGAGTGCGTGTGAAAGAGTGTTGCAAGACCTTTTAAGGGTGTCGATGTGATAGTCTAGCCAGGTGCGGACTCAGTAAACGTCTCCTGTGATAAACAGTTTAATCCTCGTACAGTGAAAGCAGTAAAGCTGAATTGTACCATAGATCTGCCGACATACATATTGTATGACCTTTACCTTAGGGTTATAGTCAAGACTGCTTTAATTCACATAGTGACCGACTCTTTCACAAATGACTACATTGCCCCAATTCCTAAAGGATTTTGTGTGTGGGGTGGGGTGTGGGGTTGGGGTGGGGTGTGTGGGTGTGGTCTCACCTCGAACTTGAGCAAGAAATTTTCCTGAACCGGCAGCAGCCTTAAATGAGATAAAAGAAAATCATTGACATTCAGATTCTTTACTTCAAAATGGATTTAAGTATAACACAGAGTCTCTCAGTGAACAAGACACACATACACTCACCTGGCCATTTCAGACAGGCCCAGTTTCCCATCACCGTTCAGATCAAACATCTTCAGCTGGAGAGTGAAATGCAACAGTGAGTGGCGTAACATTACTACACGGTGTTAAACCTGTGTGTTTGTGTACACATGTACAGTATGTGTGTCATACTCACGATTGTCTGTGTGTACTCGTTGAGTTTCTTGTCATCGTAGTGTCTGTTGGCCTTCTTCAGAAGATCTGACAGGAAACCCTGAGGAAGACAGATCCTCGTTACCCCACTGGTAACTGGCTCAATGACCCAACATTAAAGTTTAAGGATGAGTGCTCAGGGGTCCTCCTCTGACAACAAGCACAAGTCCTTGGAAATTGACTAATGAAGGTTATGAATGTTTAAAAGCTTGACACATTTGTTTACCTTCAGTTCATTGGCTTCGATGTATCCACTGCGATCAGTGTCATACCTTCTCCATGCCTGTAGACAGAGCATTTTTAACATCTCATTACAACACAGTACACATGCATTTAAACACAGAGATTAAGAACTCTAAAGCCTTAAAACCCTCTTTACTTTAACAACAAGTGGAAAAGTCATGATGCTATAATCGGTAGAGAGAATGTAGCCAGACGGAGATAGAAGAGGATGAGAGTGAGACAGAAAAGTATATAATTTGTGTTATAATCTACCAGCTGACCCGTGTCTAGAGTGAAACCTTATCAAAGATGGATGCCCAAACTACATCACCCCCCCCCCCCCCCACTCTCCTGCAGTAAGCCTGCAACCAATCCATAATGTATGGCAGTCTGAGAATAGCTTCTGTGTTCCCCCCCCCCTCCACTTTTAACACAGGGTAGCCAGCACACTGGACCACTGCAAAACCCATTCCTACTGTCTATCCTCTCTTCTCCTTACTTTGCGTGTCTCCACCAACAGAGAACAGTTAAAAGGAGCTCCCCTCCCTCTCTCTCTTTCTCTCTCTAGTTATTTCTAGATATAAAACACTTTAGACAAGGAGATGCCTGTTTCCCTGATATTTCTAAGCTCTCTTGGAATTGATTCTGTGTGTGTGTGTGGATGGATGTGTGTTGGTTTTTGTGTATGGGACGAAGTGATCAGACTTAGCAATACACCAAAAAGTTATCTGTATTGGAGAGGAATGATACCAGGATATACTGTACAGTGCAGTGGGCTTACACACACACACACACACACACACACACACACATACACACACACACACACACACACACACACACACACACACACACACACACACACACACACACACACACACACACACACAGAGACAGACACAACTTACCGCCATGAATTCTGCACTGGATCCCACAAATGTTCTGAAACAAAGCAGGAAATTCTCCTCTGTGGGCAGAATCTGAGCTAACTGGAGAGAAAGAGGGAGAGAGAGAGAAAATATATAGAGAGAGGATTAGTACACTTGGCTACTAACTCAATATTAAAGCAGATTTCAACCACAACACTGTGTACGAACATATAGAACATATATGCAGATATAACATCAGAGGAAAACATAAAAAGTAAGCAGACATTTCAACAGAGGAGTTTGAATGTGCTTGTGTACAGTATGATTCTTACTTCTGACATCTCGATTCTTCCGTCTGCATTCTTGTCAAATTTCATCATGAATTCCTTCATTTTCTCTCTAAAGGCAGCATGTGTGGGATCCTTGAATAGGCAAACACACACACAAACACACAGAATAAATCAAAAACGACTAAAACAGAAACTTCCTACCTAACGACTCTCTATGATGATGAGTTGTTATAGCATATTATATCAAATTGTCTAGTCTATTAGCCTATCTAGAAGCCTGAATATACCATGGATGACAGTCAAGTAAAGTGGACCATTTTCTCATTTAAATACAATGTTTAAGGTTGCCTCGACTAGGATGGAGTCAGTCACTCACTTTAAGGCAGGAAGGAAGGATGCATTTTCAAAGTATTCAAACCCACTCACCACGCCTGTTCCTCTCCGCGCGGTCTCTAGCTGCCGGAAGAAGTTCTCCAGCTCCTTTCCCTCGATGTAGCCATTTTCTGTAGAACATACCCAAGGGTTAAAGGTCATTCCTGGGATCAGTGAGATGGGGATTACATTGACTTTTGAACCTGTGGAAAACATAATAGTTACATGGCACTTTCTCAATTTATCTTTCTTGATTCCTCGCATCCTCTCTCCTCACCTCCTTCGCAAATCCTATTGGAGAAAAAAGTAAGGGGAGGGACCTTGGACCTTCTTCTCCAATACAGCTGATGTGAATTGAGATAGAACCCTGGTATGTAGTGTGTGTTTCATTACTGTAAAAAAAACCAGGGTTCAATATGGAGGCATTTTTTAAGCCATTTGCTCAACAAGTAGCTCAATGAAAGTCCAGAATAACGAGTCCACAAGGAGTCCAGAGATTCAAGTGTTGTATAGCACCACCATGACTGTTTGCATACTCTAAACGATATGGAAACATTTTGACAAAAACACTCTCATTATCTAGCCTAATGCTACAGTCACACGATATTGTCCATCTGGCCAACACGACTCCCACAGGAGTACAGTAGCATAACATTGAGTCACATATTTATATCCAACACACACACACACCCTGCTGAGCTCCCAGGTCCTTACTAGGATTAATCTGATATCCCAGCAAAACCATCAGGCCCAGTATCTGATGGGAGGATGAGATTGAGGGAGGAGGAGAGAAATGGAGGGTAGGTCGGAGGGAGGGATCTGAAAAGGCAGGGGCTTAATGTGACTTATTGTGTCATAGCACCATAGGAATAAAATGAATGAATGAATTCACAGGGAAGAAAATGATGGAGAGGGGAAAGAGATTTGATACTTGATAAGTGTGCGTGTGTGTGTGTGTGTGTGTGTGTGTGTGTGTGTGTGTGTGTGTGTGTGTGTGTGTGTGCGTGTGTGTGTGCACACTGCAGGGGCAAACCACATGCTGTAGATACTTAAGGCTGATTGAGAATATAACAAGCTCCTAATTGTCTTGGCCGATCACATCTCTAATGGTTTGTACTCTGTGAGTTCCCCCAGGTCTGTGCTCTGTGAGTTCCCCCAGGTCTGTGCTCTGTGAGTTCACCCATCGGGGAGATGAGAGAAACACTCAGAGGCCATCAAACACACACGGGAGAAAAACACATCACACACCACCCTACAGGCAGATAGAAAAGGAGAAACAGAGAGAACGGGAAGAGATAGCTAGGAGATGCAGCAATAGAGAGAGGGGGGTAAAGAGAGGGAACTACATTATTGTAGTTAGCTCAATGTTGGGAGAAGGTAGGGGTTCTGCATTAGTCACATGACCAAAGCACTGCTCGCATCTGGAAACTTTAGGCAGATCAGGGTGGCATTTACGAATGGGAAGTGTGGAAATTCTCTGGTAATGTTGCCACAGAATGATATTTAAAAACAGGTATTGCCTGCAGCTCAGAAGGCATCAGAAACATATTCACAGTGGAATGGCTTTGTGCCTGGGGGATTGACAGTGGGGGGTCAGGTAGATGTTTATTGGGGCACTAGATATTCTGTAGCAACATTCACAAACATGACAGGCATGTGACTGGCTACGCATGGTGTACAGCAAGTTTGCTGACAACACGATAGTTGTTAGTAAGCCTGATAACCAACAATGACTAGTTCACCTATAGGGAGGCGATAAGTGAACTGGCATTGTGGTGACATCACGACAACAACCTTTCCCTCAATGTCAGCAAAACAAAAGAGTTGACTGTTGACTTCAGGAAGCAGAGAAGGGAACATGCCCTGATCCACATCAACGGGACTGCAGTAGAGAGAGTTACTAGTTTTATGTACCTCAGCATCCACATCACAGAGGACTTTTCTTGGACCAACAACACCACCACTCTTGTCAAAAGAGCAGATACAGCCCTTGGTTCACCACTCTTGTACTAAGAACAGATACAGCCCTTTGGGGTGAACCCTTGGTTCACCCCAGACCTGACTGCCCTCGACCAGCACAAAAACATCCTGTGGCGGACTGCAATAGCATCGAATAGTCCCCGTGATATGCAACTGTTCAGGGAAGTCCGGAACCAATACACGCAGTCAGTCAGGAAAGCTAAGGCCAGCTTCTTCAGGCAGAAGTTTGCATCCTGTAGCTCCAACTCCAAAACGTTCTGGGACACTGTGAAGTCCATGGAGAACAAGAGCACCTCCTCCCAGCTGCCCACTGCACTGAGGCTAGGTAACATGGTCACCACCGATAAATCCATGATTATCGAAAACTTCAATAAGCATTTCTCAACGGCTGGCCATGCCTTCCGCCTGGCTACTCCAACCTCGGCCAACAGCTCCGCCCCCCCCGCAGCTCCTCGCCCAAGCCTCTCCAGGTTCTCCTTTACCCAAATCCAGATAGCAGATGTTCTGAAAGAGCTGCAAAACCTGGACCCGTACAAATCAGCTGGGCGTGACAATCTGGACCCTCTATTTCTGAAACTATCCGCCACCATTGTCGCAACCCCTATTACCAGCCTGTTCAACCTCTCTTTCATATCGTCTGAGATCCCCAAGGATTGGAAAGCTGCCGCAGTCATCCCCCTCTTCAAAGGGGGAGACACCCTGGACCCAAACTGTTACAGACCCATATCCATCCTGCCCTGCCTATCTAAGGTCTTCGAAAGCCAAGTCAACAAACAGGTCACTGACCATCTCGAATCCCACCGTACCTTCTCCGCTGTGCAATCTGGTTTCCGAGCCGGTCACGGGTGCACCTCAGCCACACTCAAGGTACTAAACGATATCATAACCGCCATCGATAAAAGACAGTACTGTGCAGCCGTCTTCATCGACCTTGCCAAGGCTTTCGACTCTGTCAATCACCATATTCTTATCGGCAGACTCAGTAGCCTCGATTTTTCGGATGACTGCCTTGCCTGGTTCACCAATTACTTTGCAGACAGAGTTCAGTGTGTCAAATCGGAGGGCATGCTGTCCGGTCCTCTGGCAGTCTCTATGGGGGTGCCACAGGGTTCAATTCTCGGGCCGACTCTTTTCTCGGGCCGCATGCTTTTCAACCAATCGCTGCCTGCACCCGCATGCCCGACTAGCATCACCACCCTGGATGGTTCCGACCTGGAATATGTGGACATCTATAAGTACCTAGGTGTCTGGCTAGACTGCAAACTCTCCTTCCAGACTCATATCAAACATCTCCAATCGAAAATCAAATCAAGAGTCGGCTTTCTATTCTGCAACAAAGCCTCCTTCACTCACGCCGCCAAGCTTACCCTAGTAAAACTGACTATCCTACCGATCCTCGACTTCGGCGATGTCATCTACAAAATGGCTTCCAACACCCTACTCAGCAAACTGGATGCAGTCTATCACAGTGCCATCCGTTTTGTCACTAAAGCACCTTATACCACCCACCACTGCGACTTGTATGCTCTAGTCGGCTGGCCCTCGCTACATATTCGTCGCCAGACCCACTGGCTCCAGGTCATCTACAAGTCCATGCTAGGTAAAGCTCCGCCTTATCTCAGTTCACTGGTCACGATGGCAACACCCATCCGTAGCACGCGCTCCAGCAGGTGTATCTCACTGATCATCCCTAAAGCCAACACCTCATTTGGCCGCCTTTCGTTCCAGTACTCTGCTGCCTGTGACTGGAACGAATTGCAAAAATCGCTGAAGTTGGAGACTTTTATCTCCCTCACCAACTTCAAACATCAGCTATCTAAGCAGCTAACCGATCGCTGCAGCTGTACATAGTCTATTGGTAAATAGCCCACCCATTTTCACCTACCTCATCCCCATACTGTTTTTATTTATTTACTTTTCTGCTCTTTTGCACACCAATATCTCTACCTGTACATGACCATCTGATCATTTATCACTCCAGTGTTAATCTGCAAAATTGTAATTATTCGCCTACCTCCTCATGCCTTTTGCACACATTGTATATAGACTCCCCCTTTGTTTTCTACTGTGTTATTGACTTGATAATTGTTTACTCCATGTGTAACTCTGTGTTGTCTGCTCACACTGCTATGCTTTATCTTGGCCAGGTCGAAGTTGCAAATGAGAACTTGTTCTCAACTAGCCTACCTGGTTA
Source organism: Oncorhynchus kisutch (assembly GCF_002021735.2). Taxonomy (NCBI): domain Eukaryota; kingdom Metazoa; phylum Chordata; class Actinopteri; order Salmoniformes; family Salmonidae; genus Oncorhynchus; species Oncorhynchus kisutch. The sequence continues at coordinate 67,862,133 of NC_034181.2, read as the reverse complement.
AATAAAGGTGAAATAAAAATAAATTTAAAAAAAGGGTGCAACAGCACCTCTACTTCCTAAGGCAGCTGAAGAAATTTGGCATGTTGCTCCAAATACTACCGCTGAACCATCAAGAGCGTCCTGAACGGTTGATTCACGGCCTGGTATGGGAATTGCTCCGTCCGCAACCGTGAAGACGGCCGAGTGCATCACTGGGACCATGCTTCCACCCATACAGGACGTCTACTTGAAACTGTGCCTGAGGAAGGCACTCAGCATCATCAAGGACCCCACACACCCCAGCCACAAGCTGTTCTCTCCCTTACCTTCAGGCAGAGTGTTTCTAAGCATGTGGTCTAATACCAACAGGCTCACTTTTTTGTTTTTATTCTTATTTTTTTACTGTTTTTTTTATTGTTGTTGCATTGTAGAAAAGGAACCTGCAAGTAAGCATTTCGTTGGACGATGTATACAATACGTATCCCGTACAACTAATAAAACTTTCAACGTAAAACTTTTAACTTTGTGTTTTGTATTTGATAGGTAAATCACCATCTGTGCATCGGCTCGGCTGGTCTTTGAGGTGTAAGCAAATCACTGCAGAAACACAAAGCTTTGTGTATGTAAATAAATCAGCCCATCAGATGGAGGGACTGAGGGCTGTCTCCTCTCTATATCAACATGTCATCACTCCACAGAAGCACAACTAAACATATTCCTGTACTGTGTGGCAAGAAGTGAATGAGTTGGCTGGTTAACTGTGTAAAGAAGTTTCACCAGAGACATGGATATTATGCTAGATATGTGCAGACCATCACAAACAATCCTAATTGCTCTTCCCAATGTGAGGGTTTAATGTGAATTATGCCCATGTCTTTACACAGGGCCGGACTTGGGCATAGGCAGTTTGTCTACGGGACGTAGGGGGCCCCTGACCCAAAAAGGAACTAATTCTTACTGTTGAGAATTTGAACAGCAGAATACACAAAGCGCAATTTCGAAATGTGGTTGTGCATCAGCAGTTTTCCTCTTGTTATGTCAGTCACTGACAGCACTCAATTAGCCTGAGAAGGTACGCATTTTTAGATTGGTAAATTAGTCTACCCTGCTATCTAAATTTGTGGTAATAATAAATAAATTACCGAACGGGAACGAAGGGCATGTGCATAGGGGCCCTGCCCTTTAGGGGGCCCCCATTGATTTTGTTTGCCACTCTCACTCACGAATAAAATTGCATGAAATTAGTTAGACATTTGCAATAGTTTATTTTTCGCCCTATGGCAAAATGTGTACAATTGCAGAAAACTTGCTTTAAAATGTCAAAATGCCTATGCCTTATGGCAAAATGTGTGGAATTACAGGAAATTAACTTTAAACATTTATAAATATTTCCGTGGTCAAGTGGGGAGCCACTAAAATATTTTACCAGCGAGGTGGTAGGCCCCCCAATGAAATCTTGTATAGGGCCCCAAAAGGCTTGAACCTGTTCATACATTTTCCAGTTATGTTAGACAAAGATCTTGTTTCCTTGCATGTAATAATATTTGGTGTGAAGAGTGGAATAATGCATGCGCTTCCCAAATATCATAGGCCTATTCTCTAGTCCACACACAGACACATTCTGCACAAACCATAACACACACACACCATACAAGGCCTGTCCTAAGAGTGAATCATCTGAAGTTTTAAATCTGAAACGCGTCATTGACAGTGACCAAAAATTTTTATCTAGGATTCTTGAAAAGCATGCTCCACTACCCCAGTTCTAGTCCCACTTTATCATGTATGAGACTATGGACACAGATTGGCACACGGATTCGGCTTGACAGACTGACACAAACACGCTTGGCCGCAATATGTTTCTGTTAACCACCTCTGCCTCCCACAGATGGATCACTGGCACGACATCCCTGAAAAGCCTTAGATGCATTCATGTATTCACAGCGAACAGTGAGACCTATTTTTACATTCCACAAACTATAATTTGTGGAATTAAAGTGTATGCGTGTTGTCTTGTGTGTGTGTGTGTGTGTGTGTGTGTGTGTGTGTGTGTGTGTGTGTGTGTGTGTGTGTGTGTGTGTGTGTGTGTGTGTGTGTGTAATTGCACTCATTCCTCATCCCTGGCTCTACTACTTCTAGGTCCATTCCAGCCCAGTGCACGCCAGGGAAAAGCCTTAGATGCATTCATGTATTCACAGCGAACAGTGAGACCTATTTTTACATTCCACAAACTATAATTTGTGGAATTAAAGTGTATGCGTGTTGTCTTGTGTGTGTGTGTGTGTGTGTGTGTGTGTGTGTGTGTGTGTGTGTGTGTGTGTGTGTGTGTGTGTGTGTGTGTGTGTGTGTGTGTGTGTGTGTGTGTGTAATTGCACTCATTCCTCATCCCTGGCTCTACTACTTCTAGGTCCATTCCAGCCCAGTGCACGCCAGGGATGCGTATGGCTTAGTTGACCCGGTGGACGGATTTAACCCTCGGCTGGGGCAGTGGAGTGTTTGAGCGGCTCGGAGAATCCATGCGCTTGCTCAGGTGTGACTGTTTACACGCTCTAGGTGAGAGGCTGCAGAGCTCAGAGTGAGCGCTATGGGGCGGAAACATGTCAAGCCTGCACAATGTCACAGACTTTTTGACACATCTTTACACACTTCAACAGGCGCTTGTTTAGTAGAGCCCTCAGTAAGTCTAAACGGGCCTATCCCAGCGTTTTGTTGCCAAGCAGAACGTCTCCAACGGCCCTAAGGGACCACCATGGGATGGGGGAGAAGGATTCAACATGCTTTGCGCAGTGCAGAAATGAATGCATGGATGGATTAAAGACAGAAAACGCAGTGCTATACCATGCAATATATTCAAATCCAAAAACGTAAATGAGAGATACTGAGGGTCATGGGATTTAGCAACTCGTATAGCTGCTGTTATAATCACTGTTTATAACCTTTCATGGTCACCTTTGAGTGCTGTGTGACGGAGACCAGCTCTAGCGCACAGTGACGCACACCATACCCGCGACTAGGCCATCGATTTGCAGTCAGTCACACCCATAACCGCCCAGTATCTAGTGCGTGCACTACCCCCCCCCCCCCCCCCCCCCCTCCCTCCCTTACTCTCTCTCCCGCTCCACTCCTTCCCATTCCCAGACCGGACACAACAAGCTGCCAGTCAATACACCGCGCCTGGCGGTGATGACATAGGCTACTGTAGATTCATTCATAGGAGACGCGCGGATCCGGTTGCCTCGTTGGGGTCGCTACAAGCCAGGCACATATATAATTCACAGCGATCAAACAGCGCTAAAAACATCCACTCCGTTTTGCACACACGTCACCACTCTATATAATAAATGATCTAGCAAGAACAACGCATGTTCACCCTCAAAGAATGTAGTGCTGTATTAGACTGTCGTGTTTTACGCACAGAAAATAGTGCCACAAATGTGGTCCAAAACAGCGCCCTTCTGTTCCACAGTTTGGCGCGGTTTGATGCGTAACTGAGGAACTAAAATAAAATTATGAATAACAAATATGGTTATAGGGGATTATATGTAGCCTACGTGTCGACTGAAATCTCATATAACGCTCGTGTGGGAAAAATACACTAAATGAACTATTTGAAAATGCTTTTCTACTTTGCTACTTCAAAATATGTTTCCTTATCTGACAGTTCTGCAACAAATATCTACAAACCCCACAAATGCCCCTTTATACAACTTCAATATGCTAATTGTGCAATTAAAGTTTAAAAAATCTTTCCATTAGTGCATGATCACGGAACAGGGTACAGGGCACAGGGACCTCTGACTGACAATCACAGCCAAGATTCCCAAGACGCTGTTTAAATAACAACCCATATGCTCCTCTGTCCCGCAGTACAACACACAGGACTTCCTACACTCGTCTATCACATCTGCTCACTTTCTCTGTCCCACCAAGCACTAGCCTATCAATTTAATAACTATCCAACCATTCTGAATTTACAACCAGCCTACTCCTATGATATGCCCATAGTCCAGTCCTGCCCAAGTTTAACCCCCTGGCCGTAGCAGTACTGACCGTCTGCGTCGAAATGTTTCCAGATGTCGAGAAACTGCGCCGCGGTGAGCTCTGCCAGGTGGAGATGAGGGGGCTGCTGTGCTTGACTCGCCATCGTTCAGTCGCTGCTGCTTTTTCTTCTTCTTCCGGAGTTAACTTGTTCCCAGTCTGATCCAGAGCCTCTCCAAACTGTCAGCGGCTCGCACTCAGCCGGGGCTTTTAAACCCCCCCGCGGCGCATGCACTTTTCACGCTGACAGAACGGGGGCGCAGCGGCTCTGAACCCACATGTACTCTGAGCCAAGGAGTGTGAGAGTCTGCAGGAGCTGTACTGATCTGTCACTACCCCCAGAGGGATGAGAGATACTCAATGGCACTGTGCAGGCTCTGTCCATACAGAATAACACGGGCAGTTCTCTCTGTTGATTGGAATTATGGAAATATAATCACACAGAGAAAGGCCCCATATACTGGCACTCATGAGACGAAAATTACAGCAAAGCATTCCATCACATAGTCTGTCCCATCAAATAGGCCAACACCTCAGGAAGACAGTGGGAATCCAACTAAGTGAGTGTGTGTGTGTGTGTGTGTGTGTGTGTGTGTGTGTGTGTGTGTGTGTGTGTGTGTGTGTGTGTGTGTGTGTGTGTGTGTGTGTGTGTGTGTGTGTGTGTGTGCGTGTGCGTGTGCGTGTGTGTGTGTGTGTGCGTGCGTACTCCCATTTTATCCCCCCATCCATCAATGCATCAGTCTCTCACTGCCTCATCTCCTGCGCTCTTCTATCGGGTCTGTTTAGATTTAAGTTTCTCCTCAGACTCCTTGGCCATTCAACCTCATAGCTGGCACAAATCATATCACCCAGTAGGATGACTATATTGTACTGCCACTAAAGTATAATAAAGGCTGTGGTATGGGGGATATCCCCACTCCTCCTTTATCTATTTTCTTCTCACTTTTCTCCCATTCTTTCTATTTGAGGCTCCAGCAGCTTCGATAAAGCCTGAAGGTTCGTGTGTGAGAGAGAGAGAGAGAGAGAGAGAGAGAGAGAGAGAGAGAGAGAGAGAGAGATTTCAAGGGGGAAAGGGAGAGAGAAAAGCATTTTATCTCCACATAGCAGTGTTGTGTATTGATTAGAGTGAAATTAAGAGAGATAGAGAGAGAGAGCGAGAGAGAGAGTGTGTGTGTGTGGAACCCTGTTGTGAAATCTATACTGTATGAATAATAATTACAGACCGTGTATATAGGAGTGTTTCCCTCTGCTCTGATCTCTCTGGGGAGAGGAGAGAGAGAGGGGGGAGAGGGAGCGATAGAGAGATTGGAAGAGAGATTGGAAGAGAGAGTAGGGTGTAGTAGTTAGAGTAGATGGACCACTGATCAGCTCTCACGTGAATATGTCCATTAAATCCTCACGCAAGGTTTACCTGAACACAAAAATATCCCCACACACGCATGTATGCATGCACTAACACACATACTATACAGTGATCGTCAGACCTACTCCCTTTATTTAACCATCCGGTCATCAGAAAGGCCATTACATTTAATCTGCTGATAAGGTGAGGGTATTATTTTAGCATGCCACTCTCACTGCACCCCCCATGGATCATTTGAAAGTACATTTTCAATCAGGGTAACGTCCTTAAAAAAAATGTCACCTGCATATTTAGCATTTAAATGTAAATTAAAGTGAGGATGAAATGGCTAGAATGTGATAGATATTAATAAAAAATGATGTGCATATTTTAACACAATAGGGGACATGGGGGAGGGGGCATAAAGGAGGTGGGCAGGTGTTTAACAGGCTTTTCAGACCATTTTAATTTCACTTTTGAAATAGATTTTTTTTTAACTCCATAGCTGGGGTAGAGCTACGTGGGATGAGAGTATGCATGACATGTGTGTGTGTCCATTAGGCATGTGTGTGTTTAGGGTGGGTGTTCAGGGAGTTCATCCTAAAGCAAGAGGTCATATTGCTTACAGTAGATCCTGCCCTTCATCCCCTCTATGCAACTGCAATACTCTCCTTTTCTCCCTTCATCATTTCTCTCTAGTTCCTCACTATCCTTATAACTCCCTCCCTCTCTACATTTGGTTATTGATCCATGTTATTGATGACAATACCTTTCTTGTCTTCTGTAGTTTCACCAGAACATCTCCTGCTTGGATCAATGAGACTTACTCTAGCATCTTTCCATCTCCCCATTCCCACTCTTCCTCTCTTCCTTCTCTTTCGATGTAGCATGATCCGAGAAGCAATACTGGTTTAACTTACCAAACCATTTGATTAATAGATTGATGAACTTAAAAGCAGTTGAACATAGAGGTAGACACACATGATTGGAATGGTGCCTTTTATTTCACAGTGTTTCAGAAGAGATGCAGGGTTATAAGCAAGGCAACAACAGCAGAAAGAGGCATTATGTTCATAGAATAAAAACTTTTATATGAATAAATTAAAACTGTCAATACTGTCAGTACAATAACAGATAACAGTACTATAATATAATATATTCATTTATTTTTAGAAAGATAGTTACAAAAAGGACTTTCGACTGAATGGAATATCAGTGTCAGCTTTTTCAAGAAAATAAGATATTAATTAAGAAAGAATAATCAGTTGTGGACAATAATAAGGTGGAGTTGAGTTCCAAGTCCTCTCAATCTCAGGCACATATTAATAACTCACAAATACTGATTTGGAAAACAGGGTGTGGAATCAGATACACTCGTATCTCTCTGATTCAAGCTGTCCTTAGTTTTTATTGTACTGACAGTATTGGATGGTTCTGACTTAGAATATGTGGACAACTACAAATACCTAGGTGTCTGGTTAGACTGTAAACTCTCCTTCCAGACTTACATTAAGCATCTCTCCAATCCAAAATTATATCTAGAATTGGCTTCCTATTTCGCAACAAAGCATCCTTCACTCATGTTGCCAATCATACCCTCGTAAAACTGACCATCCTGCCGATCCTCAACTTTGGCGATGTCATTTACAAAATAGCCTCCAACACTCTACTCAGCAAATTGGAAGCAGTCTATCACAGCGCCATCCTTTTTGTCACCAAAGCCCCATATACCACCCACCACTGCAACCTGTATGCTCTCGTTGGCTGGCCCTCGCTTAATATTCGGCGCCAAACCCACTGGCTCCAGGTCATCTATACGTCTTTGCTAGGTAATGCCCCACCTTATCTCAGCTCACTGGTCACCATAGCAGCACTCACCCGTAGCACGCGCTCCAGCAAGTATATTTCATTGGTCACCCCCCAAGCCAATTCCTCCTTCGTCCGCCTTTCCTTCCAGTTCTCTGCTGCCAATGACTGGAATGAACTGCAAAAATCACTGAAGCTGGAGACTCATATCTCCCTCACTAGCTTTAAGCGCCAGCTGTCAGAGCAGCTCACAGATCACTGTACCTGTACATAGCCCATCTGTAAATAGCCCATCCAACTACCTCATCCCCATACTGTATTTATGTATTTATCTTTCTCCTTTGCACCCCAGTATCTCTACTTGCACATTCATCTTCTGCACATCTACCATTCCAGTGTTTAATTGCTATATTGTAATTACTTCGCCACCATGGCCTATTTATTGCCTTACCTCCCGTATCCTACCTCATTTGCCACCACTGGATATAGACTTTTCTACTGTATTATTGACTGTATGTTTGTTTATTCCATGTGTAACTCTGTGGTGTTGCATGTGTCGAACTGCTTTGCTTTATCTTGGCCAGGTTGCAGTTGTAAATTAGAACTTGTTCTCAACTAGCCTACCTGGTTAAATAAAGGTGAAATAAATCAAAAAGAAATTGAACATCACTATCAGATAGTGTGTGTATCTATATTCGGGCCAGGAGGTTGATGATGAGTTTCTGCAGGTCCTGTGTGCGTCGCTGGGTGATTTCCAGCACCTCCTCATGGTTAGCGCGGTCCTGGCTGCCATACTCTGACACCACGCGGTTGGTGATGAGAGACAGGCCAAACACACGCAGACCACAGTGACGAGCCACAATCACTTCTGGCACTGTACTCATACCTGAGTGAGAGGGAGCGAGAGACAGGGAGCAAGACAGAGTTAAAAGGGAGAGGTCAGAGGGAGACAGAGGGAGAGAAAGAAAGTGATATAGGAGGATGTGGGTGTGTAAAGACAGGGGATAAAGAGGGGAAGGGAAAGATAGGGGAGGGGGAGACCTAGAAAATTAGATATGTCAAAGGATAACATGTACAGCTTCCTCCCTGTCAACCTGTTACCCTCTAACTGACACCACTCAGGGTTCAGATCAATTGAACTGTGACCCCTGAAGCTGACCCCATTGGCATAGATATCACACTGGACACAGACGTCAATTCAACGTCTATTCCACATTGGTTTCATTGAAATTACGTGGAAACAATGTTGATTGTGTGTGCCCAGTGGGATGTCACCTGATGTTGTATGTTAGAGAGAGAGGAGCACCTGACGTTTTCTGTTAACATCTGTTTGTTTGTTCCTAATACTGTTTCTAGCTGCATGCACCTCTTCATGTGTGTGTGTCTGTGTTTTATTGATGGTGTCATTGGTTAGTATTACAAAATCCAGTGACTGGTATTAGCACCTCACAACCCTGAGCTTCACACTCCACTCCCCATCACCCACAACTGGAGCCTTAGAGTCTAGTGGGCCCCATAAACCTGCCTTTCAAACTCTCCCTGACCTGTGTGAGATGTGCCCTGGTTGGTTGCTAGGGAGGTTAGCAGGTGACCGGACATTTGCCCATCCTCTTGATTATACAGGTCACACAATACTTGCAGTCTCCCTTAAGCAGGTCTCTGCCCATCAACAACTGGACTCAATAATATCTCTGGATTTGTGTGATGGTGCGCATGCCCAAAATCCACTACCATTCCACAACCTCTCCTACTTTTCATCCCCATGTACATCCCCCATATGCATCCCTATATTCATCTTCCTCAGTGTGTTTAAATAAAGTTCCTGTGTGTTCGTTCTTTGGCTGCTTTATTCCCCTCTACCCGGGGGGCGGTGTCAGTGAGTCACAAACCAGTAAAATATGTAGAGCCGGGTCGCTCTCTTTCAGATGGAGTGCTCTTGGGGAGAGCCTTCTCCATTTCCTCAGTCAGAACAGTATACACATCAGAGGCCTGATGTGCTCCCTGAAGGTACAAGTTTCCCTTTAGCACAGATCTGAAAGCTGACCATAAATCAGTGTTTGTACTCACCCACAGCGTCTGCCCCCAGGCTCAGCAGTATCTTGCTCTCTGCCACTGTCTCGAAGGCGGGGCCGCCCACATTGCAGTACACCCCCTGTTGGAGGAAAGAGGAACAGCCCTGCTCCTCTGCCACCTCTCGAGCCAAACGGCCCAGGTCTGCATCATACGCATCCGACATGCAGGGGAACCGCACACCAAACCTACACTCGCGCACACACACACACACACACACACACACACACACACACACACACACACACACACACACACACACACACACACACACACACACACACACACACACACACACACAGAGCAGTAGACTTAACACACACACTGAACCCACTCAAACATACACCCCAAAACCTCACATGCTAAAGTGTACTTTTTTAAAGTCCACACATACCTTCAACAATCAAAGCACCTAATGATGGGAATAAGAGCTCATCACAGCGAAATGACTCATTATTGTCATAACTCCATTTAGGTTATCGACATCTCATTATCAGTGGCTTAGTGATGACTGCTTAGAGGCACTTGAATTGCTAGTTCAGACTCAAACATGACAAATCTCAAATTACACTCTATTCTCAATATAGTACTATGACTGTCTCATAGTTTAGGTGTCTCACCTGTCATCGTTGTGTCCCCTCAGAGGGTTGATGCCGGCCAGGCCAGGCATATTGATGTGGTCTCTGATCAACATGATGTCACCAACATTGAACTTAGGGTTCAGTCCTCCTGCAGCGTTGGTCACTATCAACGTCTCCACCCCAAGCAGAGTAGACACACGCACCGGGTACGTCACCTGCACAACACACATAATATACAGTACTTCAGCAGTCAGAGTGGACCTACACCATTACAATGTCTTGGAGTGACAGAGAGCATCATCACATTAATCAGCTGTCTTTACTTAGGACTCAGCAGCCACACTGCTGTCCCAACTATAATGTCATCTGCCAGCCCTGTGGTCATAGTCTAGGAGCTTCATGTTGGACAGCGACACAGCAGAATCCAATACAGTACTATGTAACAAGCTCATGTAACTGATACTGTCTAAGCAGGACCTATGTTTACTGCATGTCTTTATTTTACAGCAATTTGTCTTCAAAATACTTTTTATGGGAAGCATAGCACACACAGCATGGTATGTACTGTATGTGTGTTGCCTTGTGTTTCAGAGAGGAAGAGGCAGTCTAACCATGGCGATGCTGTAGCCCTCATAGTAATGGAACCTGCCCTGCATACAAACACAGGCCTTCCCTTGCAGCTCCCCAAACACCAGATTCCCAGCATGGCCTGGCACTGATAGAAAGAGGGAGAGAAAAAAGATAGCGATACACAAATATGTGCACGGCACAGGAGGCTGCTGAGGGGAGGACGGCTAACAATAATGGCTGGAGTGGAGTGAATGGAATGGTATCAACAACATGGAAACCATGTGTTTGATGTGTTTGATACCATTTCATAATTCCGTTCCAGCCATTACTAGGAGTCTGTCCTCCACAATTAAGGTGCCACCGGCAGCTTGTGGTGCACTGGCACATTCACACTAAAATACTCCAACTTCCTTGCCAGATTTGGGTTCGACGAGGTGTTGCACACACACACGCGCACGCAAACACAAACACACATACATACACAGGTATGTTACCCTACATGGGATGGGATTAAGGCAGACAGATGAGGAAAGGGGGTCAAGTTGCAGGTCAAAGCACTAACAGACCAGTCTACCTGGTGTGCAGTATGGTGGAGTTTGGTGTGTGTGTTTAGTAGGTGGGCCTCTCCCTGTGTGTCTCAGTGGCAGGGCCAGTTCCCCTACCCCCTGAGGGGTGATTAAGCCCTGTACCCCAGAGCTTACGTCTGAGTAGGAAAACAACCCAGCTACCCCCCCCCTCCAACTACTCACCATGTTCCCTCATTAATGATGTCACCTGGGACCAATGTTGATGACATGGCTTTAGAACTTTATTATGCAATGTAGTCATGTGAGGTGAAGAAGATGTTAAGCTACAGACTCACAACACAGTGTCAGAGATAAGAAGTCCTCAAGGTTGTGTGTGTATACTGTACCTGTGCTCTGAGGGAAGTGAGGGATGTCTTTATAAGGGAAGGCTACACTATTCTCCAGTAAGTCTGCCAGCCCTCCCAGTCCAGAACCACAGATGATGGCCACCTTGGGCATGTGCTGCGTATGCTCCAGCAGCCAATCAGCTGTCTCCTTGTACTGCTCATAGGTGTACCTGCGAAGTGGAGAGAGATAGTGAGAAAAAGAGAGAGCGAGAGGGAGAAGAAAGAAAGGGACAACAATGAAGGGTTAGGGGCAAAGGGAAGGATTTGGGGGGTGTAAATGCAGTTTTGTCCCACTCCTGCAGTGGAGCGTTTAGCTCAGGCCCTGGGCAGGGTAACTTGGCAGGATGGTTATGAATCACAGTCTGAGAGGCCTCCATAAGCAAATCCACTGGAGCACAGCAAGCAAGCCGTCCCTTACACACACATCAAAATGCGATACTCAACACACACGCGTGGGCGGTGATGTATGAGTGTGTGTGCATACACACACATGCACTTCCAACAAGTGGGCCCTGAAGCCTGATCGGAGGGTTAGAATGCGTAAATAAACCCCCATCCCTCTGGCCCCGTCAGCCAGCAGGGATAAACGCGCTTGTGATAGCCTTGGTCATGTGGGGTGGAATGGCGTGAGAAATTCATCAAATTCGATCAATTCAATTCACTGGGTGAGTAGACATCTCTCACTATGTCCTGAAGGCAAGGACAGAGAGAGAGAGAGAGAGAGAGAGAGAGAGAGAGAGAGAGAGAGAGAGAGAGAGAGAGAGAGAGAGAGAGAGAGAGAGAGAGAGAGAGAGAGAGAGAGAGAGAGAGAGAGAGAGAGAGAGAGAGAGAGAGAGAGAGAGAGAGAGAGAGAGAGAGAGAGAGAGAGAGAGAGAGAGAGAGAGAGAGAGAGAGAGAGAGAGAGAGAGAGAGAGAGAGAGAGAGAGAGAGAGAGAGAGAGAGAGAGAGAGAGAGAGAGAGAGAGAGACAGAGAGACAGAGAGACAGAGAGAGAGAGATGGTCTGTGGGGATGGAGTTGACTAGAGTTCTCTGACATGAGAAGCCATTGAACAGAGCAATCAGTGTTGTTAATGCTCTCCCTCTCTCTTAGTGTATAGAGCTCTTAAAGGCAGTAATGGGTCAGTGTGGTTAATAATGCTCTCCCTCTCTCTCTGTATATAGAGCTCTTAAAGGCAGTAATGGGTCAGTATGGTTAATAATGCTCTCCCTCTCTCTCAGTGTATAGAGCTCTTAAAGGCAGTAATGAGTCAGTGTGGTAAATGCTCTCCCTCTCTCTCTGTGTACAGAGCTCTTAAAGGCAGTAATGGGTCAGTGTGGTTAATGCTCTCCCTCTCTCTCAGTGTATAGAGCTCTTAAATGCTGTAATGGGTCAGTGTGGTTAATGCTCTCCCTCTCTCTCGGTGTATAGAGCTCTTAAAGGCAGTAATGGGTCAGTGTGGTTAATGCTCTCCCTCTCTCTCAGTGTATAGAGCTCTTAAATGCTGTAATGGGTCAGTGTGGTTAATGCTCTCCCTCTCTCTCGGTGTATAGAGCTCTTAAAGGCAGTAATGAGTGAGAGGTTGCAAGAAAAGGTAGCTAGAGGAAGGGCTATAGGAAAGGGAACAATGGCCTACTAGGTTAAGGCGAACTAAACAAGCAGAAGAAGCAAGTAGTATATTCTAGTATAGTTCATCCTATAGAATGCAGGAATTGACATTCAGGCCTCAAAGACATTTGCCCATTGGGCAAGTCAGTACGATATTTTTGTTGCCCAAAGATTATGATGACTTGCCGAAAATGTAAAATAGCTATTTTCCACTACACACAGGGGATGCACACACACAAACACACATACACTCACACACATCACCACTCACATGTGTGTTGAACCAGAAAGACCAGACTACTGGAATTATTTGCATCTAGTTATCAGTAAAAAAAAATCACCTGCCACATGGGGCATCCACAGGCTCAACTTGCACGACTGCTCATGTCTGAGAAACCAGAAAAGTACTAAGAAACTAGAAAACAAACAATGAGCACAGAGTGCACAACAGGGGAAACTAGATTGCCCAAGATCGCCCCATGCCTTCCCTCCTACACAGACTGTGGAAGGTCCTGACGGTCGCTCTGGCAAAGTCCCTGTCCCTTGCTATGAATACAGAAGAAGGACCGACCACAGCACAGCAGCCTCGTTCAGAGCATTTGAATACCAAACAGGCCTAGCCTAATGTAGGCTACAACGAAAAGCCCTGATATACAGTATTTCCTCTCAGGAGCAGCCTAGAGAGGCATGTACTCTGAATTTTAACCTCTCCCTAGCCTAGTCCCTCCTGTAGCTGTGCAGGAAAACAACTCCAGTGACTGATGAGTTTTCAAGTTGGCATCTTGAAATTATGCAGCGGAATCCTGCATGTTTTAGCATTGTTTTTTGTAGGGTGAGCAGCCTCTGTAGTTTGTATGCTAAATAGACAGTTACACTTTAATACGGTCCATATTCAACTATTTATAAGGTATTTACGAAAAGATTGCACACTATTAAGGATTATGGTTAGGTTAGGGTAGGTAAGGGTTCCAAGTAGAACTGTTTCGGCTTCCAACCCTTTCTACAGAGGGTTCTTCATGGAACCCAAAATGGTTCTACCTGGAACCAAAAGGGTTTTACTTGGAACCGGCAAGGGACAGTGGTGGAAAAAGTACCCAATTGTCATACTTGAGTAAAAGTAAATATACCTTAATAGAAAATGACCCAGTAAAATACTACTTGAGTGAAAGTCTACATGTATTTGGTTTTATATATACTTAAGTGTCAAAAGTAAATTTAATTTAAAAAATAAAAAAATAAAAAAATAAAAAAGTATAAATAATTTCACATTCCTTTTATTAAGCAAACCCGATGGCATAATTTTCTTGTTGATTTTATTTTATGGATAGCCAGGGGTACACTCTAACACTCAGACATCATTCACAAACGAAGCATTTGTGTTTAATGAGTCTGCCAGATCAGAAGCAGTAGGGATGATCAGGGTGTTCTCTTGATAAGTGTGTAAATTGGACTATTTTAAGTAGTACATTTAAGTATTTTTACTTAAGTACTTTACACAACTACCTATTGGGTCCCCCGAAGAACACGTTTGAAACCCTTTTTCTAAGATAATAGGTTTATAGCCTAATATTGTGCCTGCATAGCCTGCAGTGTTTTGGCTGCAGCGTGGTTTTATTGTGTGCAATATATGCAAGCTCTCATCGAATTCAAACTGGCTATCTGTAGTCTATTTCCTTCCATCCACCTTGTATAATATGGGAAGGACGTTTTGGCTATCTTCCTGTCACTTTGACCGGGGGCGTTATCAGAAACGAGAGCTACTGCTGCCACATAACTCTTGCGCTTTCTCACTGAAATCTCAAATTCTCTACCAGGAATGATCGCCGTTGCTATGGCAATGGTCTGGTTGTGCCCGAGTTAATGGTTAATTCGAATAGGCGAAACATGTTTATGAGGTGATAGATTAAGGTGTATTCCTTCTGACCCAGCCTAATATCATGTAGTCGTTTATTTATCGTACCTGCTCTCGCTGGTGGATGACATGTCGGCGGCGGTTGAGGAAATTGTTAGATTTATTTCTCTCGCTGTCTTGATGCGAAGTGATATAGCTTTCCGCTTGAAAGATGGGGGTGGACAGACGAGCTCACCGGGTGGATTGACAATAGTGCAGCACGTGGACTGGTTTGAGGGCCAGGTCCGGCTTAATGCATGGGTTTACCGGGGCTAAAGCCCCTTGGCCCAAGCCTGTGGGGGGCCCAAGAGGCCACAAAAAATAGAAATAAAATAAGTATATATATATATAGATATCGAACTGCTTAGCTTTTATCTTGGCCAGGTCACAGTTGCAAATGACAACTTGTTCTCAACTAGCCTACCTGGTTAAATAAAGGTTAAATAAAAAATAATAGAATGCAGGAAAATACGACTTCACTCAAGAGGATACTACTTAATCAATATTAAAAACACCCTTTTCTCGCCATCATGACATTAAAATACACGGCAGTGTTCATGTCACGACTTCCGCCGAAGTCGGTTCTTCTCCTTGTTCGGGCGGCGTTCGTCAGTCGACGTCACTGGCTTTCTAATCATCGCCGATCCACCGTTCATTTTTCCATTTGTCTTGTCTTGTTTTCCTACACACCTTGTTTCAATTCCCTCAGTATTAGAAGTGTACATGACCCTCTGTTCCCCCCTTGTCTGTGTGTGGAATTGTTTGTTGTTTCGTGTATGTGCACGCTAGGCTGGTTGCGCTGGGTTATGTCAACCCATATTGTGTTTAGTGTTCTTAGTGCCGTGTGTTTTGTTCGCAGAAATAAAAGGCTCCTTTGGCTACCCAACTTCTGCTCTCCTGCTCCTGACTCCCTTACAGCCAGTTACGCATACCTAACAGTTCATCAGTGTGTTGGTGTTACCTTTGTTAACTTGTATTTGACTATGTTGTTACTGGAAATGCATTATTTCATTGTAACTGGAGCTAGTACATGCCGCTTTCAGCGGAGTTGTTCTCCAATCTCTGCTAATTTTTCAACTTGGAGATGTGTTTCTAGGTTTTTTTTCTGTGGTTGGGACAATTCCTCATCAACCTGATCTATATGTTATTTGAATCTATGGAAGTCCAGCTTTCTATTCCTATCACCCCGATTCGCCAATCTTTTCAGGACATTTTTCTGTGGCAATTTAAAGAGAAGAAGTCGAAAATACACCACGGAATTTGAAGTTCCTGATCGTCGTGTGAGTTATTAAAAGCAGACTAAACCAGGTTTTCCTCTAGGATTTTGCCTGTGGTTAGTTCTATTCCGTTTGTTTTTATCCGAATAAAACTCCCTAGTCCTTGCCGATTACAAGCATACTCATAACATGATGCAGCCACCAACATTCTTGAAAATATGAAGAATGTTACTCAGTGATGTATTGTGCTGTATTCAGGACATAAAGTTAATTTCTTTGCCACATTTTCTTTCTGTACAGGCTTGCTTCTTTTCATACTTTCAATTAGGTTAGTATTGTGGAGTAAC
Organism: Oncorhynchus kisutch; assembly: GCF_002021735.2. Lineage (NCBI taxonomy): Eukaryota > Metazoa > Chordata > Actinopteri > Salmoniformes > Salmonidae > Oncorhynchus > Oncorhynchus kisutch. The sequence goes on along the minus strand of NC_034181.2, from coordinate 67,845,794 downwards.
TACAATGTTGTTGATATCAAGGCTCAGGAGAAGACCCAGATGCAGACAGTTTCGAAGTAACCAAAGCTTATTACTAAACAGCAGGGCAGGCAAACGACAGGTCAAGGGCAGGCAGAGGTCAGTAATCCAGAGCAGAGTACAAAAGATACAGAATGGCAGGCTCAGGGCAGGCAGGGGTCAGTAATCTAGGGTGGTGTGACAAGGTACAGAACAGCAGGCAGGCTCAGGGTCAGGGCAGGCAGAATGGTCAAAACAGGGAAAACTAGAAACAGGAACTAGAGAAAAACCGGAGCACGGGAAAACCGCTGGTAGGCTTGACAAAACAAAACAAACTGGCAACAGACAAACAGAGAACACATGGGGAAGATGGGTAACACCTGGAGGGGGGTGGAGACAAGCACAAAGACAAGTGAAACAGATAAGGGTGTGACAGTTGATCCATCCTTTGTTTTCTCCTATCTCAGCCATTAAACTCTGTAACAGTTTGATGTCACCATTGACCCCATGATGAAATCCCTGAGCGATTTCCTTCCTCTTCGGCAACTGAGATAGGAAGGATACCTGTATCTTTGTAGTGACTGGGTGTATTTTTTAAAATACATTTGTATTTAACCTTTATTTAACTAGGCAAGTCAGTTAAGAACAAATCCCTATTTACAATGACGGCCTACCAAAAGGCAAAAGGCCTCCCACAGGGACGGAGATTAAAAATACAAAAATGATAAAATATGAATATAGACAAAACACACATCACGACAAGAGAGACAACACAATACTTCATAAAGAGAGACCTAAGACAACAACATAGCAAGGAAGCAACATATGACAGCACAGCATGGTAGCAACACAACATGACAACAACATGGTAGCAACACAACATGGTAGCAGCACAAAATATGATACAAACATTATTGGGCACAGACAACAGCACAAAGGACAAGAAGATAGAGACAACAATGCATCACGCAAAGCAACTACAACTGTCAGTAAGAGTGTCTATGATTGAGTCTTTGAATGTCCAACTGTCCAGTTTGAATGTTTGTTGCAGCTCGTTCCAGTCGCTAGCTGCAGGGAACTGAAAAGACGAGCAACCCAGGGATGTGTGTGCTTTGGGGACTTTTAACAGAATGTGACTGGCAGAACGGGTGTTATATGTGGAGGATGAGGGCTGCGGTAGATACCTCAGATAGGGGGGAGTGACACCTAAGAGGGTTTTATAAGTAAGCATCAACCAGTGGGTCTTGTGACAGGTATACAGAGATGACCAGTTTACAGAGGAGTATAGTGCAGTGATGTGTCCTATAAGGAGCATTAGTGGAAAATCTGATGGCCGAATGGTAAAGAACATCTAGCCGCTCGAGCGCACCCTTACCTGCCGATCTATAAATGATGTCTCTGTAATCTAGCATGGGTAGGATGGTCTTCTGAATCAGGTTTAGTTTGGCAATTGGGTGAAAGAGGAGCGATCAAGTCTAGATTTAACTTTAGCCTGCAGCTTTGATATGTGCTGAGAGAAGGACAGTGTACTGTCTAGCCATACTCACAAGTACTTGTATGAGGTGACTACCTCAAGCTCTAAACCCTCAGAGGTAGTAATCACACCTGTGGGGAGAGGGGCATTCTTCTTACCAAACCACATAACCTTTGTTTTGGAGGTGTTCAGAACAAGGTTAAGGGTAGAGAAAGCTTGTTGGACACTAAGAAAGCTTTGTTGTAGAGCATTTAACACAAAATACAGGGAGGGGCCAGCTGAGTATAAGACTGTATAATCTGCACACAAATGGAGGCGAGAGCTTCCTACTTCCCGAGCTATGTTGTTGATGTCATTGAGAAGAGCATAGGGCCTAGGATTGAGTCTTGGGGTACTCCCTTGGTGACAGGCAGTGGCTGAGACGGCACTCTTTGAGAGAAAGCCAGTCAGTTGATTATTGACAAGTTTTTCGAACACTTTTGATAAACAGGGCAAAATAGAAATAAGCCTATCAGTTAGGATCCGCTTGATTTTCCCCTTTAAATAAAGGACGAACCGTGGCTGCCTTCCAAGCAATGGGAACCTCCCAAGAAAGGAGAGACAGGTTAAAACGGTCGGAGATAGGATTGGCAATGATAAAGGCAGCAACCTTAAAGAAGAAAGTGTTTAAACCATCTGACCCAGATGGGTCAGGGAGAAACTTTGTTGCGGGGCAGGGGAAAAAGAGGGAGAAGCATTGGAGATAGTCTCATTAGACGGGGTGGGAGATGAGGAAATGTTGGACGGGCAAGGAGGCATGGCTGAGTCTAATATGAATCCTGACTTAAGGAAGTGGTGACTAAAGAGTTCAGCCATGTGCTTCTTGTCAGTAACATCCACATCATAAACTTTAAGGGACATGTGCAGCTGTGAGGAGGAGGGTTTATTCTCCAGGTCTTTAACCGTTTTCCAGAACTTCTTGGGGTTAGACCCACAGAGAGAAAACTGCTCCTTAAAGTAACTTACGGATCGCCCGAGTGCACTTACTTCTCATTTGCCTGAACGAGAGCCAGTCAGCATGAGTGTGCGTGTGCCGAGCATTTCGCCAAATGCAATTCTTGAGGTGGAGTAACTTTGCAAGATCACCGTCGGACTAGGGGCTGAACCTGTTTTTAATTCTCGTTTACTTTATGGGGGTGTGTTTGCTAACAATACCACTGAAAATATAGAAAAAAAGAATGGTCAAGTGTCTTTGACAGAGGGGATCAAGCTGATTCTATACCATTTTACAGAGGCCAGTTCATGAAGGAAGGCTTGCTCATTAAAGTTTTTTAGCAAGCGTCCATGAAAAATCAGGACAGGTCGTTTCACTGAGCAGCCATTACGAACACAGGTCATTACAGAAAACACCAGACTGATACCTATCAGGATTATTTGTGAGGAGTAGCCTTTTCTGGGTGTTTGGAGTAATACCTTGTAGGATCGGTAATAATCTGAGAAAGATTTAGGGAGTCCCATTGCTTTAGGTCTTGGTCAGGTGGTTTAAGCATGTCCCAGTTTAGGTCACCTAGCAGGACGAATTCAGACTTAGTGTAAGGGGCCAGGAGAGAGCTCAGGGCAGGTAGGGTACAGGCCGGTGCTGATGGAGGACAATAGCACCCAGCAACAGTCAACAAAGAGCTATTTGAGAACTATTCACATATTAATACAGTTGAAGTCGGAAGTTTACATACACCTTAGCCAAATACATTTAAACTCAGTTTTCACAATTCCTGACATTTATCTGAGAAAAAATTCCCTGTCTTTGGTCAGTTAGGATCACCACTTTATTTTAAGAATGTGAAATGTCAGAATAATAGTAGAGAGAATTATTTATTTCAGCTTTTATTTCTTTCATCACATTCATAACATTCCCATTCCCAGAAGTTTACATACACTCAATTAGTATTTGGTAGCACTGCCTTTAAACTGTTTAACTTGGGTCAAATGTTTCAGGTAGCTTTCCACAAGCTTCCCACAATAAGTTGGGTGAATTTTGGCCATTCCTCCTGACAGAGCTGGTGTAACTGAGTCAGGTTTGTAGGCCTCCTTGCTTGCACACGCTTTTTCAGTTCTGCCCACAAATTTACTACACGATTGAGGTCAGGGCTTTGTGATGGCCATTCCAATACCTTGACATTATTGTCCTTAAGCCATTTTGCCACAACTTTGGAAGTATGCTTGGGGTCACTTCCATTTGGAAGACCCATTTGCAACCAAGCTTTAACTTCCTGACTGATGTCTTGAGATGTTGCTTCAATAAATCCAGATAATTTTCTTTCCTCATGATGCCATCTATTTTGTGAAGTGCACCAGTCCCTCCTGCAGCAAAGCACCCCCACAACATGATGCTGCCACCCCCGTGCTTCACGGTTGGGATGGTGTTCTTCGGCTTGCAAGCTTCCCCCTTTTTTCTCCAAACATAGCGATGGTCATTATTGCCAAACAGTTCTATTTTTGTTTCATCAGAACAGAGGACATTTCTCCAAAAAGTACGATCTATGTCCCCATGTGCAGTTGCAAACCTTAGTCTGGCTTTTTTATGGCGGTTTTTGAGCAGTGGTTTCTTCCATGCTGAGCGGCCTTTCAGGTTATGTCAATATAGGACTTGTTTTACTGAAGATATAGATACTTTTGTACCTGTTTCCTCCAGAATCTTCACATGGTCCTATGCTGTTGTTCTGGGATTGATTTGCACTTTTCGCACCAAAGTACATTAATCTCTAGGAGACAGAACGCGTCTCCTTCCTGAACGGTATGACGGCTGCGTGGTCCCATGGTGTTTATACTTGCGTACTATTGTTTGTACAGATGTACGTGGTACCTTCAGGCATTTGGAAATTGCTCCCAAGGATGAACCAGACTTGTGGAGGTCCACAATTTTCTTCTGATGCCTTGGCTGATTTCTTTTGATTTTCCAAGGATGTTAAGCAAAGAGGCCCTGAGTTTGAAGGTAGGCCTTGAGATACATCCACCGGTACACCTCCAATGTCCTGGAATTTTCCAAGCTGTTTAAATGCAGTCAACTTAGTGTATGTAAACTTCTGACCCATTGAAATTGTGATACAGTGAATTATAAGTGAAATAATCTGTCTGTAAACAATTGTTGGAAAAATTACTTGTGTCATGCATAAAGTAGATGTCCTAACCGACTTGCAAAACAAAACAAAACTACAGTTTGTTATCGAGAAATTTGGGGAGTTGTTGAAAAACAAGTTTTAATGACTCCAACCTAAGTGTATGTAAACTTCCAACTTCAACTGTATGTCTCATGGACATAAATTATTATGTATTTTTGAATTATTTATTTTTCCATCTGATACTGTTCCATACAGTTCACTCCAACCTTTATGATGATGAACATTTGATTTGCAATTAAACTCTACTTGCTGCCCCTGCATGTCATACACTACGTGGCCAAAAGGATGTGGACACCTGCTCGTCAAACATCTCATTCCAAAATCATGGGCAATAACATGGAGTTTGTCACCCCCCTTTACTGCTACAACAGCCTCCACTCTTCTGGGAAGGCTTTCCACTGCATGTTGAACATTGCTGTGGTAACTTGCTTCCATTCAGCCACAAGAGCACTAGTGAAGTCGAGCACTCGTGTTAGTCAAATAGGCCTTGCTCGCAGTTAGCCTTCCAATTCATCCCAAAGGTGTTCGATGGGGTTTAGGTCAGGGCTCTGTGCAGGCCACGCAAGTTTAGGCCGTAATTGTAAATAAGAATTTGTTCTTAACTGACTTGTCTAGTTATATAAAAGTTAAATAAAAAAGAAAGTTAGTTCACACCGATCTCAACAAACCATTTCTGTATGGACCTCGTTTTGTGGCCGGTGGCATTATCATGCTGAAACAGGAAAGGTTATTCCCCAAAGTGTTGCCACAAAGTTGGAAGCACAGAATAATCTAGAATGCCATTAAATGCATTAGCGTTAAGATTTCTCTTCACTGGAATTAAGGAGCCTAGCCCGAACCTTTGTCCCTTTGTCCCTTTGTCCCAGCCCCAGACCATTGTCCCTCCTCCACCAAAATTTACATTTTGAAACTCATGAAACTCCTGACGAACAGATTTGTGCTGATGTTGCTTCCAGAGGCAGTTTGGAACTCGGTAGTGAGTGTTGCGCGTTACGTGCTTCAGCACTCGGCGGTCCCATTCTGTGAGCTTGTGTGACCTGGCACTTCGCAGCTGAGCCGTTGTCGCTCCTAGATGTTTCCACTTCACAATAACAGCAATTACAGTTGACCGGGGAAGCTCTAGTAGGGTAGAAATTTGATGAACCGACTTCCTATGATGGTGCCACATTGAAAGTCGTTCTACTGCCATTGTTTGTCTATGTACATTGCATGGATGTGTGCTCGATTTTATACGCCTGTCAGCAACGGGTGCTGAAATAGCCGAATCCACTAAGTTGAACAGGTGTCCACATAATTTGAAGGGTTGTTCACCGGACCTATACGAACCTACCTATCTGGCCGTCCGGATCTATCTATCTGGGTGGCCAGTCGACCGAACATACCTCTCTGGCCTGCCGGCCAACTTGGCCTACCTATCTGGCCGGCCGGACTGACCTATCTGGCCGGCCGGACTGACCTATCTGGCCAGCCTGACCTATCTGGCCAGCCTGACCTATCTGGCCAGACCTACCTATCTGGCTGGCCGCGGACCTACCTATCTGACTGACCCGACCTATCTAGCCGTCCGGCCGGCTGGTCAACCGGACCCTTCTGGCCTGACCTATCTGGCTAGACCTACCTATCCGAAAGGACCTATCTGGCATGACCTATCTGGCCGGACCTACCTATCTGGCCGGACCTACTTATCTGGCCGGCCGGACCTATCTGAATGAAATACACATGTATTTATTGATGTATGCTTCATGCTTGTTAAAACACTATGATGAAGTGTATACAGTGCCTTGCGAAAGTATTCGGCCCCCTTGAACTTTGCGACCTTTTGCCACATTTCAGGCTTCAAACATAAAGATATAAAACTGTATTTTTTTGTGAAGAATCAACAACAAGTGGGACACAATCATGAAGTGGAACGACATTTATTGGATATTTCAAACTTTTTTAACAAATCAAAAACTGAGAAATTGGGCGTGCAAAATTATTCAGCCCCTTTACTTTCAGTGCAGCAAACTCTCTCCAGAAGTTCAGTGAGGATCTCTGAATGATCCAATGTTGACCTAAATGACTAATGATGATAAATACAATCCACCTGTGTGTAATCAAGTCTCCGTATAAATGCACCTGCACTGTGATAGTCTCAGAGGTCCGTTAAAAGCACAGAGAGCATCATGAAGAACAAGGAACACACCAGGCAGGTCCGAGATACTGTTGTGAAGAAGTTTAAAGCCGGATTTGGATACAAAAAGATTTCCCAAGCTTTAAACATCCCAAGGAGCACTGTGCAAGCGATAATATTGAAATGGAAGGAGTATCAGACCACTGCAAATCTACCAAGACCTGGCCGTCCCTCTAAACTTTCAGCTCATACAAGGAGAAGACTGATCAGAGATGCAGCCAAGAGGCCCATGATCACTCTGGATGAACTGCAGAGATCTACAGCTGAGGTGGGAGACTCTGTCCATAGGACAACAATCAGTCGTATATTGCACAAATCTGGCCTTTATGGAAGAGTGGCAAGAAGAAAGCCATTTCTTAAAGATATCCATAAAAAGTGTTGTTTAAAGTTTGCCACAAGCCACCTGGGAGACACACCAAACATGTGGAAGAAGGTGCTCTGGTCAGATGAAACCAAAATTGAACTTTTTGGCAACAATGCAAAACGTTATGTTTGGCGTAAAAGCAACACAGCTCATCACCCTGAACACACCATCCCCACTGTCAAACATGGTGGTGGCAGCATCATGGTTTGGGCCTGCTTTTCTTCAGCAGGGACAGGGAAGATGGTTAAAATTGATGGGAAGATGGATGGAGCCAAATACAGGACCATTCTGGAAGAAAACCTGATGGAGTCTGCAAAAGACCTGAGACTGGGACGGAGATTTGTCTTCCAACAAGACAATGATCTAAAACATAAAGCAAAATCTACAATGGAATGGTTCAAAAATAAACATATCCAGGTGTTAGAATGGCCAAGTCAAAGTCCAGACCTGAATCCAATCGAGAATCTGTGGAAAGAACTGAAAACTGCTGTTCACAAATGCTCTCCATCCAACCTCACTGAGCTCGAGCTGTTTTGCAAGGAGGAATGGGAAAAAATGTCAGTCTCTCGATGTGCAAAACTGATAGAGACATACCCCAAGCGACTTACAGCTGTAATCGCAGCAAAAGGTGGCGCTACAAAGTATTAACTTAAGGGGGCTGAATAATTTTGCACGGCCAATTTTTCAGTTATTGATTTGTTAAAAAAGTTTGAAATATCCAATAAATGTCGTTCCACTTCATGATTGTGTCCCACTTGTTGTTGATTCTTCACAAAAAAATACAGTTTTATATCTTTATGTTTGAAGCCTGAAATGTGGCACAAGGTCGCAAAGTTCAAGGGGACCGAATACTTTCGCAAGGCACTGTATGTATTTAAGAATGGTTGATTTAATGCTGGAATAGGTTTATTGTGCATTTCATGCCTTTTTAAAAGTTAATTCTACAAGTGATTTCTGATTGGTTGAGAATTGTATGGTCCCGGTGAATGCCATGTTTGAAATGTATTTAAACCTTGTCATTTGTGTCTTGCCAGACAGAGATAAGGTGCCATGCTGGCAGTATACAGGCATGATTGAGGCCCGGTAAATTTTTTGAGCTCTACTATGTTTAAATGTACTTTCAGTTTTCCCCCAGTTTATGTTACCTGTCCAGTCTATGTCCTGTTTGTTATTCTGTTGTACATACATGTACATAGTGTACAGTCTTTGATTCCGTGATTTCACTTATAAAAGCCCTCATCACGTGCGCTGCACTGGATCCACTTGTATGCCTCCTCACGGAAACCTACACTGCAAGGGTGACTTCATTTACTCTCTTTTAAAGTTTCAATGGCGGCCATCTTGAAAAATCTGCCATCTTGAATTTTCAACTGGGTCCATTAGAAATAAAACAAATACACGTGTTAATGTCTGTTTTTATAGTTGTTGCATGATTTAATAACCTACGTTGCTCTCAAGGCTGACTACTATACCCTCCTCCCCTTTATTGAATTATGGTGGCCATAATGGATATTAATTGTACAATTTTCACTGTGTTAGTATTTCTGTTTTTTATTTTGAATACATTTGCAAACATTTCTGTTTTCACTTTGTCATTATGGGGTATTGTGTATAATTTAATCCATTTTAGAATAAGGCTGTAACGTTACAAAATGTGGATAAAGTCAAGGGGTCTGAATACTTTCCGAGTGCACTGTATATTGGTCATATGGCCTGTGCCATTAGATTAGTCATATTCCTGTCATGAAATAACCAACCATGTTTCAGTGTGTATATTCAAGAATCTAGGACAAGTGATATGCTTAGTAGGCCATAAAGCATAAGCTATAGGGAACTTTACGCATAGGCCTATTGAGCGCATTGATCTGTGTGAGCAAGGCCTCACATCAAAGGGGATTACTCACCCCAAACCATTTTTGGATCAGAAAATACCCTCTCTATAAATAGGCGTCTCTGCATAAATGGTAACGATTTCTCATTGTCACGTGCGCTTACAGCAAAGGGCGAGAAGTAAAGGAGTGGGTGTATAAATGCAAGGAAATTAAAAAGTGTTGTGGCTCCATGGAAGCTGAAGGAGTGTCAATTAATGGAGCCCAATTGGAGCTCTTAAAAGCATTAAAAGCATGAATAAAAGACCCCTCGCATGGGGTCAATGAGCGCACTAATGGCCATACTGTAATGCATGAGAGAGGCTTCATGGCATTAGTTTACACTTTACAGTGACAGGAAGAGAAAAGCCAATAGTGGCCCCGACCCACACACCCTCACTCTGAGCTGGGCTGGGGCCTATACAATCATCACTCCCCTTACTGCAAGGGGAGTGTAAGGCCGCCACTTACAAAGAGAAATGGAAATACAATCCAGCCATACAACAACACAATGAACACACACAACACAGGTTGGGGAAAGGAAGAATTGGAATTTACAGACACATTATCAAAGCTGCACATTCATCCATTTATCACACACTGACACTGAGTTATGACAGTAAATTGTCATGTGAGAAGGAGGAGCGAGACTGCAATAAAACAGAGAGGGGTGTTTGTGTCAGTTTCTCCAGCTCACAGCACAGAAATCATAAATACAGAAGATTGACCTCAGACCAGTCCCACCAGTACCATTTCTCATCTAATCATATACACAAACACAGAAGCATCTCCATTATGTTGATGGCTGAGAGCTTAAGAGGGATGATTGCAGTAGACTATTAGAGTGTCAGACTATGCAGGCTCCACTGGGTTGTTAAGAGTGTTTGAATTTCATTCCCCAAATATTTGGCTCTGTTCCCAAATACAACCAGGACAGAAGTTCACCTAAGGCACTGTGTGTGTTATGGGACTGCTCTGTGTACCAGCATGCTTGCATGCACATACCCAGTCACACAAGTACACACACAGTTGCACACACTCTCTCTCGCTCTCTCACTCTCTTTCTCTTTCTCTTTCTCTTTCTCTTTCTCTTTCTCTTTCTCTCTCTCTCTTTCTCTTTCTCTCTCTCTCTCTCTCTCTCTCTCTCTCTCTCTCTCTCTCTCTCTCTCTGTGTCTCACAAACGCACACACACACAGACAACTCGTCACATCAGCACAGATTAGGGGAGAAATGTTAATTAAATCAGTAAACGCTTAATTCAAATCTTTAGGAAACACAAACACACACAGGCCTCATTTGTTCCATACGGCAAATGAAAGACAGAATGTAAATACATGAAGAATGACAGCATTGATGAAGAACACTTTAAAGAGACAAAGGCATAGACCACCTGGAGTCAGCAATACATAGACAGTCTAGCATGATGTACATACTCAGTCCAGAAAACCAGCCGTTCAACTGGGGGGCAGAATTAAATATTTTCAAGTAACGACAAAGATGGATATTCCAATCCAGACTTGTTGTCAGTGGTTAATTTGTTGTTGTTGTTTATTGATGGAAAACACGTGCCATCCAGAGATTTGTGACCCCTCCATATCCTCACACCCCTTCCCCTTCTCATCGGATTGTTCAGTCTTTGATTTGGCTGGAGACCCCCCCTCTTCCAATCACCCCCTTTATGTTTATTACCATCGCAACTTTATGAGGCTGGACAAGACTCCTTCGATAATTAATGACATGACAGGGGAACCTACTTCTCATTTACCCAACAAGCTCCTCTTGGTTAATCACATACCGTAAGGCACCTCATTAAGGACTAAAGCCTCCTTTGAGCATTGGCTTTTTAATTACTGCTGTTTGTGGCCTGACCTGATTACCAGTCTTTGCCATTGATGATTTCTATTATTTTTTATTCTATTCTATATTTATTCCTATTTGCATGTTTATGTGGAGCGAACAGTACAGTGTCCCAGCTCCTCTCACAGCTGCTCTCACAGTTCTCTTTCAGAAGGCTCTGCCTGTAACAAGCATCTGGGGAGAACAACTGTGTCTCACAAACCTCTCCACGCGCCTCCCTTTCTTCAAACTCTCTCTCTCCCTCCCTCTCTTCCTGCATCTCCCCTACTTTCATCATCCTTCATTTTCCTCTGTCTCTATACTCCCTCTCTCTTTCCTGTCTTCGCTCCCTTCCTATGTCTCTTCACTCTTCTCTCTCTCACTTGTTCTACCTGCTTCCTTAGAATCTATTCTAGCTCTTCAAATCAAATCAAATCAAATCAAATGTATTTATATAGCCCTTCGTACATCAGCTGATATCTCAAAGTGCTGTACAGAAACCCAGCCTAAAACCCCAAACAGCAAGCAATGCAGGTGGAGAAGCACGGTGGCTAGGAAAAACTCCCTAGAAAGGCCAATACCTAGGAAGAAACCTAGAGAGGAACCAGGCTATGTGGGGTGGCCAGTCCTCTTCTGGCTGTGCCGGGTGGAGATTATAACAGAACATGGTCAAGATGTTCAATGTTCATAAATGACCAGCATGGTCGAATAATAATAAGGCAGAACAGTTGAAACTAGAGCAGCAGCACAGTCAGGTGGAAGTTGAAACTGGAGCAGCAGCATGGCCAGGTAGACTGGGGACAGCAAGGAGTCATCATGTCAGGTAGTCCTGGGGCATGGTCCTAGGGCTCAGGTCAGTTGAAACTGGAACAGCAGCATGGCCAGGTGGACTGGGGACAGCAAGGAGTCATCATGTCAGGTAGTCCTGGGGCATGGTCCTAGGGCTCAGGTCCTCCGAGAGAGAGAAAGAAAGAGAGAAGGAGAGAATTAGAGAACGCACACTTAGATTCACACAGGACACCGAATAGGACAGGAGAAGTACTCCAGATATAACAAACTGACCCCAGCCCCCCGACACATAAACTACTGCAGCATAAATACTGGAGGCTGAGACAGGAGGGGTCAGGAGACACTGTGGCCCCATCCGAGGACACCCCCGGACAGGGCCAAACAGGAAGGATATAACCCCACCCACTTTGCCAAAGCACAGCCCCCACACCACTAGAGGGATATCTTCAACCACCAACCTACCATCCTGAGACAAGGCTGAGTATAGCCCACAAAGATCTCCGCCACGGCACAACCCAAGGGGGGGGGGGGGGGGCGCCAACCCAGACAGGATGACCACAACAGTGAATCAACCCACTCAGGTGACGCACCCCCTCCAGGGACGGCATGAGAGAGCCCCAGCAAGCCAGTGACTCAGCCCCTGTAATAGGGTTAGAGGCAGAGAATCCCAGTGGAAAGAGGGGAACCGGCCAGGCAGAGACAGCAAGGGCGGTTCGTTGCTCCAGAGCCTTTCCGTTCACCTTCCCACTCCTGGGCCAGACTACACTCAATCATATGACCCACTGAAGAGATGAGTCTTCAGTAAATACTTAAAGGTTGAGACCGAGTTTGCGTCTCTGACATGGGTAGGCAGACCGTTCCATAAAAATGGAGCTCTATAGGAGAAAGCCCTGCCTCCAGCTGTTTGCTTAGAAATTCTAGGGACAATTAGGAGGCCTGCGTCTTGTGACCGTAGCGTACGTATAGGTATGTACGGCAGGACCAAATCAGAGAGATAGGTAGGAGCAAGCCCATGTAATGCTTTGTAGGTTAGCAGTAAAACCTTGAAATCAGCCCTTGCTTTGACAGGAAGCCAGTGTAGAGAGGCTAGCACTGGAGTAATATGATCAAATTTTTTGGTTCTAGTCAGGATTCTAGCAGCCGTATTTAGCACTAACTGAAGTTTATTTAGTGCTTTATCCGGGTAGCCGGAAAATAGAGCATTGCAGTAGTCTAACCTAGAAGTGACAAAAGCATGGATTAATTTTTCTGCATCATTTTTGGACAGAAAGTTTCTGATTTTTGCAATGTTACGTAGATGGAAAAAAGCTCTCTTAACTCTCTTAACTGAGAAAGTGTAGGAACAAGGAGGGTGACTGGCTCTCTGTCCTGTTGTTGTGTTGCTGCAACAGAAAACAGCTTTTCACTGTGCTTCTCTTTGGTGTTTATATCAAGCCTCTGCATCCCAATGTGTCTCAGTGTGATAGTTTGACTCAGGAGATACCAGCCACAGAAAAGAGCTGTCATCCCCACACTCCAACATTCCCAAAATGCAGAACTTCACCAATCCATAATTTCCAAACAGAAACACACTCTGACACGTTTCATTCCAAAAACCCAAACACGCTGATACTGTTATCATTTGAAAACCCTGACACTGTAAACCATTTATGTCTGACACACTGTCACTATGACATGTCAATGTCAGTCTGTTATTATAGCCAGGTTGGAGACATCCCATAGAAAGTAAATACTCCCTTTCACACAATGGCTGACATCAACACACAAGTATAACCTGGGCGGCAGACGTGGGGCATGGTGGACAACATCACTGGGACGTAGGGTGGGATTTGCAGTGTAATTTCCCACACAAGCCCCTACATCTTCAATGCAACACGCTCCCCCCATAATTATTCATTGTTATTATTATAAGAGGACGGCCTTTCCACTCCATTCACTTCACCTTTGGCCTTTCTCTCTGGTGTTAATTAAGTGATTACATCCCTGATCTATATTTTGATTCACTCCTGGATGGATGGAAGGACATATGGAAGGATAAGCTTTCCACAGATTGTGATGTAGCTGGAATCATGCCACCAGTGTAGACCATCCATCCACAGAAGAGGGGGCAGGGGTTCATCCATTCAGTGTGTAAGAGGCAGGGTTCATAGAGAACATCCAGTGTGTGTGTGTGTGTGTGTGTGTGTGTGTGTGTGTGTGTGTGTGTGTGTGTGTGTGTGTGTGTGTGTGTGTGTGTGTGTTTCAAGTTTAGCGTTTTATTAGTCGTATGTACAGGATGCACATTCTATACACCGTTCAACAAAATGCTTCCTTGCAGGTTCCTTCCCGACAATGCAACAAAGATAAGAATACGAACATAAAGTAAATGGCTCAGTAGAATATAATCAACTTTTTAGCAGAAGTATAATACAGTAAGGCACAATTTATAGTCCAATATGTACACATGTGCGTATCAGGGAAGGGGGGATTGGGAGGCAAGTTTTTAAATTGTGCATTATTAACAATAGTAATTAAGAGTCTGGTAGTAGCAGTTGTGATATGTGTGTATCATGAATGAGCATGTGTGTGTCTGTGTGTGTGTACAGATTGGGATTGGACAGAGCAGTGACAGAGGAACAAATTGGGAGCACTGAAAAGGGATTAAGTTTACAGTAAAATGTCACCCAATCACCTGACCAATTTATATCTTTCTCACCAACATAAGCCTATCATAACTCATTGTCATCTACCTCGCTTACCCACACACACTCTCTATTTCACTCTCTGTGACATAAATTAATCTATAGTATATTACACAGACAGAAGTTAATCAGTAAACTCACACTGTCACACAGACATAATGTAATCAAATGGATATTGCTTTTCCATGTTCAGTTGATGCCTTTGAAACTCTCCAAGCTATTGTTAGCATGTCTGTGTGCATGTATGTACACATTTGTGTGATTCAAACTGTGATTTATTCAGCAAAGGCAATGTGTGGGTAATGACCTTATACCAGGTCAGTGCTTAAAGTGTGAGAATGTGTGTGTGTGAACCTGTAGAACATAGCCATCCATCATAGGGTTCACCATTTAGCCTCATCCACACAGCAAAATTCTGATAAACCAGACATAGAAAAAGACACACTATTCTCTGTTCTGCTGTTGCCTCAACACTCTCTCACTCGCACAAACATTCTGATCTGAATGAACCTGCAGAGGGGTGGCTTGTTACCTTCTCCTTTTATAATTTTCTGTGCATCCAGACATCTGCTCAGTCCTTCATTAGTAGTCTCTGGCGTGTGAATTTTGCCAGGGGAGATGCTAGTTGTTCAGATATCACATAAAGCTGCCGACTCGGCTACCCCCCCCCCCCCCCCTCCAAACCCCATCTCTACCCTCACTCACAGATGGTGAGTGGATTTGGTTAATCGAAGCAAAAGCAGGGATTCTACTCGGAATCATTCAATGGTTCCATTAAAACGAATCATTAGATCGCACTCCCATCACTGAAGCCCTCCACAGCTATGGAAATCAACAGAGATTAGTTGGTAGTGGAGGAGTGGGCTGAGAAAGAGGAACAGAGAGCGTGAGAGAGATAGAGGAAGAATGTGAAAATGACTGTGTTCAACAGCAGTCACAGGGATTGGAAGAAGAGGTCAGCAGCGAAACAATGAGATGTCTAAAAATGCAATCTGAATCTACTTCTTCTGAGCTGACAGGGACCCCTTGGCTGTTGAGGCATTTTAAACCTCACTGTCATCTTCTCTATTACACTGTCCTTCGGTTGTTTCCCTCCTGACTGCTACCTAATTAACACACACAGACAGGAAAATTATTAATCAGCAAATTAGGGAATGGCTGGTACACTGGGACAAATACAGCTTCTCAAATACTCCCTTTCTCCAAATGGCCTACTGTGATACAAAGATTTGCTCATCACTTAATCTTATACCTCATCTACCTATAACATGTACTGACAGTACATTGGTACTGTATAAACAAGGCTCAGGACTGTAGCTCAGAAGTTTCCTTTGTGCTTTTGGATGGTTTTATAAAAACAAATTTAGAGCATTACAAAGAGAAAGAAGAATCATCTCAGTATCTTTATTTACCCTGATTTCAGCAGCTTGTGAATATTACAGGGCACCCCTGGGAGTTCTCACTCACTTTGGTAAACCTTAAACCCTCATCCTGAAGTGAAGTTCTTGCTGAAGTAGACACCAGGATTGTCCTGACAGCTTCTGCTAATGAAGACTTTTCTTGGTTCACAAATGGCTGTGTTCCAGACTCTGTTGTGAATATCTTGAAAATAAATAAGCTCTCCTCTGTTTCTATTCACTAAAGAAGACTAAAAGGCAAAACGAGGTAAGAATTCAGTGAAGTCAATTTATTTTATTTTATTAAAGGAATACAACCTGCACCCAAAAAATAAAAAAAATATTCAACAGCACATAAATATAAAAAAGTTTTTTCAAAGGCAAACAAAACCAATACAAAAGTATATATAAAACATTTCGTGGACACATTGGCTTGCACAGCATGTTCCCAAAACCCAAACCCAACATTTCGGTCCTACCATTTTTTTCAATAAAGTATCTGACCACATAGACGAGCTGTTCTACTGGATGCATCATTCCAAAGAAAACATAAAAATGCAGGTTAGACTGATGAGACATTTCAAGGCCAGCTGTGGATATTATCAGATCCTACATAATCAGGTATTCATTTGCAGTTTAACACCAGGTGTAAATGGTGTCTAAGTATAGATGCCGTAGAGGCAAGACTACATTTTCTTCAAACCCCTGCAGAGTGAAACAGTGCATGCACGGCTAGCCTTCACAGCAGTCCCCAGGTAAAAACAGTCACACAATCTACTGTATTTAGTCACTTCTGGTTAGACAGTGTCAAAAAATTACACAAAAAGGCTTTTTAACTCCTAACAAACTGCATGATAATATTTTTCTTTTAATAGTGAAACTAATATGAAAAGTATGTTTTACTTTAAATAACTTGAATTAGCAGTACATTAGTTATTGTGCTGTCCTAAAAATACATTAGATCAGAGACCCAGGGAAATGTGACCAAATGTTGTCCTAATTGAAACAGATTAACTGTTGATATTTACAATCATAAAAAAAATTAAGTCAGTTAGGTCTTCAATGTCTGATCACCACAGCATCAATCAAATTATATCAAATAGATCTACTTCACAGCATTGCTTGCCTCTAATTTTCATCAAAACAGGGACCAAATGTGCCCTTACTAAATATTGAAAGTTGCAAGGTCCAAAAACCATCCCACTTCTGTGATACAGATCTGAAGGGACCAGATGGGATTAAGTTAAGGGGGAGCTTCCACCCATCCAATTCCTTTACATCTGTCAACACTGATGGGGTAGGGGCTAGAGAAATTATCTAGTCAGTGCTCGTTTTCGGGCCAGGCTACGGTACAATCCACCTGAGACCCTCTGTTGACCCCAGCTAAGCCTGCATGAGCAGGTGCAGCAGTTGACGGGCGATGGCTGAATTCATGGTCCACAGGAACTCTATCAGCTCTCCTTTGAGCAGCTCCTCCATAGGAACAAACTGCAGTACCTGTCTCTGGCCAACAGGAGGCAGAATGTCAGCGTCCTCCTCCCCACTGGCCAGGCAGCCCATACGCTCCTGCAGGTCACGGAGGTGGGGAAGGACTTGAGCAGCAGCCTCTGGACAGAACCCCACACATACCAGCACAGCCCCTGCAGCACCTGGAGGAGAAGGACACCTGAAGGTGACAGAGCGGAAGGACATGTGGAGGCAAAGGACAGTTGCCGCGGTTACGCGGGTAAAGGCGGAGAGAATGGGCAAGAGGAGGGCATCACCGGGTCCCATGCGGCGCAGGGAGCGCAAGACACAGTCCAGCAGGTCTCTCTGATACTGTGGCTCCCCGTCATGCAGAGTGGTGTGGGCCGTAGGTGGTAACGAAGGCTCCGAACAGAACTCTAGCACCAACCCCCCAGCCTGCTCCTCACAATCCCCCCAACACGATGCTCTGCCAAAGACAAGGCACTTTCTGTTTCCCTTGCCATTGCAGGGAGTGATGTCACATTGGGCTGCCACCTCCAAGAGGATGGAGGTGGTACCAACCATTGGGCAGGAGCTACAGGGAGGGACCAGAGTCCAGGCAGCTGACCTGTCCATGCCTGAGCCTAGGGCAGCCTGCTCCAAGGCTTCATTGAGGTGGTTCAACAGACCCCCATCACAGAATGGTGAGTTCCTGACTACAGTGAGGGCTGCCCCCACTATCACAAACCAGGTGTCCATATGGCATTCTGCCAGCGGCCCTGCCAGCACACAGCCTGCCCCAGTGCCGTCGGGGCCGTGGCCTTCCACACAGGCAGCGTAGCGGCCCTTCCCAACACGCTCCTTCCAGCCCAGGGCCTGCAGCTCCCTCCGCTGGTTAAAGGAGCCCATCTGATTCTTCTGGCCCAGGGGCCTCCGACCCGTTACGCTGCAACACGCTGGGGCCACTGTGTTACGAGACAACCAGCGGGCCCGCGGCAGAGAACTCACCTACACACAGGAATAGGAAGAACAGCTCAAGCCTGGCTTGAACATTTTTATGCAGAACTTTGTATTAAACAAGTCACTGATAATAAATGACAGATCCACCAAAAATAAATTCAGGTTTCCATCGGTCACTGAATATCTCATATTATACTCATCAAACATTATTCTTAAACTGTAGATAATTATTATCCTAGCACTTCATAATATCTAACTAATGGTCAAAGGGCATCAAACTTTTATCGAGCTATAGGCTTCGCCATCTACTTTAACTTAGCATATTTGCCACTCTTACCTGGAAGCGCTGCAGGTACTCCTGAGCAGTGCAGTCCCTGATGTTTTCCAGTCGTTGCCTCTGCTTCTCATTCAGGCCCTCAAACATTCTCAGGTTTTCCCAAATCGTCCCTGTCTGTAGGTCATGGAAGTAGGAGCACGCCTGCTCATGTTGCGCCAGGAACGACTGTGGGAGGAGCTGGTTGGGGAATAGGGCCTCACGGGCAGCCAGGTCCGGCCCGAAGTGACGGATCAGCTTGGACAGCAGGGGCCTCACAGCCTTCTTACCATCGTAGTGAAGACAGACGACATACACCTCAGAGTTCCCTGCTTTGCTGGTTGCAGGTTTGAACACGCTGACGGAGCGGAAGCAGCAGTTTAACAGGTAGAGCAGGCAGACGGAGGAGTGCTCATACAGAGTGAACATCTTCAGTACAAACGAGCCGCCTGGGCCCAGAAGGAGGAGTGCTGCCGCAGCCTCACAGTAGTGCAGCGATGAGACCAGGGCCTCCTGCTCATCAGGGTTCCCCTGACAGTCAAAGCTCCCGTCCGCCGTCACCACGTCAATACGGCGCATGTTACCCACAAAGGTCTGCAGCTCCAACAGGTGCTTCTGGCTCATGATGTCTCCTGTGTTGTCCGAGCCAAAGAACCACCAGGGCAGAGTGTTGACGATGAGGCGGTCGTCTGTGATGGTGGTGCCCCCTCCGTTGGCCTCGTGATAGGGGTTGAGTGTGTTGGCTGCCCAACTCCAGTCACAGTAGCACGTGTGCTTGCTGGTTTTGAGATAGTGGTTCAGAGCGGCGATGAAGGCCCCTGGAGCCTCACACAGGTGAACAGTGTTCAGCTCCCCGCTCTGCAACGCCTCCTCTGGCAGAAGGTTGAAGGTGCCCAGGATCTCATAGAACTTGCACCAGGCCTGAGTGCAGATTTCGGCATTGGAGGCGGCTCGCACAGTACCAATAACCTTCCCGGCACGGTTGGTGGAATTGGTATGCTGGTGCCAGACATCCAGATCCTTATCGCTAAGTTGGTTCTTCACCTCATTTAGTGACGTCTTCAGGGTCTGCAGGAGGATGTGGTCCTGGGCCGGGTGTCTCAGTACTTCTCTGGGGTCAGGGATACACCACTCCCCATTGGCCGGTTTGACGTATGTCCTGACTTTATTGAAGAGTTCTCTGACCTCTGCAACTACTTCCGGGTCAAAGGCTTCCACATCAGTGGGCTGCTGCCTGCCAGCTTTCCTCCTCGCTCCCCGGCCCCAACTCATCCTCTCCACCAGACGCCCTGCAGCAACAAAAAAAAAACAACCGATGTGATTTGATGACGTCCACAACGCTATACAATGCATGCCCTGCAAATGTAGATTATATCAGGAAACTGTATTTTATTTACATATTTGTTGACTTTTTAGTTTATATGCATTAATGCCTAGTCCCAGGTCTGTGTAGCTACTGCCGTCACTCTATATATGCATGGGCAGTGGTTGATTACTGATTTATATGGCTGGTACCATAACGAGTTCTACCAGGTTATGGTCTCGGAGTCTGAACACACTAATAAAATAGGCCTAACTGAATAAACCTTTCTAAACACATAACCATGCCCGCAATCATTCTTCAAGTCCAGCTACATTGTTGCTATCGTGATTTAACTACGATGGAATAGTAGGCTTTGCCTTATGTTAAATGGACATTTGGCAGTGTACATGAATAATTTTCTGCATCTGAATCAACAGGGTGGGTTTGTAAATTCAACCTGGAGTGACAGTGTGCTCTGGGCGTTTGTAAATTCAGAGCGTTTCACTCTTGGAGCATTCAGAGCGCAAACTGGACGCTCCGGCCAAAGAAGAGTAGGGTTGATCCGAGCGTTTTGACCTCACAACCGCAGTCAATCACCCAAGTGAACTGGCTAACGTTGGCTAGCTACTTCCAGACACAAATGAGAGAACACCTCACTCTGACCATTACTCACCCTAGCAGAGAAGGTTAGGCTGTTTTCATGTAATTCAGAGCTTTGGTGACTAAATGGGGTGCTGGCAACAAGTTAATCACGTTTTTTTTGCAGACGTTTACTGATTCCGGCCATATTGAACGGGTGTTGAGTGTTCGTAACGTTATTCTGCGCTCTTGCATACTCAGACGAGAGTGCTCTGAAATCGGAGTAGATAGACAGAGCGAATTTAGGAACGCACTCACAGCAAGCAGGCAGGACAGCTTACTACACCTCTGACTAGCTAGCTAACCTCCTACTAAAGCTAACCTGCTAGCCAAACGTTCGGCATTTCATACAATGTGCCTAAAGGCGAAACAAGTAAGCTAAATCATTTATTTACATTTTATTGCTGGCTATAATACATATTTAAGGCATACATAACTTAACTAGTTTAAATGGTTCTGTGAGTTGCTAACAGCATTTGTCCCCCTCTCCTTGCAGGTGCAGCGGCTACGTCTGTGTTGCTAAGCAAGAAACTACGGGGTCGACTTTTAGGGCTAAACTCATTTCGTTAGCTAACTAAGCTAGTTTCTCTAGCGTTAAGGAACATATCCTAATGAATAACATTACATCTACTATACCTTGCTTGTTTACTGTACAAACACTTCCATAAGACACACGTTTACAACGCTTACGGTCGTTAATTTTTGTTTGTAACTTGAGCTTCCCGCCGGTCATAATGCTAACTTAAAAGGTTCATACCTAGCTAATGCTAGGCCAGCTAACATCCTCTTTCTCTCAGCACAGCTAGCTTCTCAGCAGACATTTTTTTTTAATGAGACAGATGTGCGCCCCCCGAAAAAAATAGACTTCTTCGGTGAGGTTTAATGGCGGTTGGCATCCAATATGTTGCATTACCGCCCCCAACTGAACTATAGGTCCATTACACTTAAAATACTAAATGGGAATCCGAAAAAAAAAATATATTTATTATTGCCCTATCAACTAACCCTATACTCATTAAAACCCATCACCTTATTCCACGACTTTAACCCTCTCCGATCCTACCCTAGGCCAACAGCCCGAGAAGATGGGACACCACCGCTCAACACAACCTGTAACTCTTCTGAAGTTAAATCTTGTATACCTAAATACTTCTCTGCAGTTGCCACCACAGCATATATTTTCTGTGATTTACTTCCCATTTCTGCAATACAGTTGACATCTATTACTATGAACACTAAGAAGCCAACCTTACTGAAGCATAACTCACTGATTGGCCTATCCCTCTGTACTGGCACAAATCTAACACTCACTGGGATCCTCACCCTTGACCCATCCTCGTCCACTTTCTTCACTGCCTCAGAATATGACACCTTCTGCACTACTCTTACCCTGGCCACCTCAACCTGCCTCTCTAGGCCCATAGACTTCCGATCCCCAGCAACATGAGCACCCTTACAATTGACAAACAACTTTATCCACCGAAACTTCCCAATCCTCTGTCACATGCCCTCCGGCACACTTCCCACATCTTAGAATCTACCTCTTACACACTGCTGCAACATGAACATAAACATTGCACCTGAAACAGAGCAGTGGATTCTGCACAAAAGCTCTAACCAGATAACTGATATATCCTAACATGACTTTGTCTGGTAGAGACTGACAATGACTCTTCTGTTTCACCATGCTCCCCACTGGGTCTGGGTCGCACCAAATGGCAGGCATCACAAACACCAGGAATGTTCAACTTCAATTGCTACACCTCCACACTTAACGCTACCACAGACAGCTAAGAGCAAAGCAAGAAACAGATCTTTACCCACGTTGCATGACACAAAGCGCCTTCTCCCTCTGGTCATAAGTAACACAAACAAATATCACAAGTCCACTACAGGTTACCTTTAATTGATTTAAGATTCTTTGGGATTGGGTTGGTGGATCGCATCTGACTTGAATACACCGCCACCTACTGTACTGGAGTGTGAGGCCAGGCACAGCCAAACTACATAAAATTATGTCCTTAGTCCTGTTCCTCTAAGAAAGTGAAATAGAGCCTTAAAACACCACTTCCCTCCCCCACTGCACCACCAAAACCCCAACCCTGTCCAGCCTCTAACCCTTTTACACAATCTCTCCTTATCTACGCTATATAATTCCCAAAATATCAACACATACTCCACCGTTTCCTCCACTAAACAGTCATCACACTGACCTGTTTCATGTCTCCCTATCACAATGTGGCATTCAAACCTGTGTGCCCAAACCGTAGTCTACTCCACACAACTTCCTCTCACCTACATCCCATACTCCCCACCTCTTCCTTTACTGATCATTACATGTGAGAAAATTGGCTCCCTTGACTACTAGCATCCCACTTCCTTTGCCAAAAATCAAACCCTTTTGCTCGGATCAAGGACTTGAATTCCCTGCGGCCCAGAGGGACCTCAATATATACCCTCTCGCCTAACAGCACTCTTAGCCAACACATCAGCCTTCTCATTACCCTCCACACGCACATGGGTGGGAACCCAGAAAAAGCTTACCACCACTCCCATTAACAGCACCATCATCTCCAAAAACAAGTCTCCCCTATCTGACCTGCCCATCTTCACATTACTCAACACTGCAGCCAAATCAGAGCTGATCATCACTCGGAATGTTTCATCTCCTCCACCAATTTTAAACCTATTATCAAGCACATCAACTTGGCCGCATACACTGACACATAATCAGTTAACTGCTTGAATGCGCTAACGTTGTTCTTCTTATTATTTAAATGTGTATTGGCGGATCGAAACCGTGATGTGCTTACACCGCCACCTACTGTACTGGAGTCAAGGCCTCCCTATTCATCTATCCCTCTTATCTTGCTCTGTGTTTCCACCTACTATTCTGGAGTGTGAATTCATTACACTTCGTAGAAAAATTGCAATACCAACTTACCTTATACCCATTAACGCCACCCCAGTTATCACTCCTTTCAACAGCGCCCTGCTCCGGGGAGCAAAAAAAGTCCCAGTACTTGTCCCTAGGTGCTTGGGAAGAAGCACCCGTTTCCTCTGGGTGGTAGAAATGTAAAAAATCATCACGAGTCCACTTCGAGTTACTTTCACCAACAACAGTCTCCAACCTTTTCTCCACCCAACCTGACACCACATATGGACCTTCCAGAAGGCAAGGAAACATTCTCTTTAGAAATCTCAGTCTCACTGGGCCAGAATCTTTTCTGTTCAAAATAAAACAGATCTGATCCCTACACAGGCTCCAGGTGAACTGGGAGGGCGGGCCGTCTCCCAGCGCCAGTACCCCTTCAAGTCTTCTGATGTAAACACCTGAAGTCTCAAAAACATTTCTGCTGCAGCCACAAGTTTCTTTGACTTCTTTGACACTTGAGCCATAAGGTTTAGAACTGTGGCGATGATGCCACAAACTCCACCTTATAACAAACAGGGTATCTTTTGAATGGCAGCAAACATTTATGACAAGCTGTGGTGCATCCACTACCATATCTTCATTAGCTTCACTTGTTTTGTCAACTCTTTTAATTGCCTCCACATAGGAGATTCGATTGACCGCTCTAACTTTTGCCACCTCAATCTCTTTCACCCTTACAGGGCACTCCAGGAACTTGGGATCATGATCCCCACCACAATTGTAACACCGTTGTCCTTCTACACACCGTTCTTCCGTATACTCCATCCGTCTGCACAAACTTGAAACATGGCCAATTCCTTTGTAATTTTTTACAATGCAATGGTTTGGTGAAGAAAGCTCTTACAGCGAATCTTACATAACTAGGTTTCACATTCGTAGGTAGATGCTCTTTATTAATAAATAAAACAGGACGACAGACTTTCTTATTTTTCCCCGTTCACCCAGCGGGTAAGGCGCCGGACACCAACTACACCAGGAATTCTCTTCATGTATTTAATGTTAACATCCATCGTCACCCCTGAAATGACTCGGGGCGCTCTGCTCTGAAGTTCAAAGCATGATACTTCTGTTGTATTGATTCTTTTGAGGCATACTGCAACCTTCCTCTGTTCTACAGAATCCTAATTAATCAGAATAATAGCACTTCTGGTCACTTTGAAAGATTCCACTTTTCCCAGAGTATGTTTCACCATCTTCGACACCTCAAACGGGTCTCCCATGTATGCATCCTTCACATACACAAATATCTAT
Organism: Oncorhynchus kisutch; assembly: GCF_002021735.2. Classification (NCBI taxonomy): domain Eukaryota; kingdom Metazoa; phylum Chordata; class Actinopteri; order Salmoniformes; family Salmonidae; genus Oncorhynchus; species Oncorhynchus kisutch. The sequence goes on along the minus strand of NC_034181.2, from coordinate 67,821,209 downwards.
CCTCCATTCCAACTTTAGATCATTTCCTTTTTGTTTCATTCTTTGACACTGCTGTTGTCCATTCATCTTCACCAACTTTGCTCAACGCACTGCTCGATTCAACCCCGGCATTCACTTCCACCATCTTCCTCCTAAATGACCACTTCCCATTTTAGGGCTCTTCTTTCCCAGTCCTAGTCATCCCCCCATTATTAGGCTATATCTAAGTTTACATTTTATCACTCTTTTGCTTTTCCACCATTTCCATCTGTATTTTGTGCATTTTATAACCAATAAATCCAGTCTGTGAACCTCATCCAGACAAACACCCACACAAAACCCCTAGTTTTAATCCATGTTTGCAACATAACATTTTGAAAAGATTGGATGACAACGACCTTACGCTGCCTGGTTGGCAATGGGCAGTGCTTGACTTGGTCTGAAATAGGTATCGGTACTATTTTTGGGTCCCGGTACCGTTTGTATTTAAGTGCTGGAACTTTAAGCCAATATTTAAGGTGTTGGAACTCAAGCTGTAGAACATTTGAGGTGCCAGTACAGTTCCTGTGAGCTGGGGCCCGAGTCAAGCACTGGCATTGGGGCCATTAGGGAAATCCCACACTAAATAGAACTGATCCAGAACAAATTAAGTGAAGTCTGACATAAGTCCTTCTCTGACTGCACCGAACCATTGGGAAACCAGAAATCCACAACTTCACCCCCATCACCCAATGTCTCAGCCTGTCGAGTGGAGCTGCGGGTGATGTAATGGCCTTAATTTGACATGATAATGGTTCGTTTATTAGTCTGAGAGAACAACATAAGAACTGTGTGCACTCTACCCATACTGCCTTGAGGCGCGTACATCTGTGCTCTGTCTCACAGTATGTTCCCAAATTACTACTGCTGTAACTGTGATAAGAGTTAGACATCTTAGAAATTACTCCCTTTTGAGACACATGCCAGTAATGACAGAATGGGGTCGAAAGAGTTGGAATTATGGTACATTTTAAAAATGTTATTCACTAACCAAAAATATATTGTTTATTTGTGACATGCTTAAGCTTGAGGAAGTCTCAGCCTTTTCTCCACACTTGAGGATGCCATTGTCCTATTCAGACCATTTTAGAAAAGTATTTGTTAAAATTATTTTATTACCAAAGTAGACTTGCTAACAAGATACAGTTGAAGTCGGAAGTTTGCATACACTTAGGTTGGAGTCATTAAAACTCATTTTTCAACCACTCCACACATTTCTTGTTAACAGAACTATAATTTTGGCAAGTCGGTTAGGATATCTACTTTGTGCATGACACAAGTAATTTTTCCAACAATTGCTTACAGACAGATTATTTCACTTATAATTCACTGTATCACAATTCCAGTGGGTCAGCAGTTTACATACACTAAGTTGACAGTGCCTTTTAAACACCTTGGAAAATTGTAGACCCCTACAAGTCTTGTTCATCCTTGGGAGCAATTTCCAAATGCCTGAAGGTACCACGTTCATCTGTACAAACAATAGTACGCAAGTATAAATACCATGGGACCACGCAGCTGTCATACCGCTCAGGAAGGAGATGTGTTCTGTCTCCTAGAGATGAATGTACTTTGGTGCGAAAAGTGCAAATCAATCGCAGAACAACAGCAAAGGACCTTGTGAAGATGCTGGAGGTGCACTTCACAAAATAGATGGCACCATGAGGTAGGAAAATTCTGTGGATATCTTGAAGCAACATCTCAAGACATCAGTCAGGAAGTTAAAGCTTGGTCACAAATGTCAAGGCTGTGGGTACCTGATGAAAGGAGTCAGGCGCAGGAGAGCTGAGATGCATGGACAAGGTATTTAATTCAAGAAAACACCAGTACAAACACAATACTATGGTGCTGGAAAGATACTGGTACCACGAATTAAACGGGCGTAACAACAAAACCCAGCAATAATAATACCAGCCATCAGATACAGCCTAACAATAAAACAAACACGCACACAAACATGGGGGAACCCAGAGGGTTAAATAATGAACATGTAAAGGGGAGGAATTGAAACCAGGTGTGTAGAAAACAAAGACAAAACAAATGGAAAGTGAAAAGTGGATCGGTGATGGCTAGAAGGCCGGTGACATCGACTGCCGAACGCCGCCCGAACAAGGATAGGGACCGACTTCGGCGGAAGTCGTGACAGCAAATGGGTCTTCCAAATGGACAATGACCCCAAGCATACTTCCAAAGTTGTGGCAGAATGGCTTAAGGACAACAAAGTCAAGGTATTGGAGTGGCCATCACAAAGCCCTGACGTCAATCCTATAGAAAATTTGTTGGCAAAACTGAAAAAGCGTGTATGAGCAAGGAGGCCTACAAACCTGACTCAGTTACACCAGCTCTGTCAGGAGGAATGAGCCAGAATTCACCCAACTTATTGTGGGAAACTTGTGGAAAGCTACCTGAAACGTTTGACCCAAGTTAAACAATTTAAAGGCAATGCTACCAAATACTAATTGAGTGTATGTAAACTCCTGACCCACTGGGAATGTGATGAAAGAAATTAAAGCTGAAAAAAATAATTCTCTACTATTATTCTGACATTTCACATTCTTAAAATAAAGTGGTGATCCTAACTTACCTAAGACAGGGAATTTTTACTACGATTAAATGTCAGGGATTGTGGAAAAACTGAGTTTAAATGTATTTGGCTAAGGTGTATGAAAACTTCCGACTTAAACTGTATTTGTCTGCCACTTTATATTTTTCTTACTTTATTGTGTTTCCCTCTCTAGAGAGATGTTTCACTCTTCCTCTATGACAATGTGTTTGTTTGCAGTTGTCTATGTCAATGATATCAATGTCTCTTCATGATGTCACTATCATTGTGTGTGTGTGTGTGTTAGAGGGAGCAGTGTGTTGGAACTGTAACATACGAGAACAGAGACACTGCTGCTGAATGCTGGAAACAGGGCGGAACTTTTGATGCCATCATACAACTATACACTACATGACCAGAAGTATGTGGACACCTGCTCGTTGAACATCTCATTCCAAAATCATGGGCATTAATATGGAGTTGGTCCCCCCCTTGCTGCTATAACAGCCTCCACTCTTCTGGGAAGACTTTCCATTAGATGATGGAACATTGCTACGGGGAATTGCTTCCATTCAGGCACAAAAGCATTTATGAGGTCGGGCACGGATGTTGGGCAATTAGGCCTGGCTCGCAGTGGGCATTTCAATTCATCCCAAAGGTGTTCGATGGGGTTGAGGTCAGGGCTCTTTGCAGGCCAGTAAAGTTCTTTCACACCGATCTCGATAAACCATTAATGTATGGACCACGCTTTGTGCATGGGGGCATTGTCATGCTGAAACAGGAAAGAGCCTTTCCCAAACTGTTGCCACAAAGTTGGAAGCACAGAATCATCTAGAATGTAATTGTATGCTGTAGCGTTAAGATTTAACTTCACTGGAACTAAGGGGCCTGAACCATGAAAAACAGCCCCAGAACATTATTACTCCTCCACCAAACTTTACAGTTGGCACTAGAGAACACGTTTCCACCTCTCCAGAGTCCAATGATGGTGAACTTTACACCACTCCAGCTGACACTTGGCATTGCACATGGTGATCTTAGGCTTGTGTGTGGCTGTTCGGCTATGGAAACCCATTTCATTAAGCTCCTGACAAACAGTTATTGTGTTGACTTTGCTTCCAGAGGCAGTTTGGAACTCGGTAGTGAGTATTGCAACCGAGAACAGACGATTTTTACTGTCCCATTCTGTGAGCTTGTGTGACCTACCACTTCGCAGCAGAGCCGTTGTTGCTCCTAAACATTTCCACTTCACAATAACAGCCCTTACAGTTGACCGGGACAGCTCTAGCAGAGCAGAAATTTGACGAACTGACTTGTTGGAAAGGTGGCATCTTATGACGGTGTCATGTTGAAAGTCACTGAGCTTTTCAGTGTGGCCATTCTACTGCAAATGTTTGTTTATGGAGATTGCATGGCTGTATGCTCGACTTTATAACTGTCAGCAACGAGTGTGGCTGAAATACACTAATTTGAAGGGGTGTCCACATACTTTTGTATATATAGCGTATTTGAATGTAGTGGCAACAAGAGACACACACGTTCCTTATACTAGGCAGTTTCTTTCCCCCGATGATTGTGAACATCCGATTACATCTGATTAGGAAGAACCGAGCTTAAAGTGTCCTCTAACTGTCAACTCAATTACTGAATAACAGCCTGAGAGAGGCAGAAGCAGAGGGAGAGAATGATGGAGGGGGAGAGCCAGTTAAAAACACTGCAATATTTTTGTGTAGTTCTAGTACACACTGGTTGTGTGTGATGTCTGCATTGTGCTGTACTGTAATTGTGGCCCAGCTGGGCTCATTGGTGTGTTTCACACATTCCCATTAGGTGAGAATTTTGGCTCGGATGCAGAAAGAATTGGAGGCTGTGTGTGTGTGTTTGTGCATGTGAGTGCTTGTATGTATCCATGTGCTGTGAATACATGTACACTGAGTATACAAAGCATTTTGAACACCGGCTCTCTCCATGAAATAGACTGACTAGGTGAATCCAGGTGAAAGCTATGATCCCTTATTGATGTCACTTGCTAAATCCACATCAATCATATGAAGGGGAGGAGACAGGTTGAAGAAGGATTTTTAAGCCTTGAGACAATTGAGACATGTTTTGTGTATGTGTGCCATTCAGAGGGTAAAAAAATGTAAGTGCCTTTGAACAGGGTATGGTAGTAGATGCCAGGCTTTTGTGTCAAGAACTGCAACACTGCTGGGTTTTTCACACTCAACAGTTTCCCATGTGTATCAAGAATGGTCCACCACCCAAAGGACATCCCGACATGCTTTTGACACCTTGTAGAGTCCATCCCCCGATGAATTGTGGCTGTCCTGAGGGGGGTTGGGAACTCAATATTAGGAAGGTGTTCCTAATGTTTGGTATACTCACTGTATTTCATGCACATACTGTATATTATGTAATTATTCCATAATTAGTCCAGTTATTCCATAACTCTTAGAGAAACCCTGATGAGCTTCCTGCAGGGACAGCAATCCCTCTCATTACCAAACAGAGCTGCAGTGAGACGATAATTGCAATATCTGCCACAGATTACAGCGTTAGCATTTTTTCTCTAAAATTAACCTATTAACATACAGCCTTCCAAAAGAAAAACACCTAGAAATAGAAGAGAGTTGCTCCTTGATGGTGCCTTCAATTACATAACCAATCTCTTAATCTGTGGTACAGATTAAGGAAATGTACTTTATTTAAGCTCTGATGTGTGTTTTAGATACCTTGGGCAGTATAGAGCAATGCAGTGTAGGTTATGATAGCCTGCTTGTGCTTGGATCACAGGGCAATCTGTCAGCTACTAGGGACAGAATTATTGTATATTTGAAACACCTGTACAATCTTCAAATCACACAAACTTATACACACACTCACATGCACACTCACATAGACACACACGTTTCAAGTTTTCTCACAAAGCCTGACAGCAAGATAACAAAGCAAATGATGTGTGACTAAGAAGATTAAAAGTGTTTCTGATTGATCATCTGAGCAGTTTCCCTCTCAGTCATTCCCTGCCAGTAAAGATCTGGGGGGGGAAACGCACAAACCCCAATCTCCTCTCTTTCCATGTGAGCAATAGTAATCATTAACATATTCTACCGTCAGCTTGCGAGCTATCAGAGCTGTGTGTGTTCGTGTGCGTGATCTTGTGCTGCCACTGTCACATTGATTAAATGCTTGACGGCCAGTTCCATTGTCTTCCTGTATCCAGTAATTATTCAATTGTCTTCAAATAGTGCCACTTTATTGAATGTAAGGAATTTAATTTGCCAAGGGCAAATTAGGAGGCAGATGTAATGATGTTACACTGTTGTGAATGTGTATAAGGTATAAAGGCTGCATGCGTGTGCGTGTGTGTGTTGTCAGCAGCCTGATCTGTGGTTTCAGCCTATGACTCTCTATGCATAGATACAGTACATCCCTCATTTCCCCACTCTGTCACATTACTCATTCACACACCGACTCACACACATACGCTTCACACTCTGCTAGGGTTCAGTTCGTTATATCTGGAGTATTTCTCCTGTCTTAGTTGGTATCCTGTGTGAATTTAAGCATGCTCTCTAATTCCCTCTCTCTTTTTTTCTCTCTCTCTCTCTCTCTCTGAGGAGGACCTGAGCCCTAGGACCATCCCTCAGGACTACCTGGCCTGATGACTCCTTGCTGTCCCCAGTCCACTTGGTTGTGCTGCTGCTCCAATTTCAACTGTTCTGCCTGTGGCTATGGAAGCCTGACCTGTTCACTGGACGTGCTACCTTGTCCCAGACCTGCTGTTTTCAACTCTCTAGAGACAGCAGGAGCGGTAGAGATACTCTGAATGATCGGCTATGAAAAGCCAACTGACACTTACTCCTGAGGTGCTGACCTGTTGCACCCTCTACAACCACTGTGATTATTATTATTTGACCCTGCTGGACATCTATGAACATTTGAACATCTTGGCCATGTTCTGTTATAATCTCCACCCGGCACAGCCAGAAGAGGACTGGCCACCCCTCATAGCTGTTCCTCTCTAGGTTTCTTCCTCGGTTCCGGCCTTTCTAGAGAGTTTTTCCTAGCCACCGTGCTTATACACCTGCATTGCTTGCTGTTTGGGGTTTTAGGCTGGATTTCTGTACAGCACTTTGCGACATCAGCTGATGTAAGAAGGGCTTTATAAATACATTTGATTGATTGATTGATCACTATAACTACTGATTCTGATGTTGGTTAACACTTAAACAGTCATATTCAGCATCTCTGCTGTCGGGCTCTACACTGCACATCACTGATATACCAGTACTCACCGCTGGGATAGAGGGAGGCCAGTGAGGAGGGAGAGTGGGAGAGAAGAAGAGATGCAGAGCAACAACAAACTAAATACGTATAAAGGGAGAGAAAATGGAAGTGTTTCCATATGTTCTGTCATTTTGAGGTGCAGTCTTTATTTACAATGTCTCATTGTGGAAGAACTCATTCAGTCGTCCTGCCTTCATCCCTATGAAAGACTGCCCCCTGCCACAGCTCTGCAACATGACACTGCAAACTGACTGGACTGTAGCTGCATATCTGTTGTGATTAGTTGTGATGGCCACAAAGGAAGAATAATTTATGAATGCACATACATGTCTATGCATACATACATACAGTGGGGAGGACAGGTATTAGATACACTGCCGATTCTGCAGGTTTTCCTACATACAAAGCATGTAGAGGTCTGTCATTTTTATCATAGGTACACTTCAACTGTGAGAGACGGAATCTAAAACAAAAATCCAGAAAATCACATTGTATGATTTTTAAGTAATTAATTTGCATTTTATTGCATGACATAAGTATTTGATACATCAGAAAATAAGAACTTAATATTTGGTACAGAAACTTTTGTTTGCAATTACAGAGATCATACGTTTCCTGTAGTTCTTGACCAGGTTTGCACACACTGCAGCAGGGTTTTTGGCCCACTCCTCCATACAGACCTTCTCCAGATCCTTCAGGTTTCGGGGCTGTCGCTGGGCAATACAGACTTTCAGCTCCCTCCAAAGATTTTTTATTGGGTTCAGGTCTGGAGACTGGCTAGACCACTCCAGGACCTTGAGATGCTAATTACGGAGCCACTCCTTAGTTGCCCTGGCTGTGTGTTTCGGGTTGTTGTCATGCTGGAAGACCCAGCCACGACCCATCTTCAATGCTCTTACTGAGGGAAGGAGGTTGTTGGCCAAGATCCCGCGATACATGGCCCCATCCATCCTCCCCTCAATACGGTGCAGTCGTCCTGTCCCCTTTGCAGAAAAGCATCCCCAAAGAATTATGTTTCCACCTCCATGCTTCACGGTTGGGATGGTGTTCTTGGGGTTGTACTCATCCTTCTTCTTCCTCCAAACACGGCGAGTGGAGTTTAGACCAAAAAGCTCTATTTTTGCCTCATCAGACCACATGACCTTCTCCCATTCCTCCTCTGGATCATCCAGATGGTCATTGGCAAACTTCAGACGGGCCTGGACATGTGCTGGCTTGAGCAGGGGGACCTTGCGTGCGCTGCAGGATTTTAATCCATGACGGCGTAGTGTGTTACTAATGGTTTTCTTTGAGACTGTGGTCCCAGTTCTCTTCAGTACATTGACCAGGTCCTGCCGTGTAGTTCTGGGCTGAACTTCTTCCATTTTCTAATAATTGCGCCAACAGTTGTTGCCTTCTCACCAAGCTGCTTGCCTATTGTCCCGTAGTCCATCCCAGCCTTGTGCAGGTCTACAATTTTATACCTGATGTCCTTACACAGCTCTCTGGTATTGGCCATTGTGGAGAGGTTGGAGTCTATTTGATTGAGTGTGTGGACAGGTGTCTTTTATACAGGTAACAAGTTCAAACAGGTGCAGTTAATACAAGTAATGAGTGGAGAACAGGAGGGCTTCTTAAAGAAAAACGAACAGGTCCGTGAGAGCCGGAATTCTTACTGGTAGGTGATCAAATACTTATGTCATGCAATAAAATGCAAATTAATTACTTAAAAATCATACAATGTGATTTTCTGGATTTTTGTTTTAGATTCCGTCTCTCACAGTTGAAGTGTACCTATGACAAAAATTACAGACCTCTACATGCAAGTAGGAAAACCTGCAGAATCGGCAGTGTATCAAATACTTGTTCTCCCCACTGTACATAGATCAATTTCCCCATGCAGTGTTGATATAGCAGCACTACATCAATATTGTCACGAGTCCGACCGAGGGCGTTTCCTTTTCCCGGGCGGGTGGCGCTCGGCGGTCGTCGTCACCGGCCTATTAGCTGCCACTGATTGTTTTTCCTCCCCCTCCTTGTATGTTTAGTGGTAGCACCAGTGTAGGGTTAATTAGTTTGTCTTTATTAGACAGCCGGCCCGCCTGGTTGTTGTGCGGGATTATTTCTATGTAACCTTCGGCTCTGTTGTAGAGGTACGTGTTTTGTGCCTGGTCGTGATTTGTTCCATTGTACATTTTGATTCCCTGTGTTTGGGAACGTTACTTTTGTGAGCACCCTGTGGTGTGTTAGGCGCTATTAAAAGACGCACAGCATTGAACTCTGTCTCCTGCATTTGACTCCACACCCACAACACCCGAAGCATTACAGAATCCCGCACCTATCAAATTGAATGGAGTCAGCAGGAGCAGCAGCCAACCCTCTCCCATCGATGGAGGAACGGGTTCTCCACCACACCACCGTCCTCCATCGGATCGGATCCGCGATGGATCAAGTGATGGAGAGAATGGACAGATGGGAGAGGAGTGGTCTCCTCTCTCCACCTTCGGCACCCACGGTTCCGGACTCTCCATCTCCCGACTCCAGCACCCTCCGTCTGACGCTACCGAAGGCTTATGATGGAGCTGCGGCGGGTTGCCAGGGGTTTCTGCTTCAGCTGGAGCTATACCTGGTCACCATCAGACCCACTCCCTCAGGAGCAGAGAGGGTGAGTGTCCTCATCTCCTGCCTCACGGGTCGTGCTCTGGAGTGGGCGAACGCAGTCTGGAATGGCCCAGACTCAGCGCGGGAGCACTACCCAGAGTTTTCCCGCCGCTTCCGTGCCGTGTTTGATCACCCTCTAGACGGCCAGGCGGTGGGAGAACGACTCTTTCATCTCAGGCAGGAGAGGAGGAGTGCCCAGGATTACGCGCTGGAGTTCCGGACCTTGGCAGCCGGATCTGGGTGGAACGACAGGGCCCTCATGGACCACTACAGGTGTAGTCTCCGAGAGGACGTCCGCCGGGAGTTAGCGTGTCGGCACACCACTCTGTCACTGGATCAGCTGATTGACATGTCCATTCGACTGGATAATCTGCTGGCTGCCCGCGGGCGTTCAGAGAGGGTGCTGTGCGTTCCACCACCCAGCCCCTCCGCTCCCATTCCGATGGAGTTCGGAGGGGGCTGCGCCGAGGGGTACCGGAGGAGGAGGCCTTCCCTGCACCAACTGTGGTCGGAGAGGACACACGTCTGATCGGTGCTGGGGGGGTCCGTCTGGGAGTAGAGATGGCAGGTGGAACGCTTCTCGGTCACCCCAGGTGAGTCAGCATCAAACTCACCCAGAACCCCTTGTTGGCCACATGTTTGTCTTAACCTTTTTCCTTCACTTTTTTCCCTCTTTCCAGCATAGGGCGCTAGTCGATTCAGGCGCAGCTGGGAACTTTATGGATCGCGGACTCGCCCTTAAGTTAGGGGTTCCGCTGGTGCCGATAGATTCTCCTTTCCCCGTGCACTCCCTAGATAGCCGGCCATTAGGGTCAGGGATGGTCAGGGAGACCACGGTCCCACTGGACATGGTGACGCAGGGGAATCATAGGGAGCGTATCAGTTTCTTTATTATTGATTCGCCTGCGTTTCCAGTGGTGCTGGGGACTCCCTGGTTGGCCCGGCACAATCCTAAAATTTTGTGGAGACAGGGGGTTCTCCAGGGGTGGTCAGAGGAGTGTTCTGGAAGGTGTTTGGGAGTTTCCATCGGTGCCACGTCGGTGGAGAGTCCAGACCAGGGTTCCACGGTGTGCATTCCCCCCGAGTATGCCGATTTGGCAATTGCTTTCAGTAAAGTGAAAGTGACTAAATTACCACCTTATCGACCGGGAAGGGATTGTACGATAGATCTCCAGGTAGACGCTGCGCTTCCCAAGAGTCATGTGTACCCGCTGTCCCAGGAGGAGACGTTGGCAATGGAGACATATGTCACGGAGTCGCTGGGACAGGGGTACATTCGGCCCTCCATTTCACCCGTCTCCTCGAGTTTCTTTTTTGTGAGGAAAAAGGAGGGAGGTTTGCGTCCGTGTATCGATTATAGAGGTCTAAACGCCATCACAGTGGGGTATAGTTACCCTCTACCTCTCATCGCTACAGTGGTGGAATCGTTCCACGGAGCGCAGTTCTTCACAAAACTGGATCTCAGGAGCGCATATAGTCTGGTGCGTATTCGGAAGGGAGACGAGTGGAAAATGGAAAACCGCATTTAGTACTACATCAGGCCACTATGAGTACCTCGTCATGCCGTATGGGTTAAAAAATGCTCCAGCCGTTTTTCAATCCTTTGTAGACGAGATTCTTAGGGACCTGTGCGGGCAGGGAGTGGTTGTTTATATCGATGACATTCTGATCTACTCGGCCACTCACACCGCGCATGTGTCTCTGGTGCGCAAAGTGCTTGGTAGACTGCTGGAGCATGACCTATACGTCAAGGCTGAGAAATGCGTGTTCTCTAAACGAGCCGTCTCTTTTCTGGGATATCGCATTTCCACCTCGGGGGTAGTGATGGAGGGTGACCGCATTAGTGCCGTGCGTAATTGGCCGACTCCGACCACGGTAAAGGAGGTGCAGCGGTTTTTGGGTTTTGCCAACTACTACCGGAGGTTTATCCGGGGTTTTGGCCAGGTAGCGGCTCCCATTACCTCACTGCTGAAGGGGGGCCCGGTGCGTTTGCAGTGGTCAGCAGAGACGGACGGAGCATTCAACAAGTTGAAGGCACTGTTCACTGATGTGCCCGTGTTGGCGCATCCGGACCCCTCTCTAGCATTCATAGTGGAGGTGGACGCGTCCGAGGCTGGGGTGGGTGCCGTGCTATCACAGCGCTCGGGTACGCCACCAAAACTCCGCCCCTGCGCTTTCTTCTCAAGGAAGCTCAGCCCAGCGGAGCGTAACTATGATGTGGGGGACCGGGAGTTGCTAGCGGTGGTTAAGGCTCTGAAGGTGTGGAGACACTGGCTTGAGGGGGCTAAGCACCCCTTTCTCATCTGGACCGACCACCAGAATCTGGAGTATATTCGGGCAGCTAGGAGACTTAACCCACGTCAGGCAAGGTGGGCCATCTTCTTCACCCGGTTCCGGTTTACTTTGTCTTATAGACCGGGCTCCCAGAACGTAAAGGCTGACGCACTGTCCCGCCTTTACGACACGGAGGATGGGTCCACCGAACCAACTCCCATCCTTCCCGCCTCAAAGTTGGTAGCCCCAGTGGTATGGGAGGTGGACTCGGACATCGAGCGGGCGTTACGGGCTGAACCCGCGCCTCCTCAGTGTCCAGCGGGGTGAAGGTACGTGCCGCTTGGTGTTCGGGACAAACTGATTCGGTGGGCTCACGTCCTACCCTCCTCGGGTCACCCTGGGGTGACGAGGACAGTGGGGAGCCTTCGGGGGAGGTATTGGTGGCCTACGTTGGCTAAGGACGTTAAGGGTTATGTCTCCTCCTGTTCAGTGTGCGCTCAGAGTAAGGCTCCTAGGCACCTTCCTAGAGGGAAGCTACAACCCCTCCCCGTTCCACAGCGGCCATGGTCACATCTGTCCATAGATTTCCTGACCGATCTTCCGCCGTCTCAGGGGAACACCACGGTTCTAGTGATTGTGGATCGGTTCTCTAAGTCCTGCCGTCTCCTCCCGTTGCCCGGGATATCCCTACAGCCCTACAGACTGCGGAGGCGTTATTCACCCATGTCTTTCGGCACTACGGGGTGCCGGAGGACATCGTTTCTGATCGGGGCCCCCAATTCACGTCTCGGGTATGGAGAGCGTTCATGGAACGCTTGGGGGTCTCCGTCAGCCTGACCTCCGGTTATCACCCCGAGAGTAATGGGCAGGTGGAGAGAGTGAACCAGGAGGTGGGTAGGTTTCTGCGGTCGTATTGCCAGGATCGGCCAGGGGAGTGGGCACGATACATTCCCTGGGCTGAAATGGCTCAGAACTCACTACGCCACTCCTCTACTAACGTGTCCCCTTTTCAGTGTGTGTTGGGGTACCAGCCGGTCCTGGCACCATGGCATCCGAGCCAGACCGAGGCTCCTGCGGTGGAGGAATGGGTACAGCGCTCCAAGGAGACCTGGAGGGCCGTCCAGGACTCTCTACGACAAGCGAGTGGACGGCAGAAGAGGAGTGCTGACCGCCACCGCAGTGAGGCCCCCGTGTTTGTACCGGGGGACAGGGTCTGGCTCTCGACCCGAAACCTACCTCTCCGCTTGCCCTGCCGGAAGCTGGGTCCGCAGTGTTTAGGGCCCTTTAAAGTCCTGAGGAGAATAAACGAGGTGTGTTATCGATTACAACTCCCTTCCTATTATCGTATTAACCCCTCGTTTCATGTGTCTCTCCTCAGGCCGGTGGTGGCTGGTCCCCTGCAGGACAGTGAGGTACCGGAGGTCCCCCCCCCCCCTCTGGACATCGAGGGGACCCCGGCGTACACGATCCGGGCCATTCTGGACTCAAGATGCCGGGTGAGGGGCCTGCAGTACCTCGTGGACTGGGAGGGGTATGGTCCGGAGGAGAGGTGCTGGGTACCGGTGGGGGGCATCTTGGATCCCTCCATGTTGAGGGATTTCCATCGCCTCCATCCGGATCGCCCTGCACCTCGTCCTCCGGGGCGACCTCGAGGCCGGTGTCGGCGGGGGGGTACTGTCACGAGTCCGACCGAGGGTGTTTCCTTTTCCCGGGCGGGTGGCGCTCGGCGGTCGTCGTCACCGGCCTATTAGCTGCCACTGATTGTTTTTCTTCCCCCTCCTTGTATGTTTAGTGGTAGCACCTGTGTAGGGTTAATTAGTTTGTCTTTATTAGACAGCCGGCCCGCCTGGTTGTTGTGCGGGATTATTTCTATGTAACCTTCGGCTCTGTTGTAGAGGTACGTGTTTTGTGCCTGGTCGTGATTTGTTCCATTGTACATTTTGATTCCCTGTGTTTGGGAACGTTACTTTTGTGAGCACCCTGTGGTGTGTTAGGCGCTATTAAAAGACGCACAGCATTGAACTCTCTGTCTCCTGCATTTGACTCCACACCCACGACACCCGGAGCATTACAAATATGTTATTCTAGACTTGACTTCTGACTCCCATGAACCTCAACTTTAAAAACATGATGAACTTCAAACAGAACCCGGGTACAATCATAATGATGTTGTTTTATTGATAATGACGCTGGCAAAGATGATAGTGCTGGTGATTTTGGTGGTTCTGATGGTGATGGTTATCAGAATTTGTGGAAGATCTCCATAATGGCAATGGTAGTGCTCTGTCCAAAAATGAAGGCTCCAACAATTACAGTAATCACACCCCACACAGTGCACACCACCCTGCAGACAGGGAGAGAGAGAGAGACAGAGGGACAAAAGAGAAAGAAATGGGTGGAATCAGATACATTCATGAATGTTTACAATAGTAATGCAATAGTATGCAATTTAACTCATGTTTTGTGGGCATTTTGGGATTCAATTCAAAACCACCAGGTGATCTCATAACTTCAAACTACTCCACTCACCTGACTCTGGGCGACACAGGCTCTGACTGCATAGTGAATACCAGGCAAAGCCCTGCAACACGCATCTCAATGTTAGTTGACACAAGTTTTACACAAACACAGGATCAGCTCAACACAGGAACGCATGTGAGTCACAAACAACCTCAGACACATGCCTACATACACACACACACACACACACACACACTTTGTTTCATACCAGGAAAGATAAAGATGAAGAAGGCACTGATTCCTCCGATAACGCTGATGACCTCACTCATGTCAGGGACGAACATGGCGATGAGGAGGGTGATTGTGATCCAGATGACAGTCAGAATCACTCTGCAGCGGTTCTCAAACGAGTGTGTGACACCACCGCGCCGATGGCGACGAATTCGCAACATCAGGTCCAGAATGACAGACCTGTGCAATGAACATAAATTTACACACACAGACTCAGTTACATGGTAACACGCAGAAACAATTGCTTGTGCTGTCCAAGTGGGACCCTACCTTCCCAACAGAAGTATAATTGGATAGATGGTGATGATTGATATTCCAAATAGCAGTCTGGCAATGATCATGACCACATCATTTCCAGGATATGACATCAGAATATCAGCCGCCACTGTGCGCCCAAACGTCAGGAAGCCAAAGATACCTAAGAACAGGGAAAGGGATATGTCTGACAGCCTGACAGCTCCTACAATAGCTCCCACAATGCACTAAACAGCTGGACATCAGGTCCTGTTTGAATACTTCCTTGCATCCTAAAATCCATCCTTCTTTCCTTGAGGTATTCACTGCTCAACGCTAAAACCATTCAACTGCTTTCACCAATCCAACCACTTTTATCAGTGATTTACTTCAAGGAAGGAGGGACCATGCCATGATTGACACGCCAGCTCACCTGTAAGGGTGTAGATGAGCAGACAGAAGAACATAGAGATCACAGAGATGATCACCCAATGGGAGAGCTTCTTGTTCTCCATGCTGCTGTAGATGGCTATACAGGCCTCATGGCACTGCAACACACAAACACACATTCATATACATACTAATAATACACAAACAGAGTATAGGTGTTGTAGCAGTGTAACACACACACAATCAAAATGCATAACCCTATAGTACAGATACTGTCTCCAGACTTCAAACAGTTAAAAGATTGTTCTGTACCTGGAAGCCAAAACAGATGGTGGGGACGACGCTGAACATTGAGGCACATGAATCTTTTCTAGAAAACATAGAAGACAGGGGATAACATATTATCACACATATCATATGCACAAGTATACTCAAACTTGCCGAAGAAACACGTGCACACAAACACACATGCACATACATACATACACACACTCACACAAACCAACTCACACACTCACTGACCCTTCACGGTGCTCTGGGGTAATGACGGCTGAATGTTCGTCCATCATGTAGTATTTGACAATGACAGCCACACAGAGATATGTAGCAGCCAGAGTTCCCAGCACACTGAGTGATACAGAGAGAGTCAAAGAGTCAAAGAAAGAGAGGGGAAATAGGGGGTCTGAATAACCATGTAGTATCCCAATTTTTAACACACACAGACATGCACAACACATATTACACAGGCAAGCACCCCCGCTCCAACCGACACACCTGGTGTATTTCTGGATGCCAATCTCTTTGGGGATGGAGAGAGGGAGGATGAAGATGAGGCACATGATGAAGAGGTGGAACCGTTGGTCCGTGTACCAGTGGTACGGTATCTCACCCTCTAAGGACCCCGTCACCGTCTCATACAGAGACACACACACTGGAACACGTACAGAAAACACTCATAGATACACGTTAAAACATTTTCAGGACGTTGGTGGCTCTATCGGTATATCAGATAACAGCATCCATTTATAACTGTGGCTATGGGGCCATTGTGGGAACAGCGTGATGCTGTGTCAATGCTGGTCTGGACGTTATCACTCACGTTTGTCTAGCTGGTCCTGCACCACCACCAGGAAGGCCACAGAGATCATGAAGAGGTTGAAGCAGAAGCAGACCTCACACAGCTGGCCGATGGCCCCCCCACACACCTCTCGCACCACGTCCTGATAGGTATTCTTTCTGCTGATGGATGAAGCATAGCCCAGGATGATCAATCCGCTGATCAGGAACACCAGTGATACCTGGGAGTCGGGGTTGAAGGAGAGTGTTTTGCAGTACAGATATCATTATGTCTGAGCACATAAATGGTTCCAGTGCTATTCTCCCTTCCTCCCTGAATTGAATCCCTAAAATTGTTTGGATAAGTGCTAGAAGTTTGACAGGGAGCTCACACTTGGCAATTTAAATGAAAACCATGTTTCCCATCAATGATACAGTGAGATGGAAACCACTAAACTAATTGTTTGTTGTAGCCCTGATGGAGTAAATCATCCACCCATCAGACACATACAGAAAGAACCATAAATACACACACAGGCAGGCCTTCGTTGTGGGTACTGCTGCTATTACAGTATACATGCATGGGCGCCTGCCTGGCTCCTGACCCATGAGCCCTTCATTAGAGTTAGCATGTGAAAAGATGCATCTCACTCACACCAAGGAGAGGAAATTCAACAAAGCAGGCCTAGGCCATGGGTGTATGCGGCCTCACACAGGCAAACACACACACACACAGGGGCAGACTGGGACCAGCAATCAGTCCTGACATTTCTAACACACCAACATATTTTTTCCTCAAGGCACCCATTATTAGCCAGTTAATGATCATTTTGTGCAACAACAAAAAAACAAGCAAAACAGGCCCACTGGGCTAGAAATGGACCAGACCATCTGGCATTTGCCCAGTATGCCAGTTGGCCAGTCCACCATTATGACACAGACACAAACTAATATGAGAACATTTAAGTATTAACAGGATGAAGTAAACTAATTTTGACTTTAATGAAGGGTGCAACAAGGTGCGTGCTTCTACACCTGCATTGCTTGCTGTTTGGGGTTTTAGGCTGGGTTTCTGTACAGCACTTTGAGATATCAGCTGATGTACGAAGGGCTATATAAATACATTTGATTTGAATTGATTTGCTATGACTTCCACATATTTCCCATAGTGTATGCTTAATTGAATTGACACCAAGTTACAGCACATTTCTTGATTGTGTGGACAAAAAAATGTTTTTCTGTTTTATTACTTTACTCTTTTTTTTAGAACAATTCCACTATTTTGGTTCTTGATTTTTGATTGCGCTCACCATTTCAACGCTGATGGCTTTATTGACTCCTCCCGCCTTCTCGAAAGCCCACGGGAAGTTAAGCAATCCCGCGCCTAGGGCAGATTTGAGCATGATGAAGATGGCACCGAACGAACCGAGCCGTGGGGGATCCGCGTGCGAAGCAGATCTCGCCAACAGGCTGATACTCTCACGAGCAAGTTCTTCCATGTTTGGCCACACAGGTCACCGTCCTTGTCCGTCTTTGCAGTACAGTTTCCTGGAGTCGGGATGGCAGATGTTACGGTTGCGCTTCAAAGCGCTTCTGCCTTCAAGTGCGCCTTGAGCCTCAAATAGCTATAGAGTGTGAGGAGATTAATTGAAGTGTCGCTGAAGTTTCCAGTCCCATAGAGTCCTCAGCGTTATGGCTTCAGAAAGAAAAAGTAGTCTTTCATACATTTGTGCTATATATACTGTATATATAGGCCGAACCTAGGTGGCCGCTCTTTCTGTCCATGAGGCATCCACGCGCATCGCCATGATTACACAAGAGAATCCGAGTTGGACTCAAATAAAACAGCCAACACATTTCACTCTGAGGTGACAAATATGACACCAGGCTGCGACCGTTACTGTGTGTGTGTAATTTTGTGTCTGACTGTGTGTCTTTGTGTGACTGGGACACCTGCAATCTCACTGGGTACATACTTAAATTCAATGTAATTTCCACGTTTGTTACACGTAATTTCATTGAAATGACTTGTAACCAACGTTGATTCAACCCGGGATAATATGCCCTATTTCACCCCATACAGAACTACCCCATACAGCACTAATCAGTCGATATAATCGAGAACAATCATCAGAAATCAAGCGATATGAATCAGACAGTGGGGCGCCGTCTGACGCACTAGTTGGTCAGAAGGTTCAAATCATCGTTTCATATCGTACTTTCCGAGTAGGGGGTAATGATCATTTTAATTGTGCTGTAACTGAAACTAGAATATCTTATGATGTCCTTTCCTTTCGTCAAATATACGTACTGGGTTTTTAAAAGTGTTTTTACCCCGGGATAGCCAGCTAATATGACCCATAGTAAGGAAGAACATGTATTGAGTGCAATTCGATCTACAGTACATCTACATGTACTATGTTGATTTGAACCTTCTGACCAACTAGTGGGTCTGGCTGCGCCCCACTGTCTGATTCATATCTCTTGATTTCTGATGATAGTTGTAGATTATATCGACAGATTGCATTTGTATCTGGTGACTGTTGAGTGATGATCAGCTCTTTGTCCAGTTATATGAAGAACAGTGGCTGGCAGCCGCTAGTATAGGAACAGAGGAGCGCGGTACATAAAGGTGCATGTGCGTAGAATTGATGCGAGCGACATTCGTCTAGAATTCGAGTTAACTCAGACGACATAGAGGCCCACTGAGAGTAAAATATGCTCAAAGGAATTCGGCATGCTCACAGGAATTCGGCACGAGAGTGACTCGTGCCAAAAGCAAACCGTATCACCTGAGCAAATAGGATAACGTGACGAGTGCTGACAGCGAACCTGACAACTGCATGGTTTAATGTGGCTTATTTATGATGATCTAGTCTCCCGTGGCCATCCTTGCAAAATGAAATGAATTGTATGATCAGCAGGTAAACGTTTGTGATTTACAAGTACAAATTGTCATTTTGACAGATGGAAAACCCTCCTTGTTTGTAATGTGAACTTTAGGATCAGGAGCAGGTCAGGGGTCAGAGGGTCATCTCTCAGGTGGACCTGACAAATAGCATGCAGCAGAGGGCTGTCAGAAAATAGAGAATACATTATCTCAGGTTCTTCCTATTTCATTGTGTGTGGTATGCAATGTATCTGAGAGAACAAGATGCAGGTGCTGTCTGGAGCTTCAACATTCACATCCTCTAGGTCAGGGAGATCATGTGGAGAGTCATGGGACCTTTAGTCAGGGGATAAGGCTTTAGTGCTCTAAATTAAGGTTAGAATCAAGAGAAGTCTGGGGCAGTCTGTGCTTTTGGATAAGACACTGATGGAGAGGGACAATATTTTTGCTGATAATGTAAATGAGTACATTAGCAGTAAAAAAAAAAAATCACATTACATGTAACTATTTACATGTAATCAGTTACTCTCCAACCCTGATCTATGATCACCTCAGCTGTCTGAGATTTTGGCTGGCCACATACTGACCCCTCTCTCTAGCTTCTCTGTTTACCTGTAGACTTCCAGTCATTGTGCTAACACTAGTTAGCATTGACTCACGAAACTACCGCTACTTCATACTGCATGCAGACAAACAAATGGTATCTATGAGTTCATCTGACTCTGGGTATGTAGAACAAGAGCTTAAATGTTGTTATCTCGTAGTATCAGTACTTTATTCTGCTGCTGTGCTTGTTCTCCCTCTGGCTGACCTCTCACCCTCTTGTTGCTAGCTCTCTAGCTGATCTGACTTTCCGGGTGCAAATGTATACGAATGTATATGAGTGTGTGTGTATGTGTTTGGCTTATATATCCTACAGTGCATAAAATTTCACTTTGCATCTTTTATTAAGGTTTGCATTTTTCATTCAACTCTCCCATTTCTGTCTCTAGTGGGATACAGGTCCCTCGGGATCGGAAGAACCCCTTGTTCACCATCTGCACGCGTGCATTCTTCTTGTAGGGAGCCTCTAGGGGTTTGTCTACATGCCAGCCGTACATAGACGATGAGAGGACAGGCACCCGTCTACCCCTTTCCTGGTGCAACAGGACAAAATGCTTAATCAATCATTGACATCTATAATGGGCAGTAAGAGTTCTAAGTGGACTGGCAAAAATGAAGAGACATCTTCAGAAAGATTATGGCCCAGAAAAGAAGCTTTGTAAATACTTACCTCCTTATTAATGTTCAGTGTAAGGTTCACAGCCTTGTCATCACGTGACACTTTGGGTTCATACCCCTCCCTGAGATGGAACACAGCATCATAAACCCTTCCTTGCTCCTCACGCTGTGTATACAAAAAAAACTGTGATTAACAGTTGGCTAATGCCATCATTGGAGGTAGTGTCCTTGGAAGCATATTTTAGAGGAGGTAGTGCCATATAGCATGTAGGAGTACTGGTTTACAACAAGCCCTGCCCTGGATGTAATCTGCCTAAATGACTACTGCCACGTAGCAGTTACGTCAGTAGCCATGAACTGCTTTGAAAGGCTGGTCATGACTCACACGAACACCATCATCCCGGAAACCCTAGACACACTCCAATTCGCATACCAACCCAACAGATCCACAGATGAGGCAATCTCAATAGCACTTTACACTGCCCTTTCCCACCTGGACACTTCTCTTTCCCACCAGCTCAGTGTTAAACACCATAGTGCCCACAAAACTCATCACTAAGCTAAGGACCCTTAGACTAAACACCTCCCACTGCAACTGGATCCTGGACTTCCAAACGGGCCACCACCAGGTGGTAAGGGTAGGCAACAACACATCTGCCACGCTGTTCCTGAACACCGGGACCCCTCAGGAGTGCGTGCTTAGTCCCCTCTTATACTCCCTGTTCACCCACGACTGCGTGGCCAAGCACGACTCCAACACCATCATTAAGTTTGCTGACGACACAACAATGGTAGGCCTGATCACTGACAACAATGAGACAGCCTACAGGAAGGAGGTCAGAGACCTGGCAGTGTGGTGCCACGACAACAACCTCCCTCAATGTGAGCAAGACAAAGGAGATGATTATGGACTACAGGAAAAGGAGGGCCGAACAGGCCCCCAATAACATTGACAGGGCTGTAGTGAAGTGGGTCAAGAGTTTCAAGTTCCTTGGTCTCCACATCACCAACAAACTATCATGGGTAGTGTGTATGGCCCAATACATCACTGGGTCCAAGCTTCCTGCCATCCAGGACCTACACTACCGTTCAAAAGTTTGGGGTCACTTAGAAATGTCCTTGTTTTTTGAAAGAAAAGCTATTTTTTTTGTCCATTAAAATTACATAAAATTGATCAGAAATACAGTGTAGACATTGTTAATGTTGTAAATGACTATTGTAGCTGGAAACAGCTGATTTTTATTGGAATTACTACGTAGGCGTACAGAGGCCCATTATTAGCAACCATCACTCCTGTGTTCCAATGGCACGTTGTGTTAGCTAATCCAAGTTTATCATTTTAAAAGGCAAATTGATCACTAGAAAACCACCACCTAAACTTTTGAACGGTAGTGTATATACTAGGCGGTGTCAGAGGAAGGCCCAAAAAATTGTCAAAGACTCCAGTCACCCAACTCATAGACTGTTCTCTCTGCTACTGCAAGCGGTACCGGAGCGTCAAGTGTAGGTCCAAAAGGCTCCTTAACAGGTTCTACCCTGAGCGCTATAAGACTGCTGAACAATTATTTAAATAGACACCAGGACTATTTTCATTGACTCCCCTCCCACTCGCTGTTTATTATTTATGCATAGTCACTTTACCCCTACCTACATGTACAAATTACCTCGACTAACCTGTACCCTCACACATTGACTCATATATAGCCTCCTTATTGTTATGTAATTTTATTGTGTCTTTGGTAAATATTTTCTTAACTCTATTTCTTGAACTGCATTGTTGGTTAAGGGCTATAAGTAAGCATTTCAAAGTAAGGTCTATGTAAGGCCTAAACCTGTTGTATTCGGTGCATGTGACAAATGCAATTTAATTTATTTGCTGTAGCCTACCCCCTCAGTTGCTACATGGCAGCAGTGAGTTCATCCAGTCTCATAGATCTTTGTTAGAAATGTGCTCACTTTTACATTGCGTTTTGTATTTGGCCATGTCTTTAGAGGGGCAATAGACCAGAATCAGTTCATTTTGCCTACAGCCTTTGACCTTTTTGGCACAGAAGTGAGGCTAAGGCACTGACTTTCCCATGTTTACTGCAACTTATATCAGATGAGAATAATACACTATGGTGCAATTATGTAGGCTTAGGTGGATATGTTATGTTTTATAGCAATGCATTTGATTTACCTCTGGTAACATGCGCTGGAAATAAGAGGAACGGGACACTGCGTCAAGCTCCCTTTGAGTGAAGCTTCGCGCCCGCATGTTCGTGTTGCCCCCTTCTGTCTTGCTCATGTCACTGCACTAGCGTGGAACAACGGGTTGCAACAGTAAGCCTGGATTTCGGTGTCTTCATAGAAAGCTACGCTTTTCAAATTGACCCCTCAATTTAACGGTTCACGCACCTCTCACTATGTAGCCTATGACGTCAGTTGTAAAAAAAACATGTTTAGTTGATTCTGTCACAAACGTTGTGTTCAAGCATAAAAAACATTTCCTGCTGACTGAATTTTAGCCTACAATATATGTAGTTTAGACGATATACTGATTCTCTACACTATACAGGGCATTGCTTGTTTTGTCACATAAACTGAAATTAAGCAAACTATTAGAATGTTAGCAACCAGCAAATGGCGGAGAGATTTCTGCATATTGAAACGTTAAAGCAGTAGGGTAGCCTAGTGGTTAGAGTGTTGGACTAGTAACCGAAAGGTTGCAAGTTCGAATCCCCGAGCTGACAAGGTACAAATCTGTCGTTCTGCCCCTGAACAGGCAGTTAACCCACTGTTCCTAGGCCTTCATTGAAAATAAGAATTTGTTCTTAACTGACTTGCCTAGTAAAAAAAAAAGCGGCAATCAGCATTTCAAACAATAAACAAACTGCTTTCCCGCCCCTGTTTCAGTAAAAAGCTGAGGGAAAGGGCTGGAGAAATGTAATCAATGTCACATTCTTAGACAGAGCTATGGAATCAAGGCTTGAGCATCCATGATATCAACATTCTAGTTCTAACCATGTTTATAGGCTATATAGTGTTTATTTACATGTACTTTGTTTCCTAACATTGGATTGAAACAAGCTTGTATTTTGGGTTCTGATGGGGTATGACAGTTGAACTAAACTCATGCAGCATTTATAAGTTATCTTCTTCAAGAATCAATGGGTACATTTAATTTATTCAGATGAATGAAGCAACTTCAGATTGCCCCTTTAAGATGCTAGCTTGCTTTGTTTTTGGGAGCCTAATCATCGTTGTAGCCTTGTATAAGCCTACTGTGAGAGTTAGTTCATATAAGTGCATAGAATTACATAACTAGAAATACACCTAGATGTATAGGATCTCTGCCTTTTTGTGGTCGACAATACATGTATTATTCAGAATAGGATACACTGATTACATACAAGTTTTATTTTGGAATCGCTGTATGCTGTGTAAATATTCATATTTTTATCTCGGGGAAAAAAATAGATTGACTGTCAGTCCTTTTGACCAATGAAAATGTTTAAGTGTAAAGACGGCTTGGCTACATGACTTTATATCAGAGCCATCGAGGGGGTTCGATTAATCCCGCCGGGCGTTCTTGTCGGTGTGTTTTGCGTTGGCTGAAAGGTGATTGTATTCGATTTGGAGGTGGCTCACCTCCTGGGAGTGAGCTAGGCGAAGTCGGCTCAAAACAAAAGTGACTTAATTAAGCACGTGTAGTAATTACTAGGATTCGTTGGTTTCCCATGCTAAAGGGATCAAAACGGTTTATCTGCCTTCCCAATGAAAAATAGTTAGAAAAGTCGAACAATTTTATAGAAAAGAGATGTATATTTCTGGACGGTGCACCATGTTGCCTTGTTGACAAAATGACCGAGCGGCGCAGAATACTGTTCGATTTGAGAAGAGCGCTCCTCCCTCCCGATATCACCCGATGACGTAACGTGCCATACCCAGTGCCCCGCGGTTTAGCATAATCGAATCCGCACATTAATACTGACGAATTTCTTAGTTTATTTATAATGTATTTCCTTTTATTTGTGTAATTCAAGGCTCATCTGTAAAATAGAACTTGGTCTCAGTATGACTCCCTGATAAAATAAAGTTTAAATGAAATATGACTCTGGCTCGCACAACCAATCATGAGAGGATCGCGGTCGTCGTTTGGTGTTCACCGTTGCTATGGAAACACAGAAAAGCTTTACCGGAAAATAGCTGATAGGGAGTTTATGACAAGTTATTACACCTGGCTAATAAGTTAACACAAACTGTTAACTAAACAAGTAAATAGGATATAGAAGTAGTAATCACTTAAAACAATCGACGATGCATCCTGAACCCCTCGAATCCGGTGAGGTGGAAGAAGAGAGTGGCGAGGACTCCAGTACGACCCTGCAAGCTGGAGATGCAGAAATATTGCTGAACGCAATGTCAACAACTTACAGTAAACTAGGTTAGACAGTTCACTATAATTTAGCATAATAGTCAGCACTTGGCAGCATATTAAATAATCGCATGTGTCTAGCCATGTCTAAAGTTATACTCCTCTCTCACTTCAGAGGAAGCCCCCACGGCGAACTGCAGCCCCCTGCCAAACGATATCGAAGGAGACCGTTGTGTGTCCTCACATACAGAAGTCGACAAACTCATACAAGCCCAACAACAAGAGAAAAAGGAAAAGGACTCAGGTCCAAGGTAATCTTAAAAGCTAGGAATTGGCTGTCAGTAGTCTTCTAACATTATTGTTCGTTCTGTCTAGCATTCTAACTAGTGACGCTTTATGTTCCTCAGAATGACAAAGACATTTCTGAAGGACCACTGCAAACAAAATAAACTCTACATGACACCTCGATTGAATGACACACTGTATTTGCACTTCAAAGGTATGTGTGGAATTGTTGTTGTTGTTTATGGACGGTTTAGACATATTGTTGCATGAATCATTTATAGAAATTAAAATCACAAGCTTTGTGTGGTCTATATAGAATTGTAGGTGGAATATAACTACGCTGTTAGTGTTCTTGTAGTATTCTAATGTAGTTATTTGTTTTATGTTTTGTTTTATGTTTGCCCCCTCTTAGGCTTCTCCACTATAGAGAATCTGGAGGAGTACACAGGGCTGAAGTGTCTCTGGCTGGAGTGCAACGGGCTGCTGCGCATCCAGAACCTGCATGCCCAAACAGACCTACGCTGCCTCTTCCTCCACCAGAACCTCATACACAATCTGGAGAACTTAGAATCACTCAGCAAGCTCTGCACCCTCAATGTCTGCAACAACTACATACGCACCATTGAAAACATTGGTGAGTCTGTCCTCACTCTACATACCAGACCTATCTTGTTATCTCAGTGTGTGTGTGTGTGTGTGTGTAACGGATGTGAAACGGCTAGCTAGTAAGCGGTGGTGCGAGCTAAATAGCGGTTCAATCGGTGACGTCACTTGCTCTGAGACCTTGAAGTAGTGGTTCCCCTTGCTCTGCAAGGGCCGTGGCTTTTGTGGAGCGATGGGTAACAATGCTTCGTGGGTGACTGTTGTCTGTGTGCAGAGGGTCCCTGGTTTGCGCCCGGGTATGGGCGAGGGGGCGGTCTAAAGTTATACTGTTACAACTCCATCTATCTGATTTGTGAGTATTTTCCCAGCCTGCCTCCCTGATCTGGGCACCCTGCAGATAGCCCATAATAAGCTGCAGACAGTGGGAGACGTGGAGCATCTGAGTCAGTGCCTCTCCCTCAGTGTACTGGACATGTCCCACAACCTGCTGGATGACCCAGACATCCTCACTGTGCTGGAGAGAATGCCTGAACTGGTGAGAAGACATGCTCACACAGATAAACAGTACTGTATGCTAATAGAGATCATATCATCTTTATTCGTTAGTATGCCCATGCGCATGACACACTGACTATAAAATGCAAATACTCTTGCTTCATGCTGATAATATACCCAAGCCTGTGTATGTGTGTGTGTGTGATTACACCCTTGTTGTTCCCTCCTCCTCAGCGCGTGCTGAACCTGATGGGAAATGAAGTGATAAAGAAAATCCCATACTACAGGAAGACTATGATCATACGTCTAAAACAGCTCACGTACCTGGATGACCGACCTGTGTTCCCAAAGGACAGGTGCATTACCAGTTTGTCTCTGTTTGCCTGTGCATGTCAAACTTATGGTTGAGTCATTGTGTGCTCTGTGATGTTGGTCCTTGGTTGCTGTATGATTGTCATGTGGTTGCGGTATGAAGGGCGTGTGCGGAGGCGTGGGGGACAGCGGGTCCAGAGGGGGAGCGCAGGGAGAGGGAATCATGGCAAACACGAGAGAGAAGGAAGATCCAGGACAGTCTGGACGCCATGGCAACCATCAGGGACCAAGCCAGGGAGAGACTGCGAGTCAGAGAGCTGCAAGAGAGAGGTACGCACACACACTCTCATATTTACACACACACACGTGCCGACACACACACACATACACACACACACACACACACACACACACACACACACACACACACACACACACACACACACACACACACACACACACACCACTTGGAACCTCCTACACACACACACAACTTGGAGAAGGTTTGATAAGGGTGTGTTGACCGTTTCCAGGGGAGTATGAGACCACTACAACTCCAGAACTTGAGAGCCCCAGTGAAAAGAACCAGAGCCAGAATCAGAGCCTGGGCTGGGAGGAGAGGTTTCAGGCATTTGTGGAGGACAGTCTGGAGGCCCATGAAGAGTTCCTACAGACACAGAGAGAACAGCCAGAAAAGGAGGAGCTAGGGAATGAACAGCCACTGAAGAAACAGCTAGACAGAGAACAACCAGAAAGAGAGGATCTGGAGAGAGATCAGCTAGAGAGAGAGGACCAAGAGGGAGATCAGCTAGAGAGAGAGCACCTAGAGGGAGATCAGCTAGAGAGAGAGCACCAAGAGGGAGATCAGCCAGATGGAGAGCAAGCAGCAGAAGAAAGCTTAAAGGAAGAACTGTTAAACCAGTCAAAGAGAGAACAACTACAAAGAAGGCAGCCAAAGAGAGAGAAGTTAGAGAGAGAGCAGTCAGTATGTGGCCAGCCAGAGTCTCAGACAGCTGGGGTGATTGTAGAGCACGGTCCTGGACCAATGGTGACTGAGCTAGAGGAGACAGAGGACCTGGAGACCATCCACCTGGAGCCACGCCCACCACTTCGAATTGATGTGAGTCAGACTGACCACCACAGCCAAGCATTACCAGTCACTATCACTATAATAGAGTGATTATTACACTGTAATAACTTTTTATTGTTGTTATCTAGTCCCTCTCCATCAGCATCTTATCCAAAAGCACAGACTGCCTCAGACTCATATCATTTAGCTCTTGACTCTAACCTTCATTTAGAACACTAAAGCCTTGTCCCCTGACTAATGGTCACCTGACT
Organism: Oncorhynchus kisutch; assembly: GCF_002021735.2. Taxonomy (NCBI): domain Eukaryota; kingdom Metazoa; phylum Chordata; class Actinopteri; order Salmoniformes; family Salmonidae; genus Oncorhynchus; species Oncorhynchus kisutch. The sequence goes on along the minus strand of NC_034181.2, from coordinate 67,793,510 downwards.
CTACAGGATCTCCCTGACCTGGAGGATGTGAATGTTGAAGATCCAGACAGCACCTGCATCTTCTCCTCTCAGGTACATTACATACCATACACTAGGCTGTAACTTTGATTATCCAAAAGAAAGAATATAATTTAGAATTTATTGTACAATAGTCAACATGCATATTCCAAATACATACAATTAGTCTCTAAATTACTCACATACTAATATTTTATTAGGTCAACACAGCATTTAAGTCAGCAGTGTATTTAATTTGGGTCAGCTGTGTTGTGTCTGAATTGACCACCTCTGTTTCCAGCAAGTATTCCGGCCAAAGATAGAGGTAATTTCAGGAGACAACAACGATGTAGATCCAATCATACATCAGAGTGGGACTGTGTGGACCACAGAGACCACACTTACCTCAGATCCAAGCTCATCTTCACTGTTCAGGGTCTGTGACAACACGTCAAACAAATCGCCCACCAATCACCTAGTAGCATTGGACCCAGAGGCGGGGGATGCCCCAGAGCTGGTGATATCAGACCCTCAGGGAGAACCCAGACAGAGGCAGAGCCCTGAAGCCAGAAAACCAGGTTGTCTCATTGAGGAGCTGGACTAACTCTGCAGAAGGCTGTGATAGCATTAACAACACTAGGTTTAGGTGTTCAATCTGGGAAAGCCTTGTTTTGCTGAATACAGGTACAATGTAAGCACAGAGAGCTGCTATGGAGCTATTTTGCAGCCACGGGTTTACACCCAACACATTTTCCGCACAAAACAATTTTTTTAGTTTTTTTTGTTAGTTATTCGTAGCTGTTCTGTTACTGGTTATACTTTATATTCTGTATTCTCAGGCTCAGTGTTCTAAATGAAATGTTCATAAACTCCACTTCAAATCCATTCCAAGATAATCCCAGGCAGATTATAGCCAGGGCTCATAAAATAAAACGTTATAGTACAGTATGGGGAATTTGTCTCATTGCTTGTTACGCAAATACTTAAAATATACCACTAGGTGGCACTTAAGTACCAAATGTGCACCTCATATGTGCAATAGACTGGCCCATTCTTACAGAAAATAAAACATAAAAAACAATAACAAGTTTAGAAAATAGAATAATGATGATGATGATCATGCAGAAATGTGAACCTAAAGAACAGTTATTTTGTCAAAGTCTTTGTGAGTTTTAGTAGTAGTATTATTACAGACCTGCTAATGCAAAAACACATAGAATCTCTTCTTTATCATTTAATCTACCCTGGACCGAGGGTGAGATTTCAGGGCCAAGTGCTCAGGTCAAATACTGGTCACAGGGAGACTAGAGAATAGATTTGAGTAGATTGGGTCTTTTAAATAAAGGTACCAAAAAGAGGATTAACAAAAAATATATCCACCTGTCTCTTCATCTCTCTCGTCATAGCCACACGCATGCACAAATGGGATTGTCTACTGTTCTCTAAATATTTGTTTCTGTTCATGACCATGTTTACATCATAATTCACCATCTCTTCATGTTTCCTCCTCCCAATACCCCTCCTCCCTCCCCTACCCTGACACATGGGCTGTCAGGGTGCATCGAGGGATGCTGGGTAGGAACAAAGACAGATTAAATTGATCTGCTCATGACCTTCTGTTATGAAAGGATTTAAGAGCAAAGATTACAAACACACACACATACAGGATACACACACATTGCACGTTACATGCTACACCATACATATTCTTGTTAATATATTTTATTACAAATGAATGCATGAATTATTATTAAATTTAACTGTCTGGATTAATCAGATGTGTGTCTGATTTCACATCTTACAATTGAATGAAACAAAGCATGCACCCCTTAAAGCAACTGCTCTGAGCAACCTCACATGAAACTATGAAGACAAAACATGTAAGTGAAGTGCAGCTTCTGATATCATTTTTACATTATGATGAATCATTACATAATAAGTCCACAGGCACAATGTGTGTGGTGGCTATTCCGTGCCCAGTGCCCACACAGGCAATGCAAGAATCAATGATTGGGGAATATAGGGATTTAGTCAGCTGGTGGCTGAGTAAAATACATTTTGAACTCTTATAGCTCATAAAAACACGAAAGTGGCTGGCCCGCCCCCAAAGTGACTTATCAACTGTATGCAAGGATTCCTCTGTGTTGTCTAAGGAATTCAGAATTATCTCACCAACCCCCATCTCACCAACCCCCATTGTCACACCTCTGGGTAGCAGAGGTTCTGTTGTCTTTACAGGTCTGATATCTGATTGGAAGTTCATTTTACCGTAATGCTATTGATCAACAACTCAGATTCTGAATCCGAACAACTCAAACGTTATAAAAGGTCTTAGATTCATTCTTTCTATTTTTTGTTCCTGAACTGCTGTGGTGAGATACTTCGTCTTTCTTTCTTGTTTTCTCCCTCTCCCATGAGCTATGTGCCATGGCTCAAGCTATGGTTTCTTTGTCTCTCTCTCTGACCATGCCTAGAATGCTTGCTAATGCTTTGTAACTTATGCTTTATGTCTTGTATGTGAATCCATTCATTGCATAAAGTTATTAAGTAGTACTTGCTTTGATATTCACTTCTCGTGACAGTTCCTTGATATTAGTCAGCATAATACTTGATTGCACATGGTTTAACTATAGTCTTTTGCATATTGTTATTTATCTTCTGAAGTCAGATAATTCAGTTCATGGGCTTATTGCTTAGTCTTATTTACAAGTTGCATGTGAGGTATATATAATATATGCATACATACATGTATCAAATATTGCCCCACTACACATGTCACATATAAAAACAGAGTTCACCCAACATGTAGATTATAGAGCAACTCTGTATCAGTAATGTCAGTACTTCCCTCTTATAAATGATATACAGACAATTGCACAGAGAGGTTGACATAGAAACTCTATTTTACATAATATATCTAATAATGATGTCCATAACGCTTGGGAGTGTTTTCTTGCGTTTCTGTGTGTGTGTGTGGATGCGTGTTGGAGGAGGTATGCATTTTGGAGTGTGCTTGTGTGTGTGTTGGAGTGAGTTTTTTTTACAAGTGTGTGTTGGTTAATTTGATGCTCAGTCCATTTAAACACAAGGCTCACAGAGAACCTATAGCAGTCTGAGGGAGGCCAGGGCTACATCCTGAGCAGGAGCAGTAGAGAGATGCATGCTGAGAGCAGAAGCGTGGTGTAGGCGGGTCCAAGGTGATGCGTGTACCCTTTTAGAGTTTCTTGATTGGTCTGGTCTGACGTTGGTGGCCTCTGGGAGGGTGGCACGGGCACTGTATTGGATGCCAGTGTGGTGCGGCTGGCACACATGTCATAGAGGTTTCCAGAAAACTGGGTCTTCCTGGACTCTTGCCTCAGAGACTCCCACACAGCCGCTGCGTCTCCAGGACAACTGGCAAGTGCCGCATTCGCACACACATGGAACGCATCCCATGATCTGTAAGGGGGCAAGGAACTCTAAACTCTAAGGAATTCTGAAGGTTGTGAATGAGGGACATGTAAGGGAGTGAGACATATGTGTGTTTACAGGTATTGGAGCACATGTTGGGCTACAGTCTGATTCTGTATGAGTGGCTGAAAATGTGATTTAGTCAAATGAACATTTACAACAGTTATTTTCGAGAGGAGATGGGAGAATATGCGAGGATAAAAAGAGAGCTGGAGTGATTCAGAGTAGGTGTCAATTTGGAGTGGGAGAGAGAGACTCACCTGCAGATTGTGTCAATGTCCTGTGTGCTCTGCTCTTTCTGTGTGTCACCCAGACTGTCCCCCAGAGTAAGGAGACACTGAGCAAAGCTCTTGTAGATGACGCCACAGGAGCTAGGGAGCACAGCAGCCCAACACACAGGGGCCAGACCTGAGGGAGGGGAGGGAGTGAAGAGTATCAATGTTAATGACAGTAGATAGATGAAGATGAGCATCACCACAGGGGGAAGGTTGGGGTGAATGCAACACACACTACAAATGAATCTCTTGCTCTGGTGTCCTAGCACAACATGCATGATGTCTCTCTCTCAACATAACATTCTTATGGCCTTTAGTAACTCCGTAAACTACAGGAGGTACCGCCTCCTCAGCACTCAGTGGGATAGTATTCTACAGCTGTCCCACAACTCCCTGAGAGACGACAGTGGGAGGCACACACACACAAATAAACACACACACACTGCGCTGTTCGGAACAAGCTAGAACAGCATGTATTTCATTAGGATAAGTACTTCGTAAAACCTCTCTCCTTCATTTCCGAATGGATTCAGAAATAAATAATTTTTCACCCATACCATTGCACTTCTCTCCTGACCAACTTACCATCACTTCATACCAAACCATCACTCCTGCCCTGCTACTTATTCCGTCGCTTCAGTTTAAAATATTCTAATAAACAAAAACAATTGAACAGAAAAAATACAGGAAACTAGTAAGAGCAGAGTGAGATAAAGGCTGCCTATGCCTCACCACACTAAAGTAACATCACTACAACACACACAGACAGAGACACATAGATATACAATACATAAATAGATAAGGGAAAGGCATCCTTACAGAGGTAAAGAGCAACAGGCAGGAGGAAAGTCACGGTGCAGGCATGGCACCTCATACTCAACTGGCCCAACTGAGTCCAGTGGAGCCCCAGCACACAATTAATGGGCTCTGATCTGATGACGTTCACAGCAGTGTTATAATCCCGGACAGAATTTTGGTGTCTTCTCAGAGTGAGGTGTCCTGTCATTCATTTGTTGGATCATCAGAGCTCAAGAGTAGAGCAGAGCATACAGGCAGATCGTAGTGAGTGTTCACGGGATTAACAGAGCAAAGGGCCGACGTGCTGCATCCAGGGGATGTGTGTGTAGGGGAGGGGTGGAGGGCAAGCTGTAGAAAGCTTGGGGGCAACGGACCAGGGACGTCACATCATAGCACACTGGATTAGAGCATTCTCATTTCCAATCTCAGTATTAAGGGCATTTAGTGAAGGTAAAAAAAAACACATAGCACAATTTGGTTAGAGAGATAGAAGAGGGAGCAGAGCTCCTGAGAAATATGGGCTTCATATAGTTTGCAAAACAGTTTCTTACAAAAGAGGGGAAATACTCCTAACACAGACCTGTAGATTCCAGATGTTTGGAGTTACTATTTCTCAATGAACAGAATTTATTCTGGGTTTATTGAGAATTACTCAGTAAATCTGTGCTGTATATTTGGACAGTTTCTGCCTGAGTGGGGCTATGTCTTGTTTTCTAGGGCGGTGAGGTGGGCTGTGCTGGGTTAAATAATCTGATGTTTGGGAAGAAGCGGGCAGATGGCCCGCTTCTGAGGATTAGAGAATCCGGCCCACCTGGGAGAGACAAGCTTGGAATCACAGGATCCTCTGGGAAACTCAGCCCCCAGAGGACAGGGAGGGGGGACCGGGTTCAGGCAACATTAGTTACCCACACACAGATCATATGTGGAGTTTCCATCTGCCCCACGTCCAATGCCAGCCCTTCCTGGTTGAGCCTTTGCAATATATTTTACAGACAGTTTAAACAACCCTCTTCCTACCGTATGCCCCCTGCTCCACCCTCCATGCCCCCCAGATGGCTGGCGCTGAGTACATTAATAGATAAGTTCTGTTTCACATCTGTAGACAGTCACACATGGGAAGAACGATATCTCAACAGTAATCTGCGGTTTAATACAACCATTAATTTCTGAATAATCTGACTGCCTGTCTGCCTCTGGAGATACCTGCTATGCCCCTCTGATGTGTGTGTGTGTGTGTGTGTGTGTGTTTGTGTGTGTGTGTGTGTGTGTGTGTGTGTGTGTGTGTGTGTGTGTGTGTGTGTGTGTGTGTGTGTGTGTGTGTGTGTGTGTGTGTGTGTGTGTGTGTGTGTGTGTGTGTGTGTGTGTGTGTGTGTGTATGTGTGTTACCGACAGAATTACAATCAGAAAGACAACTGGAAGCAGGGATTGAGATTAGGACACATGGAATGTATTTTTTGTTCTAAAGACAGGCAACCCCATACTGGTCCTGTACACAATATCCCTGACTATCTGATTTCAGAATAAGGGTCTCAGCATGGCAGGAAGCTGAGAGCCGCAATCGTCACACTTGTGTTTAATCTCCCACAGTTCAATGGATGGCATCTTTATATAGATTTGAGGGTCGGTTTATGTAGATTAAGATGTAGGGACACTATGGTCAGATAAAGTGTATGTGCTTTATCTCTATGGTTGTTCAGAGAATAGAGAAGAACAATATCTAACAATGAAAAGCAAGGACAGTATAGGTTATAGAACCAGAGTACACAGGGGCTAACGAAATCCACAGGGGCAAACAAGGCTAAACAGGTTTAACATAACCAAAGGAAGAAATGTGCCACAAAAGCTAATGTAATATCCTTACAAATAGAGGCAAATCCACTTGGAACGATGCATGGCAGTGTGGTCACTTACACAAGTCACACGATGACCACTGAGAGCTTTGGCATGGGATTGTTTGATAGAGGATTTCATGAATTGTTTGTTTTGTAAAAAATATGAAGGGAGAGTTGTGTAAATTTGATTGACAGGCCTAGATTAAGTCATTACATAACTCTACTGGGACCTGGGGTAGAGAATAAATCCAGATTAGGATCAGGAACCTCCCTCTATCCATTCATCTCTCTCTCTCTGTCACACACATAATTCCTGTACCCATGTCAGTTGAACAAATATACATATATTCAAACACTGCATAGTCAGTCATCCAGTTTACACACATCATTGGTCTTTAAACTCCAAAATAACTAGCAATGCAATGAACACAGAATATTCAAACACACCCAATATACACAGTCTCTAACAAACATACACACATACAGGTTACCAACCCTGGGAAACAGCTCTTAGCTTTCATGTGAGGCATCAACCCTCAGACAAACCCTTTGCAAATCAGCAGTGGAGCCTCTTGAGTGGTCTGGTCAGAAGACTGAGGGTGCATATCAATACTCTTACTTGGCCTCCTCGTCTCCTTTCCTTAATCTACACTGTATAATTTGACATCCCTCAAAGTGTTTTTTGACTGTCCAGTGCTTTTAAATCCATACAAATTAAGGAGGTTTCCATTAAACCTTTTTATACTGGTAAAGTACATGTCGAATATAAACATTTCATGACCAGCCTGATGGAAACAAAACTTTTTTCGGGGAACATTCCAAATGTTGATGAAACTCAATCCGCTAGGTATAGTAGGATCTTTTTGTGCCAGTCAAATGAATTATGCGAGATATGTCGATTGAAACGCTTTTATGCGCGAATATTGATACAATAACCATCATATGGGAAAAACTTGGAGTCACGTGTGGTCCTCCCACTACTATTTGGGAAACCATACAGTTCATTAGGCTACAGATTAAATAAATTATGATGAATTTCACAGGGTGGTGAAAGTGCAAGGTGATGAGCTTGATGCTCCTTTCCAATAAATATCGAGGGTCTTGTTATGGTGACATGATGGTCGATGTTTGGCTGCCATTTGACAAATAAAAAATAATCTCATTATGTAGGCTATACATGAGCTCTAGCCAACACCGCTAGAGCGCACGTCTCTAGTGGGCACACTCGCTATATAACGCATCATAGTTTGTGAGAAAACCATCAGTAGAGTTGAATATTCGGTGGAAACCCATTTAACTTCTGTTTTTTATACGGCACATGGGAATTGAACCACAAAATGTATTTTTATGTGTACTACGTCATCACGCACAGCCTTTTATCAACAATAAGTCAATTTGATGGAAACATCTCTGGTGGGAAAATGCGCGTATTGTTTTTATGCGGATTTTAAAATATTCGCATGAAAAACTGTCGCCACGCCTCCTACGTTGCAATGCTCACCACATCTCTCTTTTTTTTAATTGTTTTTATTTAACCTTTATTTAACTATGATAAATGGATTTGAATTAGTCTTTGCTAAAGATAAGTCACTAATACATATAATCTACATCAAAATAATACAATAGTTTTCTGATGCTAAGTGACACAGGGCAGGGCCGAGAATGCACAAGGTCCCATATAACAAAGGAAGGTAAGATAGTGGACCATGATCCGCCAAAGGAGATAGAGAAAAGATGACAATCGGGGTGGACACTAGACAGACAGAATGGGGAGGGGAAAGTACAGTGACATTGATGTCCAACCTGTAGTGTAGTGCCATCTACAGTTTCTCTATAGTGCTGCAGGTCTGGTGAGAGTATTCAAACTTTATTTTAAAAAATGAACTCCCCATACCAGATATTCCTTAATGTGAGCTTGTCACTTAATTTGATTTATTAGGATCCCAATTGGCAGACGACAATGGCGACAGCTAGTCTTACCGGGGTCCGATGCATAACGAAAAATACATTACAGGCAAAAGACCTTACCATTTACATTTAAAAAATATTACCATGTAGTGTGTGTGTGTATCTATCAGTTACACATACATGTCAGTAGAAACACACAACAAGTAGTTCACATGGGGGATAGGCAGTGTGCCATCAGATGTTGCTTTATTTGTTTTTTGAAAACAGGTTTGCTGTTCGCTTGCGCTATATAAGATGGAAGGGAGTTCCGTGCACTCATGGCTCTGTATAATGCTGTACATTTACTTGAATTAGTTATGGATCTGGGGACTGTGACAAGACCCCTAGTGGCATGTCTGGTGGGGTAAGTGTGTGTCAGAGCTGTGTGTCAGTGCTGTGTGTCAGAGCTGTGTGTCAGTGCTGTGTGTAAGTTGACTAAGTAAACAATTAGAAATGTTCAACACATTTCTTATAAGAACAAGAAGTGAAGCAGTCAGTCTTTCTTCAACTCTTAGCCAAGAGAAACTGGCATTCATAGTATTAATATTAGCCCTCTGATTATAATGAATAGCAAGACGTGCGGCTCTGTGCTGGGCCAGCTGCAGCTTAACTAGGTATTTTTTGCAGAACTTGACCATACATACGTCAGGCCAATAATCAAGATAAGATTAAGTCATGATTCTAGATCCCTATGGTGTTCACTTTAGTGGATTTCTGTAAAAGAATGTCTGTTTCAATTGAAAAGGGGAATAGAAATGATAGACATCAACTGCATGATATGATCCAGGTCACTGCACCAATGTCACTATCCAGCCTACTGAGCTATATCCAAGAAATTAGTAACACTCATAATAACACTCATGCAACAATTTAAACAGATAAAGAAACAACGCAGGATATATTATTTTAAAATTAAATTTACTTCAAATGGATATGGTTTAAGTTTCAGAACAGTCATTGCTGTCAGGTCAAAGTTCAACAGTCAGAGGTTAACATAATATCCATATGTGAGTGCCAACTGCAGATACTGTATCAAACCATTTGGGAGAAGGTTGAGACACCAGTCACAGTGAACCTCTAGGTGGTGTTAAAGTCTTACAACCAGATGGAGCCATGGATCAAGCCAGGTCTCTGGTGGAAATAGGCACCTGATAAACACACATACTTTCATGATGCACAACACATCTTCCCACAGTTAGAGTCACAAAGCAAACTAGTTTTGGAGGATGGCCTCTGAGCTGAAAAGCTGGTGTTTAATATACTGCAAGGAGAATTCAACTGCAGACACTGACATACAAACACAAACAGCTTAACAACAAAACAATGGCCTAATAATTCCCCCATCTCCCTTTAAATGTTCTGTCGAAAGTAGGCTATAGAGTTGCAGCCAGGCGATCCACAAGAACTCATTCGTCAATGATTTTACACTCTCCTAAAAGGCTGCTTGCACTTAGCAAACACATGGGTGGACTAAACTGGGCAATGTTTTATAGGCAACTATGGGATTATTACTATCAACTAGCTAGCCAAAAATAACATTAGTAGACCAACAAGTTGCCATCCCTCTATAAAATAAATTCTCATCGCTTTCGTAAAAAAGAGGGTTTGCTCTGTTCTCCACGGACCCCTTCATCTCACGTTAGAGTCTTAGGTCGCGACGGTCTTTAGTTATCCATCATTTGGGTGGGAATGATGGTCACATTTTCTTTACCGCTGCTCCTGCCGACAGCAAACGGTCCCGCTCGCGCACCTCCTCCTGTAGCTTGGCCTCGGTCACGCGCAGCTGGCGGATGGTTGCCTTCATCTCCTTCATTTTCACTTCCATGAGTGCGATGATGTCCCGCTGCTCGTTCAGCTTCCGAAGCAGTTCGGCCGAGGTGGTCCCGGTGGTCAGCGAGTACGCGTGGTCCAGCGGATTGCTGACAACGCTGTAGTACTGCACAGTCTGCTGCTGGGCAGTGGCCGCGGAGTCTGCAGGGGGATAGTCGCCCCTGGCCAGGTCAGTGGAGCTGGAGACGACTGCAGTAAAACAGGACCCGTCACCCTGCGCGGCTGGATTTACTGGTCCGAGGTATTCGCCGTCCGGACCGATCTGCACCAGGATAGGGCCATCAGTAGCAGCTATGTCGGTGACTGCATCGCTCTGAGCGGTCTCAACGGCATCTGGGGCTGTCGAAACAACGTTGGTGATGACAATACTGCCTGGACTGGGGGCTGGAACAGGAGCCGCCGCAGACGCTTTCCTGTTCCTGCCCCTTCGATTCTTGCGTTCATTCACTCCTCTCAGCGGGAAGAGCGTCGGTACTCGAACGGTATAGGTCTTTCTGCCACCGGGAAAGTGTACGCTACAGACGCGGTGTCCCGTAGTGGGCTGGAAGGTACTAAAACAGCCGCTCACCCCGGCCCGGGAGATGTTCTTGAGCCAAATCTCCCTTTGCGTGGTATCCTTTGGAAATGTGTAGAACCGTAGCTCTCTGTCCCGATGAGAGTTGTTGTAGCAGCCAGGGACACAGCAGGTGAATCCAGGCATGTTTATTCCAACGAAAATCTGATAAACTTGTTATTCTATTGAAGTTTTGTCTAATTTATTTTTGTTTCGTTCTTCCTCGCGTTGTTATCAAGCCGATCGGCCTCGAAGCGGAACTACACGTCCCACAATGCTTACAACTTCCTGTTTTGTGTCCTAAGCAGGTAGCCCCAAAAATATGACATTTTGTTTAGTGTTGCGCACAATTAATATGTTTTTAGACGTATTTGTATATAATGTCGCAGACTTTTATTATGTTGATAGATGTTTAACTATTGTATCCATTATTACTGCTTTCCAAGCAAGCGTCAATCAGAACTAAGAACTTACATAAACTACAAGTCCCATAATGCATTCCATAAACTCTCATCTCGCGAGTTTTCACTTGAATTTTAAACGCGGGAGCCACCCGCTGAAAGGTAAACACCAGCTAGCAAGCTTTTTATTGTATTTATTTGATTGTATCCTAGCAAGCTTAGGATACTTTAATAAAATAGCACATCAAAACGGTGATTTTTCCACATAAAGAGGCGACACGAATCTAACGTATCGTGAACACGACTCGGTAGAATTCCTTGATTGTGTAAGTCAGTGATATATCTAACTTTAGCCTAGCATGGATAACTAACTTAGCTAAGTTTTATTTAATTATTTTATTTAATCCGTTAGCGAAGTTAACTTTAACGCGTTAGTCGCCCCACTTACTTTCAGAAGTAGTAAGCTATGTGTTTATTTGCATTAACGTTAGCTAGCAAGTACTAAACCAGTAGTTAGTTAGCTAGCTAATTAAAGATGACAGCATGTCAATTATTTCCAGAATATTGATAAAACGTTGACTTCTTCTGTTTCGACAGACTGAACGTTATGCCATGGATTCTGTAGACGAGGACGTGTCTGCTCGAGTTCTCCTGCAAAGTGTAATTCATACGGAGTCCTCCAGGTCCCCAATTACCCGCAGGTAAATCAACACTGTCGAAAAGTGTCACCCACAGTACCTACTACTATCTATCAACTAAACTTGCTTTGGCAAGCGGTTGTCGAGTGTTAGTTTGAAAGGCTCTCTCTTGTCAACTGTGATATCTCGAGATAAAATGTGTCATTTTAATGGAATAAGCCATGTGTGTTATGTCCTCTCTAGTGCCTCCCAGGCTCAGTTCCAGTCCCCAGGGTCCAGAGTCAGACGTAGTATCAGACTAAGGAAGAGTGATGTTGGGACCCTTACACCACAGGAGGCCCTCAAACAGAGCATCAAAAAGAAGCTTCATGAGGTCCGGTTAAGCCGGGTCTACACTATGTGACAAAATCCCAATGTCCTTGCCTACTCTGGGTGCGCGGCCATCAGCTACGCTTGTTTAATGTAGGCGGGTCAGAGACGCAATCAGAGGGCTCTGATCCTGTCTTTGACGTCCTAATATTTTCAAACATGTTTGATTTTATCTGCACAAAATCTGCAATGTTCTTGTAGTGTGACATATGCAATGACAATATTTGAGAACAGTGATCAGCAATAGCCAATGAGAGCTCTCCTGAGAAGGAGCCAGTGAGATGATGACATTGTATCGCATCACCCAGAATGTGTTCTCTCGAGCAGGAGCGATGAATACTACTAGTATGTGTTTGTCCTTGCCAAAGTGTCAAATCGTTACAGCTCTTTACACACAATGTTATTCAATTAAAAATGTATTGGTTAGATATTTCAACTCTGTAAGGCAAGCATGAATGTCTGACTGAAAACGTTTGAGGCTGCTTTGAGCCACAGCTCGTTCTAGCTATGGAATCACATCCTTGTCAAGACAGCATGTCTTAGTTTGACACTAAGACACTGTCTGCTCGGTGTTACTTTGAAGATCTGTCTTTCTGTTCGTTTGTCTGTGTTGGGCAGAGAAACTGTTTTAAACAAGGCTTGTGTTGAGTTCATCTGCATTTGTCTTTTTCTTACAGAGCACTTCCAGGTTTACCCTGCCAGTGCCACCCAGTAAGAGGCGGACTATATCAGAGGGAGTCAGGAAGATAAACACGCCTGCACCAGCCACAGCCTCACTTCTCTATGATGATGACATCACACCTAGATACCTACTCAGGGGGATCCTGCAGACAGGTGAGTGTTGTCGTCACAGTGTGTGGGTCAGTGCCTTTTATTATTGACTAGCAGTAAGATGGATGTGTTATTATATGCTCATCATGGGCACATTAGGGCCCGTTGTTCAGTGATCTTTGTCTTTGTTGCTCTTCTGTCTCCTCTCTGATTGGTCAGAGCCGGAGACATCCCTTCTGGTTCAAGACCGGCCAGTCAAGAAGGAGCCAGAGCTGCCCTCCACAAACTCCAGTCTTCACAGCAACCGCCCAAGGTATGCTGACAGACAAGGACGATATCCTCAGAGGTGCACTCAGGACACACAGCCCTCTGCATTATTGGTGTGGTGATGTGTATGTGCGTTTACACCTTGTTTTTGTTTGTGCCTCCTAGTACAGGGCTGTCTGACTTGGATTTCCCTGACATGACCACCACAGTAAACCTGTCAAATACGGTGAAGGGACTAAGCAGGAAGCGACCACGTCGGAGTCTCAACATAACAGCATTCAACAGGCAGCTTGAACATGAAGGTACGGTCAGGGTCGGCACTGTACAGTGTGTGCGCATGGTTAAGTTTGTGTGACATCTGTAACTGGAGCATGTTCTGAACGTGTTAGAGGGTGTGATTAAACATACTGGTTAACTGCTCTATATGAGAATACATTATCTGTTCCACTCATTTTGACCCACTGACAATTCCACTTTTCATGGGTTCATGTTTAAATTAAATTGTATTTATTACATTCTGCAAATACAACAGGTGTAGACTTTACCATTAAATGTTCGCTTATGAGCCGTATATTAGTATTGTAAGTGCATATACACTACCATTCAAAAGTTTGGGGTCACTTAGAAATGTCCTTGTTTTTGAAAGGAAAGCACATTTTTTTGCCCATTAAAATAACATCAAATTGATCAGAAATACAGTGTAGACATAGTTAATGTTGTAAATGACTAATGTAGCTGGAAATGGCAGATTTTTTATGGAATATCTACATAGGCATACAGAGGCCCATTATCAGCAACCATCACTCCTGTGTTCCAATGCCACGTGTTAGCTAATCGAAGTTGATCATTTTAAAAGACTAATTTATCATTACAAAACCCTTTTGCAATTATGTTAGCACAGCTGAAAACTGATGTCCTGATTTAAAGAAGCAATAAAACGGGCCATCTTTAGACTAGTTGAGTATCAGGAGCATCAGCATTTGTGGGTTCGATGACAGGCTCAAAATGGCCAGAAACAAAGAACTTTCTTCTGAAACTCGTCAGTCTATTCTTGTTCTGAGAAATTCCATGTGCGAAATTGCCAAGAAACTGAAGGTCTTGTACAACGCTGTGGATTTATCCCTTCACAGAACAGCGCAAACTGGCTCTAACCAGAATAGAAAGAGGAGTGGGTGGCCCCGGTGCACAACTGAGCAAGAGGACAAGTACATTAGAGGGTCCAGTTTGAGAAATATACTCCTCACAAGTCCTCAACTGGCAGCTTCATTAAATAGTACCCGCAAAACACCAATCTCAACTAAAGGTCGACCGATTAATCGGAATGGCCGAAAAATTAGGGCAGATTTCAAGTTTTCATAACAATCGGAAAGCTGTATTTTTGGACACCGATTTGGCCGATTTTATTTTTTACACCTTTATTTAACTAGGCAAGTCAGTTAAGAACACATTCTTATTTTCAATGACGGCCTAGGAACGGTGGGTTAACTGCCTCGTTCAGGGGCAGAACAACAGATTTTTTACCTTGTCAGGTCGGGGGATTCAATCTTGCAACCTTACAGTTAACTAGTCCAACGCTCTAACTACCTGCCTCTCATTGCACCCCACGAGGAGACTGCCTGTTACACGAATGCAGTAAGCCAAGGTAAGTTGCTAGCTAGCAAGCTAGTGTCCTGCGTTACATATAATCAATGTGGTGGGTATCGTTGCTCCAATGTGTACCTAACCATAAACATCAATGCCTTTCTTAAAATCAATACACAGAAGTATATATTTTTAAACCTGCATATTTAGCTAAAAGAAATCCAGGTTAGCAGGCAATATTAACCAGATGAAATTGTGTCACTTCTCTTGCGTTCATTGCACACGGAGTCAGTGTATATGCAACAGTTTGGGCCGCCTAATTTGCCAGAATATTACATAATTATGACATAACATTGAAGGTTGTGCAATGTAACAGGAGTATTTAGACTTATGGATGCCACCCGTTAGATAAAATACGGAACGGTTCCGTATTTCACTGAAAGAATAAACATCTTGTTTTTGAGATGATAGTTTCCGGATTCGACCATATTAATGACCTAAGGCTCGTATTTCTGTGTGTTATTATGTTATAACTAAGTCTATGATTTGATATTTGATAGAGCAGTCTGACTGAGCGATGGTAGGCACCAGCAGGTTCGTGAGCATTCATTCAAACAGCACTTTAGTGCGTTTGCCAGCAGCTGTTTATGACTTCAAGCCTACCAACTCCCGAGATGAGGCTAGTGTAACTGATGTGAAATGGTTAGCGGGGTGCGTGCTAATAGCATTTCAAACATCACTCGCTCTGAGACTTGGAGTGGTTGTTCCCCTTGCTCTGCATGGGTAACGCTGCTTCGAGGGTGGCTGTTGTCGTTGTGTTCCTGGTTCGAGCCCAGGTAGGAGCGAGGAGAGGGACGGAAGCTATACTGTTACACTGGCAATACTAAAGTGCCTATAAGAACATCCAATAGTCAAAGGTTAATGAAATACAAATGGTATAGAGAGAAATAGTCCTATAATTCCTATAATAACTATAACCTAAAACTTCTTACCTGGGAATATTGAAGACTCATGTTAAAAGGAACCACCAGCTTTCATATGTTCTCATGTTCTGAGCAAGGAACTTAAACGTTAGCTTTCTTACATGGCACATATTGCACTTTTACTTTCTTCTCCAACACTTTGTTTTTGCATTATTTAAGCCAAATTGAACATGTTTCATTATTTATTTGAGGCTAAATTGATTTTATTTATGTATTATATTAAGTTAAAATAAGTGTTAATTCAGTATTGTTGTAATTGTCATTAGTACAAAAAATGTAAATCGTCCTTTTAATCTGTGTTTGCTTTTTTTGGTCCTCCAATAATCGGTATCGGCGTTGAAAAATCATAATCGGTCGACCTCCTAGTCGCAACATCAATAGTGAAGAGGCGACTCCGGGATGCTGGCCTTCTAGGCAGAGTTCCTCTGTCCAGTGTCTGTTCAGTCTCTTTTGCCCATCTTAATCTTTTCTTTTTATTGGCCAGTCTGAGATATGGCTTTTTATTTGCAACTCTGCCTAGAAGGCCAGCATCCCGGAGTCGCCTCTTCACTGAGACTGGTGTTTTGCGGGTACTATTTAATGGGGTGGCGGGTAGCCTAGTGGTTAGAGCGTTGGGCCAGTAACCGAAAGGTTGCTAGATCGAATCCCTGAGCTGATAAGGCAAACATCTGTCGTTCTGCCCCTGAACAAGGCAGTTAACCCACTGTTCCTAGGCCCGTCGTTGTAAATAAGAATTTGTTCTTAACTGACTTGCCTAGTTTTAAAAAAAGGTTAAATTTAAAAAATGAAAGGCTGGTTGTATTGCTTCTTTAAACAGTTTTCAGCTGTGCTAACATAATTGCAAAAGGGTTTTCTGATGATCAATTAGCCATTTTAAAATGATAATCTTGGATTAGCTAACACAATGTGCCATTGGAACACAGGAGTGATGGTTGCTGATAATGGGCCTCTGTACGGGCCTGTATGGGCCTCTGTACGGGCCTGTATGGGCCTCTGTACGCTTATGTAGATATTCCACTAAAATCAGCCTTTTCCAGCTACAATAGTCATTTACAACATTAACAACATTAACAAAAAATTGCTTTTCTTTAAAAAACAAAGAAATGTCTGAGTGACCCCAAACTTTTGAATAGTAGTGTAGTCAGTGCAAGAACGGATCAATGCATATAATTCATGGCTACATGGACTCACTATTTAATAGTCTTATGCCTATTTAGCAGTATTATGGCCTGGGGGTAAAAGCTGTCTCATAGCATGTTGGTTAGGAGTCTGATGATGGATGTATTAGTTTTCTGATAGAATTGTATGTTCTGATTCTTTTTTTGCAGATGGAGAGGCTGAAGGTGGCAATGCAACAGAAAAAGACCTCTCATCCCTGTCTTCTGCCTCTCCAAAGTAAGGAGCTGCAAATTGGAAAAACTTCTACTCATTGAATTTCAGTGGTGAATGTCAGAAATGTAACTGAGGCTGTGTTCTCACACATTTTCTAGCTCTATCACCTTCTCCCTGAAAACACCCTTTGTGGATGTTCGGACTGAGAAAAGGGGATTTCAAAGGAAGGTAACAAATCGTAAAAAAATTTGCCTTGAGGAGTTTGACGAGGCCCTACAGAATCGACTGGCGGCGATGGGTGGAGACCCTGGTAAGCCCCTTCCTCTGCATCCTATCTCATTTCTTCCCCCCTTATATTTCTGTTTGTCTTTTGTTCGGTGTATTATATTGTTTGATATGTACTTAAATTACCTGGAACAATATGAAATTGAGACTTATGTAAGACTACATTTTGTGTGAAGAGTAGAACTTAAACCTAGTTCTTCCGCCTCTCTTTTTCTCTTCACTCCCTCTCCCTGTTTTTCAGAGCTGAGTGTTAGGGAGGATCAGCAGGGTCTCAGTGAGACCGTTCGGTCTGAGGGGTTCACCTTGGGACAGAGTGACCTCACCGCTCCTGACATCACCCATGACATCATCACCAGCAACACAGCGCTCTACTCCCTGCCTGTTGACACAGCAACAACCTTCACTATTACCACCCAGGACAAAGACACCATCACGGGAACACAGATCCAGCGAGAAATGGGAGGAATGAAGGATGAGGATGAGAAAATTATGGAGGAGGTAGGGGAACAAAATGAGGACAAGATGGAATTAGACAACAAAGATGGAGAGGATTTGGCTGGTTCTTCTGGGCAGAGAGAGGACTCAGTGAGACAGAAGGTGTCCAAATCACAGACTGTAGAAGCGGTAGCTGACTCCCAGACAGAAGATGAGGAGCTGGCTAAATCTCAGACCGAAGAGGACGAGGTGGCCGAATCTCAGACAGAAGAGGCCGAATCTCAGACAGAAGAGGCCGAATCTCAGACAGAAGAGGCCGAATCTCAGACAGAAGAGGACGAGGTGGCTGAATCTCAGACAGAAGAGGACGAGGTGGCTGAATCTCAGACAGAAGAGAACGAGGTGGCTGAATCTCAGACAGAGGAGGACGAGGTGGCTGATTCTCAGACAGAGGAGGACGAGGTGGCTGAATCTCAGACAGAAGAGGACGAGGTGGCTGAATCTCAGACAGCAGAGGACGAGGTGGCTGAATCTCAGACAGCAGAGGACGAGGTGGCTGAATCTCAGACAGCAGAAGATGTAGCAGATGAAGGGGGACAGGTAGAAGAAGGGCAGGAAAAAAGATTGATATCACAGAGTTTAACACACAATGCGATGCACATCAGTCGGAGAGCTTATTGCTCAGAGGGTGGCGTCAAGGTTGCTGGAGTGATTGATGGAGGGAGGGGCTACAAGAGCATGGGAGCAGCGCTCCATCCTACAGAGACTGGTGAGTCAGGTTGGTAATGAGAGCATGATGTGGCATTGTCCAATGTGGACAGTATTTCACTTGGCTCAAATACTGCTTGTCAACAAGACTGTTCAGTCTTTCAAGTTTGAAAAATAATATTTGTGGGTCTATTCTATTATTTAATGTAGTATTTGTGAGACTGTTTTATTGATGTCTTTGTGTGTTTTGTAGGGTGGGCAGGCAGAAGGTCAGAGGGGGACACGGCTGGTGAGTGGCAGGTGGGAGCTAGTGAGAGCGCCCACACACGCACAGTAACCCTTGGCAGCGTCCCTCCCTCCCCGTTGCCCCAGGAAGATGAGCTGGAAGGTTTGAGTAGAACTGGCACCAGCCTTGGCAATGAGGAGATGGAGAACTCCATGCCTCCTTTAGAGATTACCTTTGAACCTGAGAACAACGCCCCTCACAGCAGCAACTCATCCCTGCACCCCATCACTGCCCAGAGACCAGCTGAGCATGAAGAGGACTGGGATGATGTGGAAGAGGGGGATGGTATCCGGAGTGAAGGTTGGATCCACAAAATCTGTATTCAGGTGTGTGTGCACATGCGTATATGTTGTGATGACTAACCCCTTCTTTCCTACAGAGCTGTCCATGAAGACTCCTGCGTTTGTCAGAGAGAAGAGGAATGCTCTGCCTATTGACCCCCTGGCCACACCCACTGTTCTCAAAGACCTTCAACCAAGGCAAGTCACACACAAACACATGCAGTCATTTTAGTAGTAGTATTGTGTGCTAGTTTGTGACCTAATCTGTTGTCTTTTGGGGCCTCAGTGTTTCGGCTGGTGCTGCAGCTGCGGTGAAGCCCAAAGCGGTGAGGGGAAAGCGGACTGGATCAGCCAAGAAGGATCCTGGTCTCTCTAAGAGCTACATCATGAGCGTGTTCAAACACTTCGCCAAGACCAAGGTGTCTACAGATGTCTACCCTGTCCTAAAGGAGATGTAAGAATCTACACCCATCTTAGGGAAAAGTGCTTATGTTCATTAACTTGCACATCAAGTGATTTAGTGATGTACCAATCTGTTTAAAGACAGGAAAACATCAAAATGCAACTTTTCTTTTATCGTTGATGTTAAAATCATTGATGTATGTATTAGTGACAAAATAGAGGACTTTCTTAATGATAAGGTATTGATGGATGAATGCATGTGTAACATTTACTTACCAGAATGGAGCGCTACTTTGACCGGCTAGCTGATGACTTGGAGACGTTTGCTGCTCACGCCAAGAGGAAGACCATTGAGGTAGAGGACGTAGAGCTGCTGATGCGGAGGTTTGTTTATAGCTGTGGTTCGTCAGGTGTTTTAAGTGTACAGTATGTACTATAACCTCCTTCTCGTGTGTGTGAGTGCATTTGTCTTTCTCTAACTCTGTTTTTCTCTCCAGACAGGGGTTTGTGACTGACAGCATGCCAGTAAATGTGTTGATTGAGAAATATCTCCCAATGGAATCCCGAAAGCTCCTCATTCCCGTGGCAACAAGTGGTAACTACGTCATTCCCAAACCGAGGAGAAAATGATCAGCCTATACTGAGAATGATCAGCCCAAATGAGGGCTGATGTTTGATTGAATATCTATGAACAGCTGTTCATTTATTATTTGTAGACACTCAAACACAGCCAGGACAAGACCATGTAACCTGGTGTAAATGTGTTTGAATATGGCTTTCTTTTATATTTGTCGGATATTACTGCAAAATGTTTTATTTGATTTATTCAGTAGTCTGGCATTTGTACGTGCCTTTGGATGAGAAAGGAGACTGGAGTTAAAGCCCTGAGGTTATGAGTGCATTGGATTCCATCAGAGCAACCTGAAAGACACAACCAATACAAGCACTATAGTTTGTAGACACTAATCTAATGGCCTCTGTCCTCATGCTGCCCCCAGTTTTCAAAATCGACCCAGCAAATCACAGTACAGTCAGAATAAAAAAAGCAATAATTCAAACTTCGATACTTTGGGCTGTAATCATTACTCCAATTCTGTTTCAAAACGTTTTGCAACAAACCATTTACTCCAAACAGAAAATGCATACGACAGTTTCTATTGGACTAATTCAGGTAGGCCCGGTTTCGTTCGCCTTGTTTGCTTTCGTTTGGTTCTTGGTTAAACGGTCAGTTTTCAGGCCGTACGCGACGAACACACCGACTGTGTCATGCGTTTTGGTGCACTAGAAGTACATTCATTTCCAGTGGAACGCTGCGTTTGCCTTACAGCATTGCGTTGCAGAGGCAGTTGTAATCCGTTGTGTAGTAAATCGAATGTATGCATTAAATTGTATGCGTAGAATGTTGAATTTATGTTGCACACATATCCAGTAAAAAAAGTGGGATTCCATAATAAAAAGTTGAATTACATAATTTCTTTACATATTTTATTCATTTATTTGCCAAGTAGCATACATATTTATTCGATGAAATCAAAAAATTGTAAGAGCCTATCATTTACCTCAAATGCATAGTTTGAGCGAAATGCAATAATAAATAGTCAAGATAGCAGCGTAGGCTCTTTCAACAATGAGACCAACGTTGTGGAAGGTGGTCTTGATCGCGCTGTTGGG
The DNA here is from genome assembly GCF_002021735.2 of Oncorhynchus kisutch. Classification (NCBI taxonomy): domain Eukaryota; kingdom Metazoa; phylum Chordata; class Actinopteri; order Salmoniformes; family Salmonidae; genus Oncorhynchus; species Oncorhynchus kisutch. Next base: position 67,772,418 of record NC_034181.2, on the reverse strand, counting down.
CCGGTGTTCGGGGCCAGCCCCGCTGAAAGCGCAGGTCTGTGTGGGTCCAGAAATGGTTGAAGTCCCGAAAGCATGGAGGGGAGTTCCGTATCATTCAAAAGCTTCGATTGGAGAGGAATTTCGAAGTTACTTTCGTCTGGACCGCAGCCAGTTCAATCACCTGCTCCGGATTGTTGGAGCCAGGATCGCCCCGATGGAAACCAACTACCGGAAGTCCATCAGCCCAGTTGAACGCCTGGCGATTTTTCTCCCGTAAGCTAAATTCTCGTACATTTTAAAAGCCTTTGATACCGTAATTGATTGATTAGATATTTTATGTGCAACCTAGCTAGCTGAATGGCTCTTTAGTTAATAGCCCCTATGTGACATCAGATGTACTTGAACAGAATGTTTATTCGGACTATAACTTCCCAAAGTTGGTTTAAAATCCTTTAATGATGCAATGTTACCAAATAAAAAAAAGTTGGGGTGCCTTCTGCCCTGATGAAGGTAGGCTAGTCTTCTCCAGGACCCCTTGTTCAAGACAGTCATTCATTATATTATTATTGGAATTACTTACACTCTTAGGAAAAAAAGGGTTCCAAGAGTGTCCTTCTGCTTCCCCCATAGGATACCCTTTGGGGGAAAGGTTATACATGGAACCGAATAGGGTTCTCCTATAGGGACAGCCGGAGAACCCTTTCAGGTTCTAGATAGAAAAAAAGGTGCTAAGAGTAGAGTTGGCCTGGGATACAGTCAGACTGAATTGTTTTGTTTCAAGGCATTGTTAATGATGGTTGATGACTTACAATATAATTAGAGCATAATAAACTAATGAGGTAGGTATGAGTAGATATAATATGTGGGTGGAATTTCAAGTTACACACAATATTGATAATTATATTTCAGATTCTTGGGGACAGGTCTCCTACAGAATCATCGGATTCAGCTTCGGAGTTGGGCTGTCCACAGTGGTAGGCATTGTCCCCTCTGTGGCACACGCCATTTGGGACTGTCTGGTTGGTGAATACATGTCTGTCCCCAAGGAGGAAGACTGGAGTGCCATTGCTGCAGAGTTCCTGGAGAGGTGGAATTTCCCCAACCGTCTTGGTGCTGGGAAACATGTAGTAATCCAGGCTCCACTGTGCTCAGGTTTGCAATTCTACAACAAGGGTACATATTAAGTTGTACTCTTGGCTGTTGTAGATGCCATCTACTGTTTCCATGTCGTCAATGTTGGTGCTTACGGCAAGGGAAGTGATGGCTGGACCCTCCGGGACTCTGCCTTCGGCCAGGCACTTCAGGGTGGCACCCTGGAGATTCCTAGAAGAAAAAGAAACGCACACCTATTTAGGCGAGGTGCTGGCTAGCCGAGTAGAAAACTTGAAAATAAAGGAGAGCCGCACACTCTAGGAGCTCAGATCCAATATATATATATATATATATATATTTTTTTTTTCCCACCACCTGCATCACTCCCTGGGGCTGAAGACCTGGGACCTGTTCCCCACGTCTTCGTCGGCAACGAGGCCTTTCCTTGAGACCCAACCTCACGAGGCCCTATGCTGGACACCAACTGCCATTGCCAAAGGCTGTAAGGATCTTTAACAAACGACTATCCAGGTCAAGGTTAGTTGTTGAATGCGTCTTTGGGGGTCTGGCAGCCCGGTGGAGAAATGTATCGGAGAGTGCTTGGTCTCAGCCCCTCAAATGTCGATGCCTGCATGAAGACCACATGTTCTCCACAACTACCTGCAGAGGTCATTCCAGGAGCCACTCCGGATGGAGACGGGCACGCCAAATGGTCACCTACCTGATGTCACCAGGGCAGGTGCCAACACCCCCAGGCAGGCACTCCAGGTGAAGGAGAAGCTGACCCCCTTCTTCATCACCGGCAGGTGAAGTCCCATGGCAGTATGCCGTGAATTGAAACGGCTCTTTTAAGAGCCCCCTAACACCAAGGTTATTTTAAGAAACATCTACCGTTGTCCACAAAATAGCAGGACCTCTAAGGTTATAAGACATAGTTAGTATGATAATGGGAAAAGGTAACCTAGAGTCCATACAAATAGTACAGTTCACCATCTTCACTGCTCTGACACAATGCAGGTGGGAAAAAAACAATTAGGAAGAGAATGCGTTTACTTTCATCTTGTCTAAATGAGATATTAATAAACAAATGAAACTGACTATGAAAACATTAGAATTGAATAAGTATTCAAGTACAGGAAAGAACATGAAAGGTATGTGTTGTAAAAATGTTTAAAAAATAAGTGTGTGTGTGTGTGTGTGTAAAAATACAACAATTAAATGTGTAGCCTGTAATCTGTAAGAGAACCAGAGCATGTATTTTTTTGCACAACTGCAGACAGATACAGGGACTACTGCATAAAGCCTTGACGTAGTAGGGAACTTCAGACATGGCCATAAAGAGAGAAAGGCAGGGCACTGGAGATCTGAGGTACAGAGAGGAGAGGTGTGTTTGAAAACTAAAAGTGAATGTGTAGCCACAATACTGATAAACTTTCATTTAACCTTTAGTCTTGTAAAAGAACAAGAAAATCTGAATTCTCCGGTGTGTCAGTTTTCATGCAATCGATGTACAACTAATAAGGAATGCTATCCTAAATATTGAGAAACGATTTACTTTATGAATTCAATTAATTGTAAACTAAAAAAAGCGGAATAAGGACAGTTGGAAAATTTCAGTTGCAGTTCCTTGATTCCTCACCTGCTCAAAACCCATTGGAGAAGGTCAAAACAACAACCAGACAACTCTTCCTCCTGTCCTTCCTGTGGTTGGCTAAATTGACTCCATCTCTGGAAAGGAAGAGAAAAACAACATACAAGCATTACATAATAAATAACACCATTAAATGTGAGATGTATGTTAACTAAATACTGTTTGTAGAGTGTTGTTTGTGGCATAAATATTGGAGCAGTGTGGTAAAGTTGGTAATACTGTAATGACCTGACTAGATCATAAAGGAACAATTGTCCAGACAGAGGGTTGAGTTTACGAATTGACGGTTTATTAACACAACTTTACACAGGCTACTGTTTGGCCCAAGCCAAATAAACGAAAGATACCCCACAAGCCAACTGTGACCTCTTGTAAAGGCCAGACGTAAGCGAGAGAACAAAGGCTAAATCTGGTCTTAACTTCCAATGCTCCATCCCCCTGCCCAACCCCCCTCCACGCCACTCTGCCGACCGCCAGGATGCCCGGCATCAGAACATTCCAGGCATTCCTGTGATTGGCAGATAGCAGGTTGATTGGCATGTCGGACCCCGCAAACACTGGGTACTGGTAAGTACAACACAACCACCTACTAGCCTAACACATAACACACAGCTGTCTGTGCAGGTCGCTACAATACTTTTTGCTGTTTACTCATGGAATTTGTGTTTTAGGATATTTTCTATCCCAGAAACAGAAACATTAATCCTTTGATCTGAAATACCAATTAGCCTACATGAGTATACTGTAAAAAATGACACTTTACTTCACTGTTGCAAAACTTATGACACGACCTGTGTAGTGAAGAGAAAAAAAACTTACCATTGAACTTGTCATCGAAAAGCAGCTGAAGAATTTTTATCTTAACTGCTGCTTTTCTTTGAGGCAGCCTCTTCAGGGTTGGCAACAGGGAAAGAGTGTCTCTTCATCCTCAATGTGGGGATCAGGTTGGGCTGCCTCCCTCTCGATGGCTTGGAGTAGCCTATGCTGAAATGAGTTGAGTGGATCTGGAAGCTGGTACCTACGATAGCGCCTGTTGTGACATTGTTCCTCTTCATTTCTCCATGTTTGTCTCCACGGCCACATCCTGTTCAAGGTCCTCGTGGTCATAATAATCTCAGGTGTTCCTAGATCCAGAGGTGCTTGCTCCATTATCTTCCATGGCTGCACCGGTGGTGGTCATACTTGTGGATGTTGTAGAGGGTCTCGCTGCACTGGTGATGGTTGCACTAGTAGATGAGAGGGTCTCACTGCACCGGTGGACTCACTTGTAAATGACAAAGGGTCTTGATGCACCGGTGGCACCCACACTTGTGGATGAAGTAAAGGGTCTGGCTGTAAAATTGCCACTCGTTTCCCTAGGCACATTAAATGGATCCAGAACATAAAGAATGTGGCAGAAGCACCAATGCTGCTGGCCTGAAGCTGCTGACCCAGACCTCTTATCTTTCTCTGCCCTTCTCTCTCTCTCTCTGATACCTGTCCCTGAGTCCTCTCCACTTCCTCCTACAGTATTCTTCTACATAGGCATGAACATGATAAGCCAAACCATTACCTAGCATAACTACAGTTATTAGATAGCTATCATGGACATGTCACCTACTGTACACAAACACGTGGTTATCTGACCAAATTATCAGGGGTACAGTAGTATCTACCATTTCTATTACTCTAGCATACACACTCACACTCTTTCAAACATGATTATTTGGTAAAGTTATCAGGTAATTAAAGATCCCATGGCACTTATTATCGTAAGAGTAGGGGTGTTAACCCCGGTGTCCTGGCTAAATTCCCAATCTGGCCCTCAAACCATCATGGTCACCTAATAATCCCCAGTTTACAATTGGCTCATTCATCCCTCAGGTCGTTGCTGTAAATGAGAACGTGTTCTCAGTCAATTTACCTGGTAAAATAACGGATATATAAAAAATAAAAAAACAGGTTAGCTAGCTAACTAACGTTAACTAGCCACATCTAGCACAAGCTCACTACTAAACTGACCTGGCAAGCCTACTATCGTGGACACTTGTCTCCAAGCAGTATTTTTTGTGTTTATGTAGCTGTCAGCAGCTGTGTCAAAAATACACGGTTTTGAGGATACTGCGAAAATTATTCTCTCCGTGTGTCCAACCGCATTCGACCGTCTGCAAAAGGTACCTGCATCAGTATAGTTTCCTTGCTGCCCAAAATGTTATGCAGCAGCGATGCAATAACACAGTCGGTGTGTTCGAAGCGTAAGGCAAGTTTTTTTTTTTTTACTAGGCAAGTCAGTTAAGAACAAGTTCTTATTTACAATGACTGACTAGCCCGAACCAAACCCTAACGACGGTAGACCAATTGTGCGTCACCCTATCATAGCCAGTTGTGATACAGCCTGGAAACGAACCAGGGTCTGTAGCGACGCCATTAGCACTGCTATTCAGTGCATTAGAACCCTAAACACCACTCGAGAGCCCAAGGAAAGAGGTTGATAAATGATGTACATATGTCTGTTTAATAAGCTGAATTGCTGATTCAGTCAAATTGTATTTTTTTTAATAAAAGTGTCTATTACCACTAAACTTTTTGGTTTTGAATATATGAATATGTTAATTATCTGCCAATCAGCTGTCCCCTGTGTCTTCCCCTCAGGAGAGTACTTAAGACTTGTGTGAGAAGAAACTTATTGGAGCTAGAAGTAGGTGAAGGCTCAGTGATTTAATGAAAATAGTTAGAAAATGATTGTCTAGGATTTAATACCCATCAATACAATGGACTTGTATATAATGTAAAATATTACAATAGCTTTTGGTTGATTGACAAGTCGGAGAGCGCTCGCTTGCACATAATTTCAGAGGTAATTCACCTCCGAGAGAGTGCTCTCAATAGGCCTACTTGCATGGGACTTAGTGAATTGGGGGTCCGTTTAAAAAAATCCTTCTGAGGGGCCCCACTAACCCAAAATTCAATAAAAATATGACTGTGGGGGGAGGTAGAGGCAGTTTATAAGGTAGAGGAGTGAAATTATATGCTGTATGTTATTTTCTTCCAGAATGGATTTTTTAAATTAAGAGTGCTTTCAAAAGGAGTCGTGAGGTGGAGGTGTATATCGAAAGCTATATCAGTGACCTTGATGGGTCATATGACTACAAAAGTCTAAATACACAACCACTTCATTTTTACTGTGAACAACACATGGCAAGAGGAAAGTCGACACGGCAGCCACAGGACACCACAGCAAACAGCTGTAAGGTCTATGTGTCCATTGACATCAACGATGGGCCCACCTCAAAAGTGTGTATCAGAAAGATGCTGGACCACAAGGGCCATGAGAATTCCCACTCTGAGAAGGTGACCAACCACATTCACCCAGACCTGGTCACATATATTGAGATCTTGTCTCTTCAATGCAAGGCATGCCACGAAATTGCCAACAGTACCATGAACCAAAATAATAAAATGAAGACCCTGGACAGGCATCATGAAAATGACTCCTGGAGTGTTGACTCGCTTGTGAAACCAGACCTTAAGAGAGTACAATGTCTCAATCAGCCTCTCTGCAGAGCAACAGATCAATCACTGTTGATTATGTTTATGATAATTATGATCATGATTATGATCATTATGATAATGCCCTTTTAATGTAAGAGCTGTTTGACAAGACTGCATGGAATTTCATCCTGCTTTGGTGGGATGGAGTTTTGGCCTGACTAGTGACATCACCAGGCAGTAAATTAGTTAACAGACCAATAAGAAATAGAGTTCCAAACCTTTCTGCCGATAACAGCAAATTTTCAGTTTTCCCCTTCCCAATCAGACCAGTCCGACAGTCCTAGCTAAATTCTTGCTTGAGAAATCACTCTTGGCTAGATTTGATTTCTTTTTGACCATTTTAATTGAAAACAATCACAGTAAAAGGTACATACTTTTTCACCAGGCCAGAAATGATTTGATATTGAGATACAAATGGCTGCATTGGACCTTTAACCTAACCTTATTTTAACCAATTCAGAAATAGATGATGACTTGACTATTTGTCTGCTTAAATATCCCATATCGTACCACATCCAGCTCAGGTAATATATAGGCCTACTCTGCTAACTTCTCCTGCCCCTCCCTCATCTTCACTGACCTCACTCCCACTTGGACCCTCTACATATGGGAAAACAGAAATGTTGCCAACAGCACAGCCCTGTTGCAGGTTATTGGAAACACATAGCATGTATGACTAACTTTATTTTCCCAGAGGGAACTTAATTTGTGGTGTCAGATACATCAAGCACACTTCAAATTAAAAACACACAAGAGTATTATTACAGTCAAAACTATTAACGCTATGAAAATAGATATTTGATAAAAGAATACGCTGTCTAATATCATAGCTTTGGCTACATAGCTTTGACAAGTATTTTAAGATAGGCCTAAAACTACTTTCTTTGTTACTTTGTTCTGTTTTGGGCAGCCCTAGCATGGTCTGCCAGCAGTTTCCCACCTGGATCTTGACTGGTTTATTTGCCTTGGTGTGTGCAAGACACTGCTTTTTCTGAGGTGGCAGAGACAGGCAGTTGAGTACGGAGGTGGTTGACCTCTTATTCCAGTGGGGTAGTCTCCAATTGGCATTGACAGTTTGTCCAATGTGCAGACTTTAAAAGGGGAAATCAGAAGTTACTACAGTACATCCATTTTTGGACTGAAATTAAATATGCATCCAATGATTATTGAAGAATATAACTTAGAAATGCCTCATGAGCTTAGTTCAACTGTCCCATCAGAACCCAAAATACATACTTGTTTTACTCCGTTTGTAAACAAACACTATATAGCCTCAAAACATGGTTAAAACTATAATTTTGATATCATGGATGGTCAGTCCTTGCATCCATAGCGCCATCTATGAATCTGAGATCATTTATATTTCTCCAGGCCCATCCCTCAGCTTTTCACCATCCCAGGGGTGGGGAGGACACTGTTGGATCTACTGCTGATTGACATGTCTTGGAATGATAAAAAATTAAATTATTATATAATATATATATATATATATATATATATATATATATATATATATATATATATATATATATACACCCCCCCCCGTCATTGATGGAAACATAAATGTCAAAATGGCATTAATATAATAACTAATACTTTTGTATGCATGCCATGTATCACAATATTTCAGAATTAACATTTACCATTAGGTCGACTTCCTATTACCTTTCATGATACTGGTGGGTGCTGTTTTATATGTAACGACATGCACACGCTATTGAATTAAAAGTGTACAGACATTTTGTAATTTCAGAGTGACACATCATAGACAGATAAATTATAGTAACTAGCTACCTTACTGAGTTGTCTTCACTTTCTTCCAGTGTAGGCTACTGCTCAGTCTGTCAAAGTCGCCAGTTTTTTTCTTGATTTCATGAAGTGCAACGCAGCATACCAATGTGTGTACGTCTTTGACAATGTCAATGATGCAATTTAAGCTCTATTTTTGAATCTGAAAACAAGTAATTATACTCGTAAACCATATCTAATTCCTTAGCAAGCTTCCTTAATTTACATGTAGCGTAGCATTTAACTCGCTGTCAGTCAATCGAACTAGCTGGTTGGACGCGGCACTGCTGCAGGCAGACTGCTTCTCCTCGAAGGCTCGAACGCCGTGGTGAAAGCATTGCTGAGAGCTCATTGGCTATCGAACGGCCAATGGCGTGGGTCTTGATGCCTTGGGAGCCCTCCTCCGAACCAGTCCGGGCGTTGCTCTGATGAACGTGCCTGGAATTGTGTCTCTCCGACAACACTGCGCAAACTCATCAGGACAACGTCGTGAAGAAAGACGGATGCTGGGCGAACGCGGATGCCCAAAGTGAACCTCGAAAAGTATACTGACGACAGAATACAGAAGTGTGAATAAATTGAGAGTCTTGCTCTGATACCATTAACTTTTGACCTGAATGTGAATGGTGAGTCTCGCTGCCACAGATTAAACGACCACCGGGAGTCTGACCGAGACGAGGGACGTCATCACATCAGCAGGTAACGTTACACGGCATAGCCTCCTAACAATCGGCGGAGCAAAAGTCATCTAGCTAAACCACCAAAATATATCCTAGTCACAAGAGTGGTTATAAAGATCTCATCGATTTTCTAAATCCTTATCCAGAACCCCTGGGCGTCTGTCTCCCCAGCCACTGGATCGTTAATGTTAGCTAACTTATGTGAACAAAAATAAACGCAACAATTAACGATTTTACCGAGTTACAGTTCATATAAGGAAATCAATCATTTGAAATAAATTTGGACCTAATCTATTAGTTTCACATGACTGGGGATACAGATATGCATCCGTTGGTCACAGATACCTTAAAGAAAAAGGTAAGGGGTGGATCAGAAAACCAGTCTGTATTTGGTGTGATCGCCATTTCCCTCATGCAGCAAGATGCATCACCTTCACATAGAGTTGATGAGGCTGGTGATTGTGGCCTGTGGAATGTTGTCATACTCTTTTCCGATGGCTGTGCGAAGTTGCTGGATATTGTCGGGAACTGGAACACTCTGTCGAACACATCAATCCAGAGCATCCCAAACATGCTCAATGGGTGACATGTCTGGTGAGTATGTAGGCCATGTCAGAACTGGAACATTTCCATCTTCCAGGAATTGTGTTCAGATCCTTGCCATTATCATGCTGATACATGAGGTGATTTCATCAGGATGAATAGCAGGACAATGGGCTTAAGGATCCTGTCACGGTATCTCTGTGCATTCAAATTGCCATTGATAAAATGCTATTGTGTTTGAGTCCTATAGCCTATGCCTGCCAATACCATAACCCACCATGGGGCACTCTGTTTACAACGTTGACATCAGCAAACCGCTTGCCCACACGGCTTACACGTCTTCTGCAGTTGTGAGGCCTGTTGGACGTACTGCCAAATTCTCTAAAATGATGTTGGAGGCGCTTTATGTTAGAGAAATTAACATGACATTTTCTGGCAACAGCTCTGGTGGACATTCCTGCAATCAACATGCCAATTGCATGCTCCCTTAAAACCTCTTTGGGCTGAGATCCAGCTAACGGGATCGATATGACAACAGCCCATGAAAGTGTAGGGTGCCAAATTCAAACAACAAAAATCTCATAATTAAAATTCCTCAAACATACAAGTATTTCACACCATTTTAAAGATACAGTTCTTGTTAATCCCACCACAGTGTCTTATTTCAAATAGGCTTTACGGCGAAAGCACCACAAACGATTATGTTAGGTGAGTGTCTAGTCACAGAAAAACACAGCCATTTTTACAGCCAAAGAGAGGAGTCACAAAAAGCGGAAATAGAGATAAATGAATCACTAACCTTTGATGATCTTCATCAGATGACACTCATAGGATTTAATGTTACACAATACATGTATGTTTTGTTCGATAAAGTTCATATTTATATTAAACAAATCTCAGTATACATTGGCACGTTATGTTCAGTAGTTCCAAAAACATCCAGTGATTTTGCAAAGAGCCACATCAATTTACAGAAATACTCATCATAAATGTTGATGAAAATACAAGTGTTATACATGGAACTTTAGATCCACTTCTCCTTAATGCAACCGCTGTGTCAGATTTCAAAAAAGCTTTACGGACAAAGCACACCATACAATAATCAGAGTACAGCGCTCAGAGACCAAAACCAGCCAAACAGATATCTTCCATGTTGTGTAGTCAACAGAAGTCAGAAATAGCATTATAAATATTCACTTACCTCTGATGATCTTCATTAGAATGCACTCCCAGGAATCTCAGTTCCACAATAAATGTTTGATTTGTTCGATAAAGTTCATCATTTATGTCCAAATACTTCCTTTTTGTTTGCGCGTTTAGCCCAGTAATCCAAATTCATGACGCGCGTGCAGACAAAGTCAAAAAAGTCCGTAGAAACATGTCAAACGATGTATAGAATCAATCTTTAGGATATTTTTATCATGCATCTTCAATAATGTTCCAACCGGAGAATTCCTTTGTCTGTAGAAATGCAATGGAAAGCAAGCTAACTTTCATGTGAACGCGCGTGGTCAGCTAATGGCACTCTGCACTCTACCTCTGACGCAATCCCCTCTCATTTGCCCCCACTTCACAGTAGAAGCATCAAACAAGGTTCCAAAGACTGTTGACATCTAGTGGAAGCCTTAGGAAGTGCACCCCATAGACAGTGTATTCGATAGGAAAAGAGTTGAAAAACTACAAACCTCAGATTTCCCACTTCGTGGTTGGATTTTTTTCTCAGGTTTTTGCCTGCCATGAGTTTGGTTATACTCAAACAGTTTTAGAAACTTCATAGTGTTATTATCTTGGAAAGGGAGAAATCCTCACTAACAGGGATTTAAACAAATTTGTGCCCAAAATTTGGGAGAAATTAGCTTTTTGTGTGGATGAAAGATTTCTGGGATTAAACATGGGACCAAAACTTACAGTGGGGAAAAAAAGGATTTAGTCGGCCACCAATTGTGCAAGTTCTCCCACTTAAAAAGATGAGAGAGGCCTGTAATTTTCATCATAGGTACACTTCAACTATGACAGACAAAATGAGAAAAAAAATCCAGAAAAATCACATTGTAGGATTTTTAAAATTAATTTATTTGCAAATTATGGTAGAAAATAAGTATTTGGTCAATAACAAAAGTTTATCTCAATACTTTGTTATATACCCTTTGTTGGCAATGACAGAGGTCAAACGTTTTCTGTAAGTCTTCACAAGGTTTTCACACACTGTTGCTGGTATTTTGGCCCATTCCTCCATGCAGATCTCCTCTAGAGCAGTGATGTTTTGGGGCTGTTGCTGGGCAACATGGACTTTCAACTCCCTCCAAAGATTTTTTATGGGGTTGAGATCTGGAGACTGGCTAGGCCACTCCAGGACCTTGAAATGCTTCTTACGAAGCCCCTCCTTCATTGCCCGGGCGGTGTGTTTGGGATCACTGTCATGCTGAAAGACCCAGCCACGTTTCATATTCAATGCCCTTGCTGATGGTAGGCTTTGTTACTTTGGTCCCAGCTCTCTCGGGGTGAGATCTTGCATGGAGCCCCAGATCGAGGGAGATTATCAGCGGTCTTGTATGTCTTCAATTTCCTAATAATTGCTCCCACAGTTGATTTCTTCAAATCAAGCTGCTTACCTATTGCAGATTCAGTCTTCCCAGCCTCGTGCAGGTCTACAATTTTGTTTCTGGTGTCCTTTGGCAGCTCTTTGGTCTTGGCCATAGTGGAGTTTGGAGTGTGACTGTTTGAGGTTGTGGACAGGTGTCTTTTATAGTGATAACAAGTTCAAACAGGTGCCATTAATACAGGTAACGAGTGGAGGACAGAGGAGCCTCTTAAAGAAGAAGTTACAGGTCTGTGAGAGCCAGAAATCTTGCTTGTTTGTAGGTGACCAAATACTTATTTTCCACCGTAATTAGCAAATAAATTCATTACAAATCCTACAATGTCATTTTCTGGAATTTTTCTTCTCATTTTGTCTGTCATAGTTGAAGTGTACCTATGATGAAAATTACAGGCCTCATCTTTTTAAGTGGGAGAACTTGCACAATTGGTGGCTGACTAAATACTTTTTTGCCCCACTGTACATGCACTTATGTTGCGTTTTATATTTTTGTTCAGTCTGGATATGGTTCTGCCTAGCCCTAGGTCATGACTCTCAGTTCCATTACACATAATAAGACTAATTGTACAAAGGCGTCTTCTTTAGAGGGAAATTTTGTTGAGATCCCCGTCACTCGGTCTGAACATTAACATGTATCACTTGCAGTAAGGTTTTGGAAGCATATGGACCTTTCATATCAGCAATAAATAATTTTCAGAAAACAAAAGGTTACGTTTATACACACCTTGATAGGATTAGTGTTCCCACTCTGCCATATCTCAGTGTTACAGCTCTTGTTTACGGAAAACAGACTGAAGACAAAAGCTGACCACCTGTGCTAATTAGCAATCTAGCATGCTCCGAACACCTGTATGTAAGCATAACTCGAAGTGTAGTTTGGTAGGATGGAAGTACCCATAGCTGTATGGAACTGTGCAAAACTGCTACAGTAAGTGTATTCTTTATCTGAAGGATTGTTTCTCGCTGATGAGGGCCGTATCGCAAACGATGACTTGACATTTCCAAACGTTAAAACACAGCTACAGGTTGTAGTTCACACAAGGCAGTCTGGGGGAAAGCTAATGGCTGAGAACTGTAGGGGGTTTGAGAGCTATGGTTATGCTTAACTCACACATGCATAAGTAGCAGTCTTTGCAGTTCTGTAGTGTAAACTACTTGGTTATCAGCCATAGAACCATAGGTATGAATATCAAATTGTTTTTGATAATAAGTTTTAACTAACCTGATATTGGCGACACTATCCTCGTTCTCGATTCGACAAAACATGTATCTACATAAATGTCCAGTTGCAAGTGGTGCGTTTGGAATTTCTAAAATGCTTCATTGTTAAAATGAGTAAATGCTTCTCTCCATGAAGTAATCTAACAATGTGTACGTCGCCATCTTGTCTATTTCAAATCTTCTCTCACTGATCGAGACACGAATGTCATCATGACATGCGACACTTTGGGGTGGACCCGTTTATCTCAATCAATACCAGGTTAGTTGGAAAAACCTCTGGCAACGTTTTTTATAGGCAAATCTGTAACTCGCAGTAATGGATACCAAAAATCTTTGGTTAAGTCACATCTGGTCTAAAAATGTGTTGATAGTAGGACAGAGGAGCAGGTAGTCTTGGACGTTTATAATCATGCAATACATGTAAAAGTAATTCAATGTTTAGTTTCTCCATTGTACATAATAATAATTCTAAAACATTTTCCTGTGTTGCCAGGCAACAACAGATACTACCACTGTGAGAGAAGAGGACGACGTTGGGATGCTTGCGTGTCTGTGTGGTGCCAACCAGACATACAGTGAAGTGGAGTGGCAGCAATGTTGCCTGGTGTTGGTGTGTTTGGCACAGGGAGTACGGCACGGGTGCTAGTTCCTTTGCTGCGGGGGGAAGGGTTTGAGGTACACGCGCTCTGGGGGAGGAGCGAGGAGGAGGCAAGCTCCCTGGCGCAGGAGCTGGGCATTCTGTTTCACACCAGCCAATCGGACGATGTCTTATTGCACCCTGATGTTGATCTGGTCTGCATCTACATCTCACCCCCACTCACACGGCAGATTGCAGTCAAAGCCCTGGGTAAGACAACACAAATGCATGCATGCACGCTTGTACACACACACAGTTGGGTTCTATGGTGTCCAGCCCCACCCAGGAAGTGTGCAGACTTTGGTTCTTTCCTGCCTCTGCCGCGTGGGAGAGCGTGGTTAATCGCTGTAACAATCCCAGTGTTTACACCACAAACATTGGCACAATGCCTACACAACGCTCAGCCAATACACAGAATACTCATACTGTGTTTTCATAGCACACAAATACTTGACGAGGCTGTAGGGAAGCAATGCTATGGACTCATCTCCCCCCCAGGTTCTTTTTTCCTCTCTCACTACATCCCTTCTCTTAGTCTCTATTGAGCCCTCTCTGTCTTTCACTGTATTCTGACTGATTTACAATAGTTGCCTATAAGCTTTAACTGAATCGTGAGTTTTGAGGTACTAGTAGGTTATGTCAAAGGAGGTGACCGTCTTATCTGGGTGAATTCCTGAGCGTTGACCTCAGCTTCCTGTTTTAGTTTCTGCTTCCTGAGAGTGTCTCCACCAACCGGAAGGTGAAGGGAGGTGTGTGTGTGCACGTGCGGCAGAGGGGTCTGGACAGTATGTTCTTCCTCCTACTGAGTCGACCGAATGGTGGCATTCCTGTGTTGGGTGGGGCTTTAAGGTCAGGGCTGAGGTTATATTTGCATATAGACACACACACAGTTAATAAATAGTGCCACAACCTACATACACACATGGTGGTTGTTGAAGCATAGAGGTATTTTCAAGAACACCTCTCTCTCTCTCTCGCGCTCTCTCTCTCACTCTCTCTCTCTCAGGGATAGGTAAGAATGTGGTATGTGAGAAGGCTGCTACCGCTGTGGACGCGTTCAAGATGGTGACTGCTGCGCAATACTACCCCCAGTTGCTGAGCATTGTGGGTAATGCTCTGCGCTTCCTCCCAGCGTTCGTAGCAATGCGGCAGTTGCTGGCAGAGGGATACGTGGGTGAGCTGCAAGTGTGCGACGCCCGTGTCTATGGCCCCAGTCTGCTCGATCAATCATACGGCTGGACCTGCGAGGAGCTGATGGGGGGTGGCGGGCTCCACACGGTTGGCTCTTCCCTCGTGGACCTTCTGAGTCACCTGACGGGAGCACGGGCGGTGCGGGTGCACGGCCTTCTCCGGACTTTCGTGGGGCAGAACGGAGCAATCCACGGGATCCGCTGCGTCACCAGCGATGACTTCAGTTTCTTCCAGATGCTGATGGGAGGGTCTGCTTCTGGTAGAGGGGTAGGGACTGGGACTGGGTCAGGAGTGTGCTGCACTGTGACTCTGAACTTCAACATGCCGGGGGCCTTTGTCCACGAGGTGATGGTTGTTGGGTCAGCAGGGAGGCTGATTGCCAGGGGGACAGAGCTGTATGGGCAGCGCAATGGAGGGAAAGAGGAGGAGCTGCTGCTAGGGGACAGCGGAGGGACGGGACAAGAGGTCAAGGATGTCCCCCTGCCACACCTGCGGGGGCTAGGCTCCATGGTTACGGCTCTAAAAGATGCTTTCCAGGCACAGGAAGAGCGTCGGATGTGGGCGCGGGGGCCGGTTGCTATGGCGTCGACGTTTGAGGATGGGCTGTATGTGCAGACGGTGGTGGAGGCGGTGAAACGGTCAAGCCGCAGCGGTGAGTGGGAAAGTGTGGAGGTCATGACTCAGGAACCAGATCCCAACCAAAACCTCTGTGAGGTGCTGCTGATAAACAAGAACTGAGTACTCATTTATATACACACACACTAATATAAATGACCTACAGACAGCCTCTATGGCCTGTCCTGAGGAGACTGTCCCCTATCAACCACTACCCTGTGTCTGGCGACCTCTTCCGTGCATCAGGGCCACACTCAAAGCCACAGCATCCTGCCCTGCAAGAAGCCACAGGCAGGCAGACTGGTGGGCACACTCTACTGGATGTGAACTCTTCTTCTCAGCAGAGTTTTTGTGTGTGCGTTTTTACATTTTCCAGACAATCCAACCCTAGTTCACCTTACCGACACACATTCCTATCAAATCAGTGAACACCTTGAAGGAGGAAGTGTTTAGTATTCATGCTACAGTTTCTCACTGTGCCTCACTACTTCTGCCGATGAAAGAAATGTTTGGAGTTGTTTACATACATGTCACAGATGAAATGTTGGGTTTTCTCTTACACAAATGTGTATTATACACATAAAAAACATACTATTTAAAAGTAACTAACTTACTAACTCAAGAATTTCATTAAAAAAATCTAACTTTACAACTTCTCGTAGAGTTTACAAGATGATGCGTATCATCATCATCAGACTGCCATCACAGCAGAGTTACTCATATGCAATCCCCCTTGACTTTCCGTGAATTATTATTTGATGTGTATATTTGTATTTTTTTATTATATTGATTGTTGATCCCATTTTCCATATCAGCATCTCTTGCATTGATAAAATGCTACTACAACCCTGTGCTGTGTGTGTGCAAGCCTGTGAATAGAATGTGTCCACCTATATGGTGGAAAGACTACTGTATTTATTTCCTTTTTACTTTTGCGTTTTTACGAAGAAAGGCTGTTTTATTTAATTAGTATGTGTTCAGCAAGTGGAAATGTGGCTGATAAGCTATAAGATGTTTGTTAATGGTGTAATATTCATATGTGTAAACATACTGAATTATAATTGGATGCATTTTACCGCCGTATCATACTGTGCTATGATTGGTTAAGACGACCCAGAGGGTTAGGTCAAGGTCAGTTGATCATGGTTGGAGATAAGTGAACATGCAGTTGTAGCTAGCTAATAAAGAGCTACGTTAAGAAGTATCCTGTAGTACTGCATTTTATTATTTTGTACAAAGCGTGCAAAACAAGACAAATGGATATTTATATTTTGTTGTAAGTTATTTCAGTTTTACTTGGTGTTATCACTGTTACACAGAATACCTGTGATTTTATTTTCAGGGGAGTGGACAGAGGCTGTGAAAACACCGTGCAATCCTGTCAGCTCCCAAGTTAATAAATATCTGACTAGTATTGCTGCCTCCATGCGTGTTTAATTTACTCAGACGTGAGGATTTTCAAAAATGACTGATAACATGTAAATGTTTTCCAGTAGTGTAAAGTAATCCACACAACACAATGTTAATTGAATGATAGCTCCAATCTTCCCCTATGAATTGGGGTCTCATTCAAATGATGGATGTACAATTAGACTGCCCAAAAGTGCACTGCATCACAATGTTGATAATTTAGATTGGCTAGGGGTTCCAATTCTCTGCTGCAGGCTTTCGATGAAAACTGCAAATACGATAGGTGGCAGCGTTAGTGTAATTTTCCAGCATTCAAGCAACTCTCAATCACTAAGGTATAATGCAGACACTATACGATTTTGCCACGAATTCGTCATGTTTTGGCGTCCCAGACAAGTTGTCATGATCGGGGTAAAATCCTCTGATTTTGGGTTAGGATCAGAACAGCCGGGACTCGCGTAGTTTGAGCGGGTCAAGGACGCACCGATAATGGCTGTTTTGTTCTCTAGACCCCTGTCAGATGTTCTGACATGTCAGCAATTTTGGTTGTGCATCTGGAAGCATAAGCAGTTCTATGACGCGATTGGGCAAGGATTGCTGTCAGTTTTCCGCATGTGACACCAAAATGAAGATACAAATAAAACTGCTTTTTTTCAAGAGAAATCCCCGATCACACTTGTAGGCGACGTTAGATAGCTAAGCGCATGTGCACAAATACATCATCCGTATAACAGTCGACTCGCCGCGACACTATAACGTTTCAGAAATGTCGTGACCCGGAAGTACTTATTGGGGTCGCTGATGAGACGTCTATTAGTCACCACAAAGTCAAAAGGGCTACATCGTAGAAATTAATGAAAAAACATGTGGTCTTCATTTAAGGTTAGCAGTTTGTTTAAGGTTAGGTTTAAAACCACAATTTAATAAAATAAATGATATAAATAGGCGAGCTTTATGACATTGAGGCTGTGGTAACTAGTGACGACCGACGAGACGTTTATGTGAAGATGGCGCCTAGAAAGCGAAGTGTCGTTTGGTCTTTTTTCAGAGCAGTAGACGAGAAGAAAGTGACTTGTCTGCTGTGTTTGGAGACCGTCCTTCATTGCGGCCACACCACGAACATGCTAAGGCATTTGCGAAGCAAACACCTGAACGAGTATAGTAGCGCGGCAGCATCAAAAGATAGGCGGTCTGTGGCGGCGGACGACAACAGTCAACCAATGATGATTAACAGTGAAGACTATTGTGATGGTATGATTTGATATTATGTGAAGTTGTCATACTCGAATATCAGGTAATGCGAATGTAAAGTGTATCAAACTTTCATTCGTCAACCAACGTGTGATGCACATACGGTGTTTAGTTATTCAGTCAAATGTTTCCATTGTGTTAGCCCAGATGCTAACTCAACTAGCTAGCACACATTTGTACCCATACTAGGCCGGGCTAGCTATGTTAACGTCCCTCATATCCAAGTGTTACGAGTCTCGGGTCAAAGCGGAAAGACTGGTTGCAAAGTTTGGTTGACTGCCTAATGTGTGTGTCTTTCTGACCTCAGATGCTTAGTTATTTTTGATCATGGCCTAAAGGCAGTGTTTAGCCTATATTCATTTAGCAGCGGTGGGTAATTGTTGCCACCGCTGTCAAAAATGTCATTAGTTTATATAAAAATTTCTGCCGAGTCGCCCTTTTTAAATGGATAGTCGTTCGATCAATGGCTGGACATCTATGGGAAGACTTATTATGCTAGCTGAGCCAGTCACACTAAATATAAACGAATGGAATGCTGCTTACCAACTAGCTATATTATGCTGCACACAATGCTGAATGTTTTCACCAAAAGTTAGCTAGCTTGTAACGTTAGCAGCTACGTTGTCTGTGTCCGGAATCAGCTGTTGCTGACCCAACGTTACAATGTAGTGATCGTGGAGAAACATGCTGATCTACGAATTGATTTGTGATAACACTCCTTACGTTTGGGGCAGCATGTCTGCAACTTCAGGTTAATTGAACAAGCCACGCAGTGTTGCCAGGTTTAGTAAACATGTCTAACCCAATGACCTCTGAAAACGCGCCCACAAGGCCTGAAAATTATCCCCAAAATGTTGTTTTGCAGCGTCAGAGGTTATGCCTAATTTAGCCATGAAACCCTTTTCCATAACTTTATCGAGCGAATTAAGGAATATCAACGTAGGGTAAAGAAGCAAGAATTATTATTTTAATGGGAAACCGAATTTTGCAAGTTAAGAATGTTGCAAGAGAATCTAAATCGCCCTTATTAAACTCCAGATTATTTTCTATCAATGGATGTTGATTTTAAATTGTTTTGACTGCTATGATTAAACAATAAGGCCCAAGGAGGTGTGGTATATGGCCAATAAATAGGACTGTTCTTTGGACATATCCCTTAGCCGTGGTATATTGGCCATATACCACAAACCCCTGAGGAGCCTGATTGCTATGTCCTTCTTTGTTTTTGTCATTCCCATGGCTTTCAACCAAGCAGCATTCAGGGCTCAAATCCATTAGTTATGTATGTGCATACTGATCTCCACATACCATTTCTGTATGGACCTCGTTTTGTGCACATGGGCATTGTCATGCTGAAACAGGAAAGGGCCTTCCCAAAACTGTTGCCACAAAGTTGGAAGCACAGAATCGTCTAGAATGTAATTGAATGCTGTAGCTTTAAGATTTCCCTTCACTGGAACTAAGGGGCCTAGGCCGAACCTATTTAAAAAATAAATAAAAAAACAGCCCCAGACCATTATTCCTCCAAAAAACTGTACATTTGGCACGATGCATTGGGGCAGGTAGCGTTCTCCTGGAATCCGCCAAACCAATATTAGTCCATCGAACTGCCAGAAGGTTAAGTGTGGTTTATCACTCCTGAGAACGTTTCCACTACTCCAGAGTCAAATGGCGGTGAGCTTACACCATGCCAGCTGACGCTTGGCATCTTGCATGGTGATCTAAGGCCATGGAAAACCATGTCATTAAACTCCCAACAAACAGTTCTTGTGGTGACGTTGCTTCCAGAGGCAGTTTGGAACTCTGTAGTGAGTGTTGCAACCTAGGACAGGTTTTTTTTTTAATGAGCTACGCGCTTCAGCACTTGGCAGTCCCATTCTGTGAGCTTGTATGGCCTACCACTTCGTGGCTGAGCCGTTGTTGCACATAAACGTTTCCACTTCACAGTAACAGCGCTTACAGTTGACCAGGGCAGAGATTTGACAAATTAACTTGTTGGAAAGGTGGCATCCTATGACTGTGCCACTTTAAGTAAGGCCATTCTACTGCCAATGTTTGTCTCTGGAGATTACATGGCTGTGTGCTAGATTTTATACACCTGTCAGCAATGGGTGTGGCTGAAATAGCTGAATCTGCTAATTTGAAGGGATGTCCACATACTTTTGTAGTAAGATAGATAGCAACACATTTTTAGGTGAATGGTTGTCAGACAGTCCTCAGTGGAGTAACTTATTTTTTGTATTTTGTTTTTTGCTGGTCTGTTTGTGTTTCAGTGGAGGTAGCACTAGAGGAGCAGCCCCCAGAGCAGGCAGCCTCGGTGAGTGATGCAGACATTGCAAGCGCCATCAATGGCATCCTGAAGGCAGCAGAGGATCATGCTGTGGTCCGAGACAGCGGGGCTGGGATTGTGGGCCAGGGCAGTGCAGGGGCCACACCATCCGGCCGGAAGTGGAGCTCCGTGTGGACGCACTACGAGCGTTTGGAGGAGCAGAACCGCGCGCTTTGTCTGATCTGCAATGAGAAGATCCAGCACCAGAGCAGCACCAGCAACCTGCTGCGCCACCTCTCCAAGAGACATCCAGATGCCTTTGCTCGCCTGGAGTGCCACATCAAGAAACAGAAGACCAGCGGTGTCCAGAAGACATTGCGCAGAGATGGCGACTCAGGACCCAAACACACCAACCTGTCAAGGAGAATTGGAGAGGTTGCACTGAAACAAAGCCCAGGGAAATTTCCAGGTCGGTCTGATGACTGTATATATGTGAATGTCGGTGTTGCTCAAGTTGATCCCAAAATACTGTATTATTCTGTATTTGAAGAACTGATGCTCATACGTGTGTTCATTTATGAAATTACATAAGTTAGAGAATCTGAGCTCTTGATTTCATGCTGTCTTTCCTGTCTCCGCTCTCTTTCTCTCACTCTGTAGATGCATTTGATATGATGGGAGCATGTGAGGGGGAGGTGCGTGTGTTGGAGAGGGAGCGTGAGCTGACGGAGGCCTTGAGGAGTGCTCAGCAGCAGGAGGCACGGGCGCTGGAGCAGCAGAGGGAGCTCCTGGAGACACTACGTCGGGCCAACACCAGAGAGACATCTGCAGAGAAAGAGGCCCTGGAGACCCTGAGGAGAAGCCAAGAGCAGGAGGCCCGCTCCCTGCAGAGGGAGAGGGAAGACCTGCAGAGAGAGCGAGTGGAGTTGCAGTTGGAGAAGGAAAGGATGCAAAGAGAGAGAGAGGAGCTGGAGTGCTTACGAAGGGAGTATGGGCAAGACAGGAGTCCGGTGCAGACAGTGGACCGAACCACTGGGTTATTCCAGGGGGACGTGGTACAGGAACAGGAGGTGACTATGAGGGAAGAGGTTCTTGGTTAGGGGATGTTTCAGTAAGCCAACCGGACGATACTGTAATGTTCAGAAGTTGACAACCTATCCCATCACCATGCATTCAGACTCTACCTCAAACACCTCTCTAAAAGGAGGGAGATGGTGGGTGAATGCACTCTGGAGAGGGTTTAGTGATGTAAATACTTAACTTTTTTTAAATGAAAATAAACCAGTACCATGTCATTAAGTTGTGGAGTTTTTAGTTCAGGAGTATAGAAAGTCCTCGTGCAGAAGACGACCTACCATTAAATCATTGTACTATAGAATAAAGTGACTCATTTGAGTTAGGGGTATAACATATTTCTTTAAAAAATATATTTTTTATATACATTACCAGTCAAAAGTTAGGCTACACCTACTCATTCAATGGTTTTTCTTTATTTTTTATTATTTTCTACATAGTAGAAGAATTGTCAAGACCTCAAAACTATGAAATAACACTTGGAATGTAGTAACTAAAAAAGTGTCAAACAAATCAAAATATATTTGAGATTCTTTGAAGTAGCCACACTTTGCCTAGATGACAGCTTTACACACTTGGCTTTCTCTCAACCAGCTTCACCTGGAATGCTTTTCCAACCATTTTGAAGGAGTTCCTACATATGCTGAGCACTTGTTGGCTGCTTTTCCTTCACTCTGCGGGCCAACTCATCCAAAACCATCTCAATTGGGTTGAGTTTGGGTGATTATGGAGGCTAGGTCATCTGATGCAGCACTCCATCACTCCTTGGTAAAATAGCCCTTACACAGCCTGGAGGTGTGGTGTTACATTGTCCTGTTGAAAAACAAATGATAGTCCCACTAAGCGCAAACCAGATGGGGTGGCGTATTGTTGCAGAATGCTGTGGTGTCCATGCTGGTTGTGTGCCTTGAATTCAATTTTTTATTATTTTTATTTTACCTTTTATTTAACCAGGTAGGCAAGTTGAGAACAAGTTCTCATTTACAATTGAGACCTGGCCAAGATAAAGCAAAGCAGTTCGACACATACAACGACACAAAGTTACACATGGAGTAAAACAAACATACAGTCAATAATACAGTATAAACAAGTCTATATACGATGTGAGCAAATGAGGTGAGATAAGGGAGGTAAAGGCAAAAAAAGGCCATGGTGGCAAAGTAAATACAATATAGCAAGTAAAACACTCGAATGGTAGATTTGCAGTGGAAGAATGTGCGAAGTAGAAATAAAAATAATGGGGTGCAAAGGAGCAAAATAAAAAATAAACTAAATAAAGTAGGGAAAGAGGTAGTTGTTTGGGCTAAATTATAGATGGGCTATGTACAGGTGCAGTGATCTGTGAGCTGCTCTGACAGCGGGTGCTTAAAGCTAGTGAGGGAGATAAGTGTTTCCAGTTTGAGATTTTTGTAGTTTGTTCCAGTCATTGGCAGCAGAGAACTGGAAGGAGAGGCGGCCAAAGGAGGAATTGGTTTTGGGGGTGACCAGAGATACCTGCTTGAGCGCGTGCTACAGGTGGGTGCTGCTATGGTGACCAGCGAGCTGAGATAAGGGTGGACTTTACCTAGCAGGGTCTTGTAGATGACCTGGAGCCAGTGGGTTTGGCGCCGAGTATGAAGTGAGGGCCAGCCAACGAGCGTACAGGTCGCAGTGGTGGCTATTATATGAGGCTTTGGTGACAAAACAGATGGCACTGTGATAGACTGCATCCAATTTATTGAGTAGGGTATTGTAGGCTATTTTATAGATGACATCGCTGAAGTCGAGGATCGGTAGAGGATCAGTTTTATGAGGGTATGTTTGGCAGCATGAGTGAAGGATGCTTTTTTGTCAAATAGGAAGCCAATTCTCGATTTAATTTTGGATTGGAGATGCTTAATATGAGTCTGGAAGGAGAGTTTACAGTCTAACCAGACACCTAGATATTTGAAATTGTCCACATAGTCTAAGTCCGAACTGTCCAGAGTAGTGATGCTGGATGGGCGGGCAGGTGTGGGCAGTGATCGGTTGAAAAGCATGCATTTAATTTGACTTGTATTTAAGAGCAGTTGGAGGCCATGGAAGGAGAGCTGTCTGGCATTGAAGCTCGTCTGGAGGTTTGTTATGTGTCCAAAGAAGGGCCAGAAGTACAGAATGGTGTCAAGGGGAAGGGTGGCTACTTTGAAGACTCAAATGTAAAATATATTTTGATTTGTTTAAAACGTTTAGTTACTAAATGATTCCGTATGTGTTATTTCATAGTTTTGATGTCTTCACTATTATTCTACAATGCAGAAAATAGTACAAATGAAGTAGGTGTGTCAAGTTGACTGGTACGGTATATTTATTACAGAATTAAAGTGTACAATCATTACAATTCATTACAATTACAATCTCTGGGAACAGTCCCAACCCTAATCCAACCCCCCTTTCCATCCCAGGAAAATAATAATAGAAGGCTTTAGGTGAAATTTGCATACATCATGGCATAAAAAAACAGTAAATCTAATTTTAACAGGAAGAAATTAAACGATAGGAGTACAACAAGTTCTTTCTTAGTGATTATCTGCTTCAACATTTATTTATTTAACAATGTGATGTACTGTTTGGGACCGACGCAAACAATTCCTTCACGGTACTTCATTTCCATTAGTAATTTCCATTAATCTCATTGAGCTTTTGTTCAGAACTTGGATGTATTTGCTGCAATTGCTCCAATTGCTCCCTCTTTAGGCACTGACTGCCTTGTTCTTCCAGAAGAGGGCCAGACCTCGCTTCCAACGGAGAGAATGTGGGTGCTTGAGCTCTGTCCAGTTGTCATGGAACTCTGCTCTGGCCCCCGCAGTCTCTTAACACAGATCCTCAGGAACAGGAAGAACCCTGTGGAAAACAGGAAGCAGTGTCATAAACTAGCAGAGGTGTATCCGGAGAGCTCAACATTGCTGAATGTTCAGAAAGCAATATACTGTGTAGAACAGCCATACTTGTCTGTGGAGCTCAGCACTACATTATTGCGATCTGCATTGTTAGCAATGTAAAATTGTGATGTTCCTGAATAAGCATTATTTAGATAGTATGTACGGGAAGTCTTTCACCCCTGTTACTTGCTTGTTTTCGCACTGTTATAGAAAGGAAAAATAGAAAATAAAGTATGCCGTTGGTTCCCTCCGATAAAGATGAGTTTACCCTTAAGTGACTTGAGGATGGTGAAGACGTAGAGGATGACGTAGTTGGTGTAGCCAATGGAGAAGAAGCCGAGCCCCCAGGTGAGGCCCATGGCGCAGGTCAGCCTCAGAACACTGCAGGTGATGTTGCGGCTCCGCCTCTTCTCCTGCGGCGACGTGACAGAGCGCATTGTTGTGATGACGAAGATGGTGCTGTTGAAGAGCAGGACCACTAACAGGTAAGCCACATCAGAGCCGTACAGCACATCAGTCTTTTATCCAGCACCTGTGTATCAGAGGGAGAAAGTCCTCCTTAGGGCTGGTAAGTAATGCACCAATATGATATGGTTTGTTAATAAACTCTCATTCTGCTATTCAGCCAATAGAAATCTGTACTGACAGCTGCAACAATGGATACAACCAAGCAGGAACACCTGAGAGGAGACAGATTGAGGCTTTGGATTTTCAGTTTGCTGTTGGTCTGGACATGTTCATTGTTGTTAACTATTTAACTGTGGTATCTGTTCTGAAACTGCTGTTCTTACCCCAGCCCAGCAGGCTTGGCTTCAGCCGGTAGTGTCTCATGTAGGTGTTGTAGACTAGGACCAGCAGCCTGTACAGATGCTAGCCCATCCAGGTGAAGCAGTGAGTTGTGCAGCAGGGCGGCCACAGCAGGACACAGGCCAGGGGCCATAGATGCAGGGCCCACAAAGGCCAAACCCACACTGCTCAACAGCAGCAGGTTGAGTAACAGCAGAGATGCCCCAAACTGGAGATGAACCAGCATGACATGCTCAGTAGATTTCCTTCTGAAAGAGATTTTGTGTGTGGTCGTTTGCCATTCATACAAGGACTTATACATAGCTAGACATGACCGCCTCATTAACCTGATAGCTAGTGAGGTGAGACAGACAGTACCACCATCAGTGCTTATTCACAAACATTATCTTATCAGAGGAGGCTGGTTTGATGTTTTCTTGTATACAGTTGCTCTTTTGACTTGTAGTGGTGATACTTGGGAGCTTTGGCCATGTACATAGGCTGACGATACATGGCCTTCAGATTGCAGACCTGCATCGGACGAAGGCAAAGCAACTAGCGAGGTACTCCTCTGTCAGCAGTCATGGGCAGCTTAGCTGTATGGAGAAGGATGTGTTTTCTGTGTCCATATATCCATATCCTATGAAATGTTTGAATCCTTCTCGACTGTAATGTGATTGGTGGGTTCAATTTAAGTATTTAAAATGTGTGTTTGCTTGACGGGTGTCACTCACAAAGGCTGGAGGCAGTGAGTCAATAAGGTGACTGTGCAGAAGAACACAGATGGCTCTGCCCACACAGGTGGGCACGCTCAGCGTCCTGGCATGGACCTCACTCAGTTTCACATCAGGGATCTGTGGGAGCAGTGACATCGTGCTGCACATGACATTCATAAAGATCTGAGTACCCTAAGACTATCTACATACCATTTGTATATTACTTTGGCAGTGCGTAGTAAACAAGAAGTGAATATGGATATTGGAACATAATCTCAATGCATTGACTATTCCTCTCAGGGCAGCATGGCACTATGGTAACTGGAGCTGACTTTTTGACTCTGGAGATATGCAAATGCTGCCCATGAATAGATCTCAGGAAAGGAAATGGCAAACACTAAGATATAATCTGGGAAGTAATATGAAAATTAGGATCATCTCACCATGAGGGCAAAAAGAAGTGGTCACAGCTACAGATGGTCTGGTTAGTGAGCATCGGTGTGGCAGCCGTTAGTGACCCATTCACCTCCAACAGTAAGAAACAGATGTTCATATTCCATTCTTGAATAAGTCATTCTGCTTCATATCATGCTCTATCAAAGCATTAGCCCGTAATATATCGATTTGATACAAAATTTCCCATTAGTTGAAAGATAACCAGAGTCATAAATATGGACTGCATGAGGTAGACACATGTTGTATTCTCCTTTTTCCTGAAGAAAAGAAAATGACAATGTAAGCAGCTTGTTTAAATCTTACCACTGGTAAGTTGATTTTGATGGTAGCTACCTGTAGTTAAGATTTGGGCATGTTGAATGGTGTTGACAGGTGAGAGATGGTTATGTTCTCAACTTCAATACCAAAGAGAATCTTGCCAATTTGTCCCGCTACAGTCTCCTCACAGACATTATTCCTGACAAAAGTTTGAGATGTTTTCGCCATGTGATGTGCAACTTGGGAGTGCATGGTAACTCACCCATTTTGTTGGTGGTGTTTTAGACACAGAGAAGATGAACTTAACCATGTCAGGGGCATGTCTACGCTTTAGCCCTGAGAGGATGTCAGGGGGTGGGTTCACCTGTAGTTCAGGGTTCAAAATCTCTGCGATGCTGAATAAGATCTAGGGAGATACGCATCAACACCCTCATACTGATACTTACATGTACACTAATGCACTTACTGTACCAGTGACAACTCCATCTCCAATTCAGATACATAGGTCTGTATATTACTTACACACAAATATTAGAGAAATTCTTAATGAACAGTGAGTAATTGTAAATGTGCTTTGTTTTAGATGTTCAGATGAATGCTGTTTTGAGATATGTTCTTGATATAGTATATAATTGAGAGGAAGTTTATATTGAAATCCATGGGTCGTTGGAGTTGACAATCTTTTGATGCTGATATGTATTGGAAGGTTGCGTACAGTATATATGTCTGATATACTGTATGTACACTCAAGGGTTCTTTGCTGTCCCCATAGAATAACCCTTTATTAATTCCACATAGGAGCCTTTTGAGTTTCATGTAGAACCCTCTGTAGAAAGGGAACCCAAAAGAGTTCTACCTGGAACCTACATTTATATTTCAAAGGTTTCTCATATGGGCAGGGCCGGATAATGCAGGGGCTTACCAGGGCTAAATAATAATATTAATTATATGAATGAATGGCAAGAAAAAGTAGTTAAGGCTGGTTGGATGTACTGCCAAATTCTCTAAAATGATGTTGAGGCAGTAGAGAAAGGAACATTACCTTCTCTGACAACAGCTCTGGTGGAAATTCTTGCAGTCAGCATGCCAATTACGCACTCCCTCAACTTGAGACTGCTGTGCTAATTTAAATGCAAAAGGGTTTTCTAATGAGAAATTAACCTTTTTGAAATGATAAACTTTGATTAGTTTACACAACATTCCATTGGAACACAGGCGTGATGGTTGCTGATAATGGGTCTCTGTACGCCTATGTAGATATTCCATAAAAGAATCTGTCGTTTCCAGCTACAATAGTAATTTATAACATTAACAATGTCTACGCTGTATTTCTGATCAATTTGATGTTATTTTAATGGACAAATGTGCTTTTCTTTAAAAAACAAGGACATTTCTAAGTGACCCCAAACTTCTGCACACACACACACACAAAAAATCTAAACGCAACATGTAGTGTTGGTTTCATGAGTTGAAATAAAAGATCCCAGACATGTTCCATATGCACAACAAGCTTATTTCTCTAAAATGTTGTGCACATTTGTTTATGTCCCTGTTAGTGAGCATTTCTTCTTTGCCAAGATAATCCACCTGAGGTGTGGCATATGAAGAAGCTGATTTAAACATGTTCATTACACAGATGCACCTTGTGCTGGGGACGATATAAGGCCACTCTAAGATGTTTTGAGGGAGTGTGTAATTGGCATGCTGACTGCAAGAATTTCCACGAGCTGTTGCCAGAGAATTTAATGTTCCTTTCTCTACTGCCTCAATGTCAATTTAGAGAATTTGTACAGGCCTCACAACCACAGACCACGTGTAACCATGCCTGCACATTTGGCTTCTTCACATGCGTGATCTTCTGAGACCAGCCACGGGACACCTGATAACTGTGGGTTTGCACAACCGAAGAATTTCTGCACAAACTGTCAGAAACCGTCTCGGGAAGCTCATCTGTGTGCTCGTCGTCCTCACCAGGGTCTTAACCTTACTGCATTTCGGCATTGTGTGGAAGCAGGATTAAAAGATTGTTATTATGAAATAGATTATGGTTCTTCGGACTCTCTCTCTCCCTTTCTGTGGCTTCCTGAGATGAGTCTTTTGAGGCTTGGGCTGGCAACTGATTAAGTGATGGTTAGGCAACAGGACCCTGCTACCAAATGTGTGGAAATCCTAAAAACGCCCCTACTCAACTGTAGCCTATGCTAAATCACGCATGTTATTATGGCTTTATTATAAAGGGGCTTGTGAGGCGTCTGTTTCAACAGGAAATTTACCATGCATCGCCTTGCATCTTGGTGCACGGTTTGTTTACAGAAAATGGTGTGCCGGGAAGTGTAGGGGCACTATTAAATAAAAAATAAAGCACCGGGGCCTATGATTCCTTAATCCGGCCCTGCCTATGGGGACAACCGAAGGACACTTTGACGTTGTAGATCGCACTTTTTTCTTCTATTTTTCTTCTAGGAATGTAGGGCAGACCTGATTTATACTCCCCTTGGTTGCAGATAAATAGACTTTCATCCCAGTGTAGTCTGTCAGATGAATCTCCACAGCAAGACTGCCTCCATGATTGGGGGGGGGGGGGTAGCTGAAGTAGTGAGATTGGAGAAGGTGTAGTAGAGCTGGTTGGGCTAATGGGGGAGTGGTCAAAGGTAGAAGTCGACCCATTATGATTTTTCAATACCGATTTTTATCAGATGTTTTTTTTTATTTGTAATGACAATTACAACAATACTGAATGAACACTTATTTTAACTTAATATAATACATCAATGAAATCTATTTATCCTCAAATAATGAAACCTGTTCAATTTGGTTTAAATAATGCAAAAACAAAGTGTTGGAGAAGAAAGTAAAAGTGCAATATGTGCCATGTAAAAAGCTAATGTTTACTTTCCTTGCTCAGAACATGAGAACATATGAAAGCTGGTGGTTCCTTTTAACATGAGTCTTCGATATTCCCAGGTAAGAAGCTTTAGGTTATAGGAATTATAGGACTATTTCTTTCTATACGATTTGTATTTCATATACATTTTGACTATTGGATGTTCTTATAGGCACTTTAGTATTGCCAGTGTATCAGTATAACTTCCGTCCCTCTCCTCGCCCCTACCTGGGCTCGAACCAGGAACACATCGACAACAGCCACCCTCGAAGCAGCGTTACCCATGCAGAGCAAGGGGAACAACCACTCCAAGTCTCAGAGCGAGTGACGTTTGAAACGCTATTAGCGCGCACCCCGCTAACCAGCTAGCCATTTCACATCAGTTACACCAGCCTAATCTCGGGAGTTGACAGGCTTGAAGTCATAAACGGTGCAATGCTTGAAGCATTGTAAAGAGCTGTTGGCAAAACGCACGGAAGTGCTGGTTGAATGAATGCTTACGAGCCTGCTGCTGCCGCCTACCATCGCTCAGACTGCTCTATCAAATCATAAGCTTAATTATAACACACAGAAATATGAGCCTTCAGTCATTAATATGGTCGAATCCGGAAACGATCATCTCGAAAACATAACGTTTATTTCAGTGAAATATGGAACCGTTCTGTATTTTATCTAACGGGTGGCATCCCTAAATCTAAATATTGCTGTTAGATTGCACAACCTTCAATGTTATGTCATAATTATATACAATTCTGGCAAATTAATTCACAACAAGCCAGGCAGCCCAAACTGTTGCCTATACCCTGACTCTGCGTGCAATGAACGCGAAAGAAGTGACACAATTTCATCTGGTTAATATTGCCTGCTAACCTTTCTAAGTATGCAGGTTTAAAAATGTATAATTCTGTGTATTGATTTTAAGAAAGGCATCGATGTTTATGGTTAGGTACACGATGGAGCAATGAGTCCTTTTTCGCGAATGCGCACGGCATCGATTATATGCAATGCAAGACACGCTAGATAACTACACATGGTTGATGATATTACGAGTTTAACTAGTGATTATGTTTGTTTTTTATAAGTTTAATGCTAGCTAGGAACTTACCTTGGCTTCTTACTGCATTCGCGTAACAGGCAGTCTCCTCGTGGAGTGCAATGAGAGGCAAGTGGTTAGAGCGTTGGACTAGTTAACTGTAAAGTTACAAGATTGAATCCCCGAGCTGATAAGGTAGAAATCTGTCGTTCTGCCCCTGAACAGGCAGTTAACCCACCGTTCCTAGGCCGTCATTGAAAATAAGAATGTGTTCTTAACTGACTTGCCTCGTTTAAATAAAGGTGTAAAAAATATATATATATTTTTTTTTAATTGGCTAAATCGGCTTCTAAAAATAACAATTTCCGATTGTTGTGAACTTGAAATCGGCCCTAATTAATCGACCATTCCATTCCAATAGTTGAAGAAGGAGTAGGAGCAGTAGTTTTAGGAGTAGTTGCTATGGAGGTAGGGGTAGTAGTAGTGGCTGTTGTCGTTGTTAGTGCAAGAACCTATTTTCTATTAAAAAAAATAAAGTGTAGATGCTATAATATGTAACGGACCGAGGCTTCTAAACCGCATGGTTGCTTCATGAAGTTCCTCTAGTGTGTGTTGGGAAAAGATCAGATATTAACATTCAACAGTATCAACTGCATTTACGTTCGCAAAGCTTTATATATGGCTGTAATCGTCCTACATTTTATACCATTAAATCCACACACCAAACCAAAGTGTGTGAATGCTAGACCCACCTACGTGGAAAGTTGCCCTTGTGTGTGTACACTGCTGAAAAAAATAAAGGGAACACTTAAACAACACAATGTAACTTCAAGTCAATCACACTTCTGTGAAATCAAACTGTCCACTTAGGAAGCAACACTGATTGACAATACATTTCACATGCTGTTGTGCAAATGGAATAGACAACAGGTGTAAGTTATAGGCAATTAGCAAAACACCCCCAATAAAGGAGTGGTTCTGCCGGTGGTGACAACAGACCACTTCTCAGTTTCTATGCTTTCTGGCTGATGTTTTGGTCACTTTTGAATGCTGGCGGTGCTTTCACTCTAGTGGTAGCATGAGACGGAGTCTACAACCCACACAAGTGGCTCAGGTAGTGCAGCTCATCCAGGATGACACATCAATGCGAGCTGTGTCAAGAAGGTTTGCTGTGTCTGTCAGCGTAGTGTCCAGGGCATGGAGGCGCTACCAGGAGACAGGCCAGTACATCAGGAGACGTGGAGGAGGCCGTAGGAGGGCAACAACCCAGCAGCAGGACCGCTACCTCCGCCTTTGTGCAAGGAGGAGCAGGAGGAGCACTGCCAGAGCCCTGCAAAATTACCTCCAGCAGGCCACAATGTGCATGTGTCTGCTCAAATGGTCAGAAACAGACTCCATGAGGGCCCGACGTCCACAGGTGGGGGTTGTGCTTACAGCCCAACACCGTGCAGGACGTTTGGCATTTGCCAGAGAACACCAAGATTGGCAAATTCGCCACTGGCGCCCTGTGCTCTTCACAGAGGAAAGCAGGTTCACACTGAGCAGATGTGACAGAGTCTGGAGACGCCGTGGAGAACGTTCTGCTGCCTGCAACATCCTCCAGCATGACCGGTTTGGCGGTGGGTCAGTCGTGGGGTGGCATTTCTTTGGGGGGCCGCACAGCCCTCCATGTGCTCGCCAGAGGTAGCCTGACTGCCATTCGGTACCGAGATGAGATCCTCAGACCCCTTGTGAGACCATATGCTGGTGCGGTTGGCCCTGGGTTCCTCCTAATGCAAGACAATGCTAGACCTCATGTGGCTGGAGTGTGTCAGCAGTTCCTGCAAGAGGAAGGCATTGATGCTATGGACCTGCCTGCCCGTTCCCCAGACCTGAATCCAATTGAGCACATCTGGGACATCATGTCTCGCTCCATCCACCAACGCCACGTTGCACCACAGACTGTCCAGGAGTTGGCGGATGCTTTAGTCCAGGTTTGGGAGGAGATCCCTCAGGATACCATCCGCCACCTTATCAGGAGCATGCCCAGGCGTTGTAGGGAGGTCATACAGGCATGTGGAGGCCACACACACTACTGAGCCTCATTTTGACTTGTTTTAAGGACATTACATCAAAGTTGGATCAGCCTGTAGTGTGGTTTTCCACTTTAATTTTGAGTGTGACTCCAAATCCAGACCTCCATGTGTTGATAAATTTGATTTCCATTGATAATTTTTGTGTGATTTTGTTGTCAGCACATTCAACTATGTAAAGAAAAAAGTATTTAATAAGAATATTTCATTCATTCAGATCTAGGATGTTATTTTAGTGTTCCCTTTATTTTTTGAGCAGTGTATATATGTGTTTGTATGTATAAATGTGTTGTCAACAGCACTGCACCTCTCACAGCAACTCGCCCAAGCCTTCCCCATTTCTCCTTCTCTCAAATCCAGTCAGCTGATGTTCTGAAAGTGCTGCAAAATCTGGACCCCTACAAATCAGCCGGGCTAGACAATCTGGACCCTTTCTTTCTAAAATGATCTGCCGGAATTGTTGCAACCCCTATTACTAGCCTGTTCAACCTCTTTTTCGTGTCGTCTGAGATTCCCAAAGATTGGAAAGCAGCTGCGGTCATCCCCCTCTCCAAAGGGGGTGCCACTCCAGACCCAAACAGACCTATATCTATCCTACCCTGCCTTTCTAAGGTCTTTTGAAAGCCAAGTCAACAAACAGATTACAGACCATTTTGAATCCCACCATAACTTCGCTATGCAATCTGGTTTCAGAGATGGTCATGGGTGCACCTCAGCCACACTCAAGGTCCTAAACGATATCTTAACCGTCATCGATAAGAAACAATACTGTGCAGCCGTATTCATTGACCTGGCCAAGGCTTTTGACTCTGTCAATCACCACATCCTCATCGGCAGAGTCGCTAGCCTTGGTTTCTCAAATGATTGCCTCGCCTGGTTCACCAACTACTTCTCTGATATAGTTCAGTGTGTCAAAGCGGAGGGCATGTTGTCCGGGCCTCTGGCAGTCTCTATGGGGGTGCCACAGGGTTCAATTCTTGGACCGACTCTCTTCTCTGTATACATCAATGATGTCGCTGCTGGTGAGTTATTTTGCTCCTTTGCACCCCATTTATTTCTATCTCTACTTTGCACATTCCTCCACTGCAAATCTACCATTCCAGTGATTTACTTGCTATATTGTATTTACTTCGCCACCATGGCCTTTTTTTGCCTTTACCTCCCTTATCTCACCTCATTTGCTCACATTGTGTATATAGACTTATTTCTACTGTATTACTGACTGTATGTTTGTTTTACTCCATGTGTAACTCTGTTGTATGTGTCCAACTGCTTTGCTTTATCTTGGCCAGGTCGCAATTGTAAAAGGTAACTTGTTCTCAACTTGCCTACCTGGTTAAATAAAGGTTAAATAAAAAATTAACTCCTGCAACAACTCCTCCAAGTCCTGTGAATAAATCTTCATATTAACTCAATGTCGGTCTCTGTCCTTTGTTCGAGCTTGAATATTCTCTTTATTAAGGCCATTTGCAGACAAGCTGATCGTCCAAGTATTGCAGGTGCATCTTATGTCACTTGAAATTCCAGTTCAAACACCGTTTTTGTATTGACATGGGTAGTTTCTTGCCTTTTGGCTCTATCTGGTGGCCAGAATACGCCACTAGATTGCAGTTGGACTTTATTGCATGGAATCGCCACTCACTTTTAGAGTTTAAGTCTCTCGCGGACAATATATTACAAGATATGCCTCAAGTACGTCCGATTTGCTACTTTAATACATCCAAGTCATCGTCAAATGACATTGTCAGAATCAAAAGTATTCCGGCTACGTGCAGGAATGTGGCACATTTAGACTTCGGATTTCTCTGAGATGCCACTGGCTATGATAAAGGTTACATTTTCGGCTAGATTTTCTTCTAGGTTCAGAGGAGTTGGTGATGTCATTTGTTCCTTGTTTCGTAATGTTGAGCTTTCTTTTGTATTAACTTCTGAGAACATGTGTAATATTAGCACACTGAGGCGTGTAAAATAACGTTTATCTGATTTCATTGGGTCAACTGCAAGTACAGATGGTCACATGTAGTAATTACTAACAGCGCCACCCTCAGGCACTCCAGGTAAATGCATGTACATGCATGACCGTTTCTGGAAGCAAACAAAAAGGGGAGGGACCTTAATGAATGTGTCTAATAAACTCGTTTTCGTTGCAAAATGCAACTGTTCTGCTATTGATTACACCCCTGCTTCCGGTCTCCACCACTTTGACATGTTATTTTGTTTACTGGCTCACACAGTAACTTCGTTTATATATATATATATATATATATATATATATATATATATACACAAAAAAACGAAGTTACTGTGTGAGCCAGTAAACAAAATAACATGTCAAACATACATACAGATTTGTGGCTTTGATCTGCCGATAGGGAGATCCACGGAAGAGAAGAGAGCTCCCTATCGGCAGATCAAAGCCACATCTGTTGGGTCTCAACGGAAACGACGTGCTGTCACCCCAAAAGTGGAACAAACAAAAGAGGAACAGTCTGTGGAGCTTGCCTCCTCACCTGGCTTTTCACTTCTCCCCAGGTTTGCAATCACAGGGACCTAAATCTGCCAATAAAGGTGAGTCTCTGCAATGTGCTAGAAATAAGAAGCCCCTTGGATGTATCCTTATTAGGTCCCTGTGATTGCAAAGAGCAAGGTACCAGAGCAGTACAAGCTGAAGCTAGACCAATTTATTTCGCTAGCTAGCGATAGGAGACTGAGGGCACCTGTCTAAACTTGTTTAGCTAATAACACCGTTGAGATAGCGAGCGTGAGCCTTTAGCTAGATTCAACGTTAGAGTTTAGCTTAGTATTCTATCTAGATTTGTATGGTAAAGAATGTCACCTTGTGTTTTTAGGCAAGATCCGACAAAGTCAGAGGAAATAACTACATTAGCTAGGTTCCTGATTTTAAACATCTGATTAGACGTTATGTTAAGTTAGTTAACTAACTTAGTTATCAACGTTGTGTTCATAGCTTTGAGAGTTAAGCCAAAATGTAAACAAAATAATGTTATTAGCTACATTGCCCTTGAATGATCAAAAGCAGTCATCAATCATGAGCAAAACCTTGTGTAGCTAAAGTTTCTGGCTCCGTTTGTGTTAAACAGCATGATCTTGTCTGTCTGTAAAACTAATTTTGTGTTTCCAGGATGCTTTTCCACTTCTGCCCCCAGTGTGGCACCAAACTACAACCTGGCTTCCGGTTCTGCCCCTCCTGTGGGGACAAGCTGCAGTGTGTTGTGGACCCCTCTGGACCTGTGGAGGTTGCTTCCTCTGGAGTCTCTCAGCTTCATGTCGCTGATGGTGTAATTATGACTGCTAATGCAAGCAGTCCTACTCCAAGCACAGCACAGCTGACTGGCTGGGACACAGAAGGTAATGGGCAGGGAGGGCGGTTCTCTTCCTGGAGATTAAAATATGGACTTGTCACATCTCTCGTTTGTTTACAGGCCTCGTCTGTGCCAACCCCAGCCCTGTGTCGACCCGTCCCCCACTCCATAGGACCTGTAACTCTGTCCCCGTGGCCTGGAGCGAGGAAGCTCCTAGTAGTATAACCAGTCCCCCTGTCACCGCCTCCCCAAAACATACTGCAGGTAAGGGGACAGGGGCAGTATGATTATCATCAGTGGTAATGATCGTAGCCATTGACGGGCTTTGGAAATGTAATTGTCACATTGATGCTTTTTCCTCCCTATCGGCAGATCAAAGCCACAAATCTGTTTTGTCTCCACGGAAACGACGTGCTCTCACCCCAAAAGAGGAACAGTCTGTGGAGCTTGCCTCCTCACCTGGCTTTTCACCTCTCCCCGGGTCCCCCTCCACAGGTAAGTCTAAACTACAGCCACTTACAACTAACAAAACACATTACTCCCAACAGCCTGGCATCATGGTTTGTGTCCTTCTCCCTCGTACAGTTGAAGTCGGAAGTTTACATACACTTAGGTTGGAGTCATTAAAACTAGTTTTTCAACCACTCCACAAATTTCTTGTTAACAAACTATAGTTTTGGTAAGTCGGTTAGGACATCTACTTTGTGCATGACACCAAGTAATTTTTCCAACAATTGTTTACAGACAGATTATTTCACTTATAATTCACTGTATCACAATTCCAGTGGGTCGGACTTTTATATACACTAAGTTGACTGTGCCTTTAAGCAGCTTGGAAAATTCTAGAAAATGATGTCATGGCTTTAGAAGCTTCTGATAGACATCATTTGAGTCAATTGGAGGTGTGCCTGTGGATGTATTTCAAGTGCCTCTTTGCTTGGGAAAATCAAAAGAAATCAGCCAAGACATCAGAAAATAAATTGTAGACCTCCTCTGGTTCATCCTTGGGAGCATTTTCCAAATGCCTGAAGGTACCACGTTCACCTGTACAAAAAAATAGTACGCAAGTATAAACACCATGGCATCACGCAGCCGTCATACCGCTCAGGAAGGAGATGCGTTCCATCTCCTAGAGATGAAAGTACTTTGGTGTGAGAAGTGAAAATCAATCCCAGAACAACAGCAAAGGACCTTGTGAAGATGCTGGAGGAAACAGGTACAAAAGTATCTATATCTCCAGTAAAACGAGCCCTATATCAACATAACCTGAAAGGCCGCTCAGCAAGGAAAAAGTCACTGCTCCAAAGCCGCCATAAAAAAGCCAGACTATGTTTTGCAACTGCACATGGGGACAAAGATCGGACTTTTTGGAGACATGTCCTCTGGTTTGATTAAACAAAAATAGAACTGTTTGGCCATAATGACCATCGTTATGTTTGGAGGAAAAAGGGGGAGGCTTGCAAGCTGAAGAACACCATCCCAACCGTGAAGCACGGGGGTGGCAGCATCATTTTGTGGGGGTGCTTTGCTGTGGAAGGGATTGGTATACATCACAAAATAGATGGCATCATTAGGTAGGACAATTGTGGATATATTGAAGCAACATCTCAAGACGTCAGTCAGGCAGTTAAAGCTTGGTCGCAAATGGGTCTTCCAAATGGACAATGACCCCAAGAATACTTCCGAAGTTGTGGCAATTTTTTATTTTTTTTACCTTTTATTTTACTAGGCAAGTCAGTTAAGAACAAATTCTTATTTTCAATGACGGCCTAGGAACAGTGGGTTAACTGCCTGTTCAAGGGTAGAACGACAGATTTTGCACCTTGTCAGCTCGGGGATTTGAACTTGCAACCTTTCGGTTACTAGTCCAATGCTCTAACCACTAGGCTACACTTGACAACAGTCAAGGTATTGGAGTGGTCATCACAAAGCCCTGACCTCAATCCCATAGAACATTTGTGCGCAGAACTGAAAAAGCATGTGCGAGCAATGAGGCCTACAAACCTGACTCGGTTACATCAGCTCTGTCAGTTGGAATGGGCCAAAATTCACCCAATTTATTGTGGGAAGCTTGTGGAAGGCTACCTGAAACGTTTGACCCAAGTTAAACAATTTTAAAGGCAACTTTACCAAAAACTAATTGAGTGTATGTAAACTTCTGACCCACTGGGAATGTGATGCAAGAAATAAAAGCTGAAATAAGTCATTCTCTCGACTATTATTCTGACATTTCACATTCTTAAAATAAAGTGGTGATCCTAACTGACCTGAGTTTAAATGTAATTGGTTGGTTAAGGTGTATGTAAACTTCCAACTTCAACTGTATGTGTGCTTGTATATATGCATGTTCCTGTGTGTCTGTAGTCAAGGGAAAGGCAAAGAAGGCCAAGCGGGTATGTGCTGTGGAGCCACTGCAGGAAGGGGAAGAGCTTTGTGACACAACTGGCAGGAAATGGAGGCTGTTGAAACTGTTGAGTCAGAGCGATGCAGAGATGTTCTATGGAGGTGAGGTCACACTGCACTCTTCTTCAAGGTGGACTGCTCTTGTTCCATGCTAGCACTAACACGTATTGATGATTAGTTGACTATTCACTGATTCGGGTGTGTTAGTACTGGGCTGGAACAAAAATCTGCAACACCCTGTGCGACCCCTAGGACCAGGATTGAAGAATACTTTCACACAGGATGGTGTCTAACATGGGCTAGGGTGATTTAATCAGACACTTATTATTTTTTCTTGTCTTCAATCTCTCCCCAGTCCAGCAGAATGGGCAAGGTGCCAATTCCAGTGACTACAAGCACATCCTCAAACTAGTGAGTGTAACTGCACAGACTGTTCTCTAATATAGAATGATTATGTTGGCTTCAGTGTTGCTTTGCGTGTTATGTGGTGAATAGTGATGTATGTTGTTCTCAGGGGGCTAAGGACGGGAAGATGTTTAATGAGCAGAACTTCCTGCAGAGAGCTGCCAAGCCCTCATCTGGTGAGTGTCAAGATCTGCCTTCGGTTATCTGGCCAGCCCTCAGCTTGACTACAGCTCTAAAACGGACCCCTGACTGGACTACCCGTCCTCTTACCTTAGCTATCTACACATTTAAGTAGGTCTGGCCGTACAGTTACACATTTGACAGAAGCTCTAAAGAATACCAGTCCAAGATTGTTACAAAATCCTTTCATAAGCAGGTCACAGAGAGGGCTTGCAGATCACTGATGTTTAGCCCATAGGCATTGGTGGAAAAAGTACCCAATTGTCATACTTGAGTAAAAGTTGAAATACCTTAATTGAAAATGGCTCAAGTGAAGGTCACCCAGGAGAAGTCTAAAATTATTTGGTTTGAAGTGTATACTTAAGTATCAAAAGTAAATGTATTTGCTAAAATATACTTAACTGTCAAGTTAAAGTATGAACCATTTCTAATTCCTTTCATTAAGCAAACCAGATGGGATCATTTATTATTTACGGATAGCCAGGGGCATGCTCCAACACTCAGACATAATTTACAAACGAAGCATGTGTTTAGTGAGTCCGCCAGGTCAGAGGCAGTAGGGATGACCAGGGATGTTCTGTTGATTAGTGTGTGAATTAGACCATTTTCCTGTCCTGCTAAGCATTCAAAATGTGCCAGGTCAGAGGCAGTAGGGATGACCAGGGATGTTCTGTTGATTAGTGTGTGAATTAGACCATTTTCCTGTCCTGCTAAGCATTCAAAATGTAACGAGTACTTTTGGGTGTCAAAGAAAATGTATGGAGTAAAAAGTATATCGTTTTCTTTAGGAATGTAGTGAAGTAAAAGTAGTCAAATATAAAGAGTAAAGTACAGATACCCCAAAAAAACTACTTAAGTAGTACTTTAAAGTATTTTTGACTTAAGTACTTCATACCACTGCCTGTTGGGCTCTACTTGGCTGGAACATCCTTATATTAATGCAAAGCTGAAAACTGGCGTATGAATGGGCAACTCAGATGGGTACCCATAGGTGGACGTGTAAGTTGTGTAAACTGAGGTATAGAGTAGGAGGAACTGTTTGGTTTGTGTATGACTGACGAGACTACTGGTGGTGGAAGCACATTGTAGAGGCTCTGTAGGTTACTAATGAGCCTTTCTAACTGCTTTGATGCTGTCTCCCCCTAGTGGACAAGTGGATAAAGCATGCCAAGATGGACTTCCTTGGGATTCCTTCCTGTGTAGGATTTGGTCTCCATGCAGACTCATACAGGTGTGTGTACATTGAGATGTGTGTTTGCTGCCTGCTTGTACATATGGGGGAATTTGTGTGTTTTTGTATGTGTGTTTTGAATGTGTAGTCAGACTGTTCTCTCTGCTACCGCACAGCAAGCGGTACCGGAGCCGAGGTCCAAAAGGCTTAACAGCTTCTACCCCCAAGCCATAAGACTCCTGAACAGCTAATCAAAGGGCTACCCAGACCCCTCTTTTACACTGCTGCTATTCTCTATTTATAATCTATGCATAGTCACTTTAACTCTACCTACATGTTCATATTACTTCGACTAACCGGTGCTCCCACACATTGACTCTGTGCCTGTACACACTGTATACAGACTCGCTTGTTATTTTACTGCTGCTGTTTAATTAGTTGTTACTTTTATTTTCTACATCTATTTTTTTACTTACCATTTTATTTGTGTTTTTTCTTAACTTAAAGCATTGTTGGTTAAGGGCTGTTGTATTCGGCGCATGTGACATAAGATTTTTTGTTTCAGGTTTTTGATTTTCTCCAGCATGGGCCAAACTCTTCAGTCTTTCATGGATGAGGGGGAGGGGCTCCTGTCTGAGAAAGCGGTCCTTCAGCTGGCCTGCAGAGTAGTGAGTGCTCTCTCAGGCTCATATGGAGGCCCTGATAGGACTTCAAAATAGGATTCCCTATCTGATGTGCTTCCTGTTTGACTCTGCCTTTCTCCCTCCTCTCCCAGTTGGATGTGTTGGAGTTCATCCATGAAAATGAGTATGTTCACGCAGACATCCATGCTGAAAACATCTACATCAGCCCAGCACAACAAACACAGGTTAGAGTGTGTTTGTATAGTTGTTTGTTTGTTTGTACTTTTGTGTAGCTGCCAGACCCTTCTACTATGCTCTTACTCCTGTATGCATGTGTGTAGGTTAATCTTGCAGGGTACTGCCATGCTTTCCGGTACTCACCTGGTGGCCGGCATGTGGAGTACCGTGAGAGCAGCCGAACACCAAATGAAGGAGCCATAGATTTTATAAGCCTGGAATCTCACAAGGGAGCAGGTGAGTCATCCTATGGCCTGTCAATCATCTGCAGTCCTTCAGATACTGTGGAGGATGTACAAGTTACCTCTAACCAACCATAAGTACTTGTGTGTGATCGTACTTCTAGGTCCGTCTCGGCGTAGTGACCTGCAGGCTTTGGGCTACTGCATGCTGCGCTGGTACACAGGGGCACTGCCCTGGACCTCCCTCACACACACTCCAGCCCGCGTTGCCACGGAGAAGGAGAGGTGAGAGCCAGGTCCTCACTATGGCAACAAGGCCATTATGAATAATGTTATTCTGTATTTATAAAATGGTAAAGCCTTGAGTGGCCAAACCTGACCATTCACTAATGATCCAGGTACATGGAGGATGTTCCAGGTCTCCTGAGTCACTGCTTCGGACAGAAGAAAGTCTCCAGTAAGTCCAGTTTTCTAGTGATTAGTTTTTGTATGCAGCGTAATATGTTTTGTGTGTGCGTGGGATATAATGCATCTGTATGTACTATGTATCAGGTGCGCTGCAGGGGTACCTGTCTCAGGTGATGGCTCTGCAGTACTCTGACCAGCCGGACTACAGGGCTCTGAGGGCAGGCCTTAGTGCAGCTCTGCAGAAGCTGGGAGGGTCACTGGAGCAACCTCTTGACCTTCAGGTCAGAACACCCACACCCACACAACCTCCACACTATCCCCAAGCTCCATTGAGAAAACTGTCAGATGACCACAGAAACCTGGAACCCCCCCCTCCCCCCCAGCAGGTCTGACCAGAATCCTGTCCCTTCCAACTGGTTAGACCACTCATCCTTACACTGCTACCTGTTCATGTTATCTCCTGAACTAATTTAGACCTCTACACCAGTCTGAATGTTTAAAAAAAATCTTTATCTCTCTTCAGATGAAAGCGATCTGAGGAAGATGATACTTCGGGATGATAATTCACTAATGGGATTTTTAGCCAGCTGTTTTTAAAATGCTGACTTCATGACTATGTGGTGTGGGTCCTGCTGTGGTTTTACTGCACTCGAGGAGCGTGTGAAGGTGCGTTTCATTAAGTTCACTGGAGGTGCAGTGCACAGAAACTCCTGGTTATGCCAGGTTAGTGAGCACTGCTGTACTGTATTATTGTCAGCAGTAGTTGGCGCTGTGGCAGTGAGTGGGTAGTTAATGTTTAACCTATGAAATAATACAGTTTATAACAAAGAGCCTTTGTTCAGGGTGGTAATGATTGTAAGTACAAAAATGTACACTGTTCCAGTTAGGTGTTGTAGATGTCCATGATATGCATTTTACTTTTTGTATTGTTTTCATATCAGGATAATACTTTGTCATTAAAGAGCTTTTATTAATTCAACTGTTTTTCTGTATGTGCTAATTTCTTTGGGGTTTCTGGTGTCGATTGTGAAACTCTCTTGTGTACCCCTGAGTGCTAAGGGTCAGTACACTGATCTGGAAGAGTAGGTATCATGGCCCAATTCCAAACCAATTCGCTGCTCATATCCCTAGATTCTTGTTGAGCCCCTTCTCAGATTTGTCAGGACTTGATGTTTGTGATGTGAGAAACATGGTGGAAGACTGTGTATGGAGGCTAGATTGAGCTATACAACACAGATTAGTCAACATGCTCTTGTCACCTCTAGACTTGTGCGTCTCTTATGACCCCTCTGTTTAAGAGGGTCCCTCCCTGAGGGAACAGTTTCTAAGTCAGGACACTTACACGGTGGGGACTCCCTGTGAGGCTGCTGGCTATGAAAGAAAGTTAGGCAACATATTCATTATAAGAGGGAGAGACCCTTTAAGTCTCATGAAAGGGGGGAGCAGAGACATCCTGTTCATTTTAAAAGTTCTGTGGTTATCTTACTCCTTTTGTAGCCCTCTGCATATATTCCACCCTCCTCCCATAACATTTCTTCTGAGAAAATAAACATTTAGGGATGACATCTAAAATGTTAGGTGTTCCATAAAGA
Source organism: Oncorhynchus kisutch (assembly GCF_002021735.2). Classification (NCBI taxonomy): domain Eukaryota; kingdom Metazoa; phylum Chordata; class Actinopteri; order Salmoniformes; family Salmonidae; genus Oncorhynchus; species Oncorhynchus kisutch. The sequence goes on along the minus strand of NC_034181.2, from coordinate 67,729,261 downwards.
TGTTAGGCTACCTCTTCAGTCTCTATGCTGATATAGGTTAATTGTGTACATGCCTTTTATTTTCCTACATAAGAAAACTCCCGATTTTATACCTCTACTGCCATTCATTCCAGTTAGACTGGTTTGGATTTCTTCCTGACCAATATAGCTGCCATGTTCACACCTTTCTGGAACTTTGAGGGTTTATGACATAGCCCTTCTAGTAATTTAATAGGATCAATGTGTGAACCACCATGTTGGCTTAAGAAAAAAATATGTGAAACGGTTCTATATTTAGCACCAGAGACCACATACTGTTGTCATGGAAATATCACAAACTTCGGCGTCCTAGTTTATGCTTTGGAAGAGTATATTAATCAGACCTTTTGAATAATTCAGTATTGGAAGAACTATACCCAAGCCCAGAGAGACTGGCTGACTTCTCCACCCCTCCCTGCACAAAACGCTTACATAACCCAGGTGTTCAGGCTGCACTTGAGAAGTAAAAGAGGTAGTGCCTTAATGCACAGACACATATTCACACATGGCCCATACAACCTTGTATTAAACATTGTGTTTCTGTGTGTGTGTGAGAGAGAAGGAAATAAATGTGCCAGAAGCTGTTTCTATTGGCCCCTAGTGCAGATGGGTATGTGCGACGCTTGATGGCTCCAGAACACTGCAAGCAAATCCTGAAGCGTCGTCGATGTTTATGGAGAACTTATTTTCAGCTCCCCTTCCTATTCCCGAGATGTAACGGGAAATTCATAGTCACAAACCGACGCGCTTTTTCCGTTTACCCCGAACGCCACACCCCTTACTAGGGGAGGGGTTTAAACCCCGAGGCGTCTCCAGGAGAAGAGGGGGAGGGGGAGGAGGAGATGGGAGAGAGTGACAGTGACAAAGTGAAAAAATTGTTGGGAGTCGGAGTAAGGATAGCAGGACAGCGCCCATGCTGAAATAGGATAGGCCTACCTTTTTACTACCTTTTTATTCCCACATCGAAACATCGGACTCTCGTGCTCCGGTCGGAATAGCGGCGATTGAAACATCGGGTCCTATGGACATGTACGTAACAACAGCAATTTGTAAGAATAATTTCCCTTTAATTTTCTAATGGTGTGGGGGTTGCATCTATAGCGTAATTTACAGTTTACAGTGTTATTTTCGGCTTTCTCACACTCTTCCGCTATGTGGCAAAGTGACAGTGAGCCAGTGCTCATAAGTAGATGTTCTGGTAGGCTACTAAACGTTTTAACTAGGCTTGGTTTTGTTCAAATTGAAAGAGTCGTGTCATTTTCTAAAAAAATCGTGACCGATAATACATCCTACTTTTATTTTTTGGTGACACAGGAGAAAACATCCACAAACACTGGCTCAAGAGTCAGTTTACTGGGTGGCAAACTTTGAGGCCATGTTCCAACTCAGTGGAGCATCCTAAACGCTGCGTAAATGCGCTGTTTTGGAGTTGTTCGCCATTGCCTATGTCGTCCATGTATGTCTGTGTCTTTGACGATAATCCCGTAATCTCTAATCCAAAGTACTCCAAATGCTTTTTTTCACACCGCTGGGTGTCTGTCAATCTGTCTATGGGTTACTCTACATCTCTCCACATAGTCCTTCCTTTATAATCTGTGTTAGTTTATTCATGCAGGGGACCAGTCCCCATCACCCCTACCCAGAATGTAACTTTTGCCACCATTGTCAAAACCGACAGCATGGCCCTGCTTGTGCAGTGCAGAATGGATTTGACAGAGCTCCACATACACAACAGTGCAAGGCCACTGTCTCACAGTGATGACCTCATGGTATCATTGAATTGATCTCCTTCACTGACTACATTATTACTATAATGTGTAATTCAAACCCTTTTTAGGGAGATCTTTCAAAAGAAGGCTAACCGTGTCTTGTAAATATTACAAAGTTACAGTGGAGTAAGACTTGCAGTAGGTTACAGCAGGATGGTCAAGAAATATTGGATGGTTTGCAGAAGGTCCATAGAGTATGGCTTCTGTGTTTGTGTGTAAGAGTGTGACTTGCTGCTCATGCGCTGGCCTGCTGAGTGTGTGGGAACAGCTCTATGGAAACGCAGCCTCGTGGGGTCATTTTTACAATCTGTCCTTTGTGTGCCAGTCGCCTCTGTAGAGGATTAATAATAGCTAATGATCCAATCAGCTGCTCACTAACACTGGTGAAGAAAGGGGTACACATAAAAAAAAAAAACATAAACATCACAAATATAGATCTACTGCAGTCTACACCTGGATCAAGAGGTGGCACTGGCAGGGATTGAGTTTCGGGATTTGTGTGTTTGGAGGAAAATGTCTGGGATTAGAGGTGTATGTGTGTTTTGTGTATGTGTCTATGTTAGTGAATGTGTTGGCTAGTAAAAAAAAAGAATCCATAAAATGTAATAGACTGTCTTCATTTATCAGATTTGTTACCCAAACCACACCTCTATCCAAAACTAAACCTGACCTTGACTAACCCAAGCTAATCCTCTCAGCGTCCGGCTTGGATTAAGGATTAAACTGGGCGCTTGGAATTCAGCATGGTCTAAGGATTTCACAATCTTAGACCAGAAATCACTTGGACAGTTCCATGGCGATGGTTGAGGTTGGATGTGTACATTCTTTTATTGTCCATTAAATAGGCATCAAATTAAGATTATTTTAGTTTACCTGTCCATCTGTCCTTCTCTCCCTCTCTGCCTGCCACTTACTCTCTCACAGAAACACCCAACCACAAAGATGCAGGGTGGAGTAAGGGTAACTAACACTGTTTGGGATAGTAAGTGGTTTGAGTGTTCTGTGTAAAAGGTAGGCTACTGCTCAGTTTCATCTACAGGCGTGTGGAGTTTAAGCCTCGCCTCAGCTCATTTACTGAACCTTTGTATTAATTTAGGTTTGGCCTTCGCTAGTAAGATCAAGTTTAGCCTTTAATCCTTTTGTGTTACTGTCTTATCATAGCTAAGACACTTACCCTGTGGGGTGGCTGTAATGCTTATTACACTCTGTTCTTGGAGAGGCTCTGTTCATGGTGACTGTACATGTGGCTGGTGTCTTGCTTGTTTAGACTTATTGGATTCTCTTTTCCAGAGTACTTCAACCAGAACATTTTGTAGTGTGTGTTCGTGTGTAATGCGTATGATACAGTGGACACACATGCAATCTAACAAATTACTTGAATATATGAGCAGGAGGAAGAGTGGCAGTTTTACACTCTTCCACACACTCCTACTCATATGTGTACACTTGCGCACACACAGATGGTTTTATATTCCTGGCCCAAGCTCCTCTGTAGAATTTCCTGTGTAGAGTCAGCCATCAGACTTCCTGTATTCAGGATTGGGGGTGGTGGTGGGGGGGGGGGGGGGGGGGCGGGGTAATGGGGAACAGGAAAGGAGAGCGAGGAAGTGTTTGCTGGAGTCAGTGTTGGTTGTTGAGCTATGTACAATGCAGCCACATAATATTGGACACGACACAGCAGACAAGCTCTGAGGGAAGGAGGGGAAGTAAGTGGGTGGGAGCTAGGCTATGGTCTGTTAAATGGCTCTCCTTCCCCATACGCATTTTGTCTTCTACAATATCACTTATCTAGTCCTTTCTCATCAACGGTCATGAGAACTTGTTCTCAACTAGCTTACCTGGTTAAATAAAGGTGAAATAAAAAAATGAAGGAAAGGATGCTTTTGAAAATAAGCTATGGGATGGAGTACGGTAGAGAGTAAGGGGAGAAAGAGAGCGTGTGTGTGCAACCTGTAATGTCTTCCCTCCTGTTCCTTTACATACAGGACGTGTCCTAGGATCTGTGGAAGCCTCCCCACCGTGCTACGTCGTCCCAGCATGCAGTAGGGGCGGTCCACCTTAACTCCACAGGTAAGACACATGCACACACAGACACTCTCCACACCCGAATGCTGTAACACACTGACTGCTGGCATACAGACAAAAGCAAGTCCATCCTGCAGTGTCTGTGAACTGTGACTTTATCTTCTTCGTTGAGCCAAATCTACTCATTGTGTCTGTGTGTCTGGCTGCCTGTGTGTGTACTAGTCACTTATCCTCTTCACCCCCTGTGGAGTACGAAGCCACGACGAGCAAACACCATTGCATGTGTGTGTGTGTTGTCTCTCTCTCTCTTAATCTTCAGTACTCCACTATGTCTATTACAAAGTATCTTTCTCTCTCTGTGTTAAGTTCACGGCATCGCCATCTAAAGAACCAGGATGTTTACAGGTTCTACCAAGAACCCAACCCCTAAAATACCTCAGCCTGAGCGGCTGGACGAGGTGTACTCTGCACTGAGGAGAGGCCTACAGTGAGCACACACACACACACACACACACACACGACTGGCCTGGCTGTTGTAACAGACAGGTCAACAGCGAGACAGGAAATGGTTCAAAGTGAAACAGGAAATGACATGACAATGCTGTGTTCTCAGGTCATTCCTGCAGGTCCACCAGCTGGAGCTGGACAGCCTGGGGCAGCAGATCAGAGAGAGCAAGAGAAATGGCCGTCTGGTGAGAACACACACCACCAATCACACCAGTACTACTAACCCATCATCATCACACTAGCCAATGCCACTCGCAACTTCCGACTTAGGGGACGTTTAATTTCTTAGGACAGTCTGTTCGAGTAATACTGTGTGCAAGGTGATGTTAACTGTTGTATGCCTCCCTTCCTCTCTCTGCAGGGGTCTCTGTATGAGTTGGATAAGGTGGGTTTCAATCACACCAGGGGAGATGACTGTATTAATTCACAACTCTATTAATAAACTAATGAATATGTACATTTTGGGGTGATTTAACAACTGATCTTTGTGCTTTATCAGCAAGTGAAGGCCATAGAGAGATTTATGCGTCGCTTAGAGTTCCACCTCAGCAAGGTATGACTTTGTGTGTGCATCTGCAGTGCAGTAAGATACCTGTTAGCCATACATTTGTCATAGTGTTGTCATAATGTTGTAACTACAGAGTAGACTCTGTTTTGTTATAGTATAACCATCTCTAATACTTTTTGGTAGCAGATTAAGGAGCTTTTCAGGTCTGCATCACCATAGTGTTTCTGCACAGCTGTAATGTTGCTGTAACGTTCCAGGTAGAGGAGCTGTACGATGCTTACTGTATGCAGCGTCGGCTGAGGGATGGGGCCAGCAAGATGGTGGCAGCCTTTAACTCTGCCACAGGGAGCAAGGAGGCACGGGAGAGCCTGAATGAGGCCAACAGGGGCTACAGGGAGTACACTGAGGTAAAGGGCAGGGGCTTATGGGTACACTGGGTAGATGTGTTAGAGAACAAGGCTATTCGCTCTTTCAATAGCGCCTTTTAACGTTTAAAACAGCTGTTTACAGAACGGAAAGTAAGTCTTGAAATAAGTAACTTATCAGAAATAAGAGTTTGACTGCAATGTCATGTTGCTCTGACAACAAACGCCAGAATATTATTGATATGAATGACTCATTCTCTCTCTCTCTCTCGTGTCTCTCTGCAGCACATGTGTTCCCTGGAGAGTGAACTGGAGAACCAGATGGGAGAGTTTCATATCAAGATGAAAGGTGAGTAATTTTCTCACCCTCCACTTACCCCCTCTTCTCCCACCAATTTGTTCTGGCCCTCAATCCCATCTGTTCTTACCACCTCCTCGCTCTCATTCTCGTGTTCTCCCTGTGAGCATATGTTATATGCTGTAACTGTATGTCTCCTGTACTGCAGGTCTGGTTGGCTATGCACGGTTGTGTGCAGGAGACCAATATGAGGTGAGAATAACTAATGGACACACACTGACACATACACACATGCAGTATGCGCACACACATGAGGCACTGATGGTACCCTTGACCCCCAGGTCCTGATGCGTTACGGGCGTCAGCGCTGGCGGATGAAAGGTCGTGTGGAGGTCAGCAGTAAACAAGTGTGGGACAGTGAGGACAATGTCTTCCTGCCTCTCATCACAGAGCTCCTGTCAATCAAGGTGAGAAAGCCCTTTGGATGGAGCATGATAGTGTTTATGATCAAATCAGTATTTACTTTAATTAACTCTGGATGAATGTGTTTGTGTTTATAATAACATATTGATATTATAAACATGTTTATAATAACTGTTATTACTGTATTGCTATGTTATTATCACATTATTGTACACAAACAGCAAAAATACCCAGAACTTAACAATAGTCCTAAAAAACATCACTTACCGCCACCATTCAACTGACTGTGGTTTATTGTCCGTTATGGTTGCCAAGGTGACTGAGCTGAAGAGCTTGGCCAATCACGTGGTGGTTGGCAGTGTGTCTTGTGAGACACTCGACCTGTTCTGTCCGCTGCCTCAGACGGTTGCCGTGGATATCAACGACTTGGGGACAGTAAAACTGAACCTAGAGGTCAACTGGAGGTCAGTCTCACCTCAATCATCCCTGTTTACCACTTCCCCCTGTCTCACCTTCCTCAACCCCTGTTCCACCTTCATCTATCTCCCCATTCTATTGGTGATAGCCAAACCAGGCCATTTGTGAAGAGAAATAGTACTGTTTGTGTTAAGACTGATTCATATGTTTGTCAGTAGTAATAAACACACGATACAGCTGTTTCTATAAAATACATCTCTAATGTAATTATATTGCCCTCTCTCACACACTATCCTTCTCTCTCTCTCAGTCCGTTTGATAAAGATGACCAGACCTCGTCCTCCAGTACGGTTTCCAAGCGCTTTTTGTCCAATCAGAGCCCTCCAGACACACCTTCCATGCGCGAGCAGGTGTTTTATGTGAGTCATACCTTGGCCTCCCTGCCTCTCTCCCCAGCTTTAACCTATGCTTAAGTCAGCAGTTCATAATTGTCTGGAAAACCTAAATATTGTATTGTTTTATTGATGTAATTATAACCATTGATTACTACTCGCTATTATTAGTTTGTTCTGTTTCAGCTGCCCCCTGGCTGCTGTGTTTGTAGAGGTAGCAGTGGTGTGTGTGTGATTGTAGTAGAGGTGTGTGAATCAGTGAGCTGTGTAGGAGAGGAGTGTGTGAGCGTACAAGATCGGGTTGTGGACCGTGTGAGTGTATTGGTGAGCTATGTAAATGTAAGAGAGAAGTGTGTGAGGATAGCAGTGAGTTGTGTGGAGATCTGGTTGTGGAGTGAATGAGGGTACCAGTGATATGTGTGAGAACAGAAATGAGTATGAATGTAGCTGTGGTTCTCTTAGCTGTTTAATAGTGGTTGAGTAGTAGTCCAATTTCTCCCTCTTCCTCGCCGCGCTGAAGAGCATTTCTCCTCGGAGCAGGGCCAGACTGGGCCAACGCTGGTCAACGTTGGAGGTGTTCCGTGACACCTTGGCAGACAGGCTCTCTCCACCCAGCCGCGTCCACTCACAGTTGGTGTGTGGCTGCATACAGTTGAAGAAGTGTGGTTGTCTGTAGTTGAAATATGGTGGTCTGGTTAGTGTGTGGTGGTTTGTAGTCAAGTCATGATTTTCAGTGTTCTGTACTTGGTAAATGTGAACTAGCCAGTAAGTGAGCCTTGGTCCATGTAGTCTGATCATTGCAATTTTCTGAAATGCAGTGCCATCTACGGAATTTGATTATTTTATCCTTCAGATATATTGAAAAGCATGTTTGTATTTAAAGTGTATATTCAGTGTGCAGTTCTGGTATAATTGTTCTGTCATTAATGGTGTTTTAGCCAAGATAAGTGTGTGACAGCAACACCGGGTCATCAAAATAGGAATTTTAATTCTCCTTTCCAGATGGAAATAAATATATTTTTGTTTTCCATATTTTGTCAGATGGACTTGGCTGTTATTAATATCTTTCTCTCTTCCTCTGCCTCCACCCCTTCCCTCTCTCATTTATCATTATCTGTAGTCTCTATTGAGGAGACCAGGGGAGCTGGAGAATGGTACAGTCTGGTCAAACTCCTCTGAATCATCAGACGACTCTTCCAGCCCAGCCATGGGACACACACACAGGATGATGGCCACTCACAGCCTGCAGACCACACCCACTATCCAGATCTCCTTCAATCCCCGCCAATCAAGCGTCTCTACCCCATCCCTCTCTTCCAATCATGAGGAAGGGGAGCCAGGCACCACCAAGGGATTTGGCGAAACAGACTCTGTGAGGTGTACACTGCTGAATGGCCATTTGAAGTGTTCTCGATCTCTCAGCCATATCAGTGAGAGAGCCATAGACTGTGCTTCGACAAACAGCTTGTCTGACCAATCAGTTGAATCCTCTGAAACGCCAGAACCCCTACCCCGCTTAGACCTTGAAGGCTCCTATGTGGCTTCTCACTGCTCTAACCAGGACATGCATGAAGCCTTGGACTTGCCTGAATCTGGGGGCCCAGAGTCATGCGTTTCAACCCCAGTGGATCAGGGTGATGCTCCTCCGGCCTCAACACTGCAGGCTGAGAAGCCTAGGGCTGGAGTAGAGCCTCTTCCCACAGACCGTGTACTGGGAGAGGGACTGAGGGAGGAAAAGTCCTCCACGGAACACAATCACAGACTCCAATCTACCCAGCCACAAGAGCTAACACTACCAGAAGAGACAGTGACTGTGAGTGTATGTGACAGGTTTGTGGGTAGACATGTAATTGTGTGATGTGTGTACTAAGTCTCTTTCCTCCATAGGGTCGATCTCACAGTCGGTCCTCCAGCTTCACTCAGGAAGTTGAGACTGCCCTGGAGAGCTTTGATTTTCTCAACTGCTCTGACCTTGATGATGATGATGAAGAAGAGGAGAAAGAACAAGAAGAAGATGATCAGGAGAGGGATGAGAAGGAAGACAAGACAAGGGACCCTGCTGATAGGTTAGCATTCTCTTCTCTTATGTATCAGGCTCTAACTGAACTCATCCTGCCATCTAGTGTTTGGAAAGCGGAATGTTATGTGAATTTAGTTGAGTCTTGATGGTGGATTTAGTTTGTATAATACTGGGTGAAGTTGCATAGTGCTGTTTTCTAATGCTGTACTCCCACACTTCTTTGAATGTGCCCAAATCCTTCATATCCATTTCATAAGACAGAACTATTTGCTCAATATTTTGTATTACACAGAATGAGTCTGTGTGTGAGTGTGTATGTCAGATTGTGGTCTGTAATATTCTCCTTTTTGCTGTCCTCAGTAGTGATGAGTGTGAGGACGATGTTATAGAAATCATTGTCGAGGCCCCTGAAGGCTTCCGGAATGAGGACTGTCCTCCTCTAGATGCAGACTGCAGCTCTGAGGTAATGATAATGATCATGTGTATGCATGTATAAATAGTGCCTTAGATTTCAGTGTTCTAAACTGTAGACAAGTTTGCATGTAAAATTTACGTAGGAGGAGAGTAGCGAGCAGCTGCAGGCCTCCAGTGAGACAAGGGACGAGCAGGAGGAAGAAAAGGAGAAAGTGGAAGACAAGAAGGAGGAGGAGCAGGTTACAGAGAAGGACATCCCTGCCAGGCAGGAGCATGGTGAGAGGGGAGGGTCAAAACAGGGGAGACTGCTAACTTGAGAGTGATTTGAAGTGGGAGTGGTGTTGATCGAGATGTGTGTAATTTGTATATACAGTGCATTCGGAAGGTATTCAGACCCTTTCACTTTTTCCACATGTTGTTACATTACAGCCTTATTTTATTTTTGGGGGGGTACAAATTTATAAAAAATAAACAACTTAAATATTATATTTACATAAGTATTCAGACCCTTTACTCAGTACTTTGTTGAAGCACCTTTGGCAGCGATTACAGCCTTGAGTCTTCTTGGGTATGCTACAAGTTAAATAAAGGTTGCCTGGTTAAATGAAAATAAAACAAGCTTGGCACACCTGTATTTGAGGAGTTTCTTCCATTCTTCTCTACAGATCCTCTCAAGCTCTGTCAGGTTTGATGGGGAGCGTCGCTGTACAGCTGTTTTCAGTTCTCTCCAGAGATGTTCAATCTGGTTCAAGTCCAGGCTCTGGCTGGGTCACTCAAGGACATTCAGAGACTTGTTACGAAGCCACTATTGCTTTGTCTTGGCTGTGTGCATAGGGTCATTGTCCTGTTGGAAGGTGAACCTTCGCCCTAGTCTGAGGTCCTGAGCACTCTGGAGCAGGTTTTCATCAAGGATCTCTCTCTGTACTTTGCTCTGTTCATCTTTCCCTCGATCTTGACTAGTATCCCAGTTGCTGCCGCTGAAAAACATCCCCACAGCATGATGCTGCCACCACCATGCTTCACCGTAGGGATGGTGCCAGGTTTCCTCCAGACTTGACGCTTGGCATTCAGGCCGAATAGTCTAATCTTGGTTTCATCAGACCATAGAATCTTACTTCTCATGGTCAGTGTCCTTTAGGTGCCTTTTGGCAAACTCCAAGCAGGTTGTCATGTGCCTTTTACTGTAGAGTGGCTTCTGTCTGGCCACTCTACCATAAGGCCTGATTGGTGGAGTGCTGCAGAGATGGTTGTCCTTCTGGAACTTTCTCCCATCTCCACAGAGGTACTCTGGAGCTCTGTCAAAGTAACCATTGGGTCCTTGGTCATCTCCCTGACCAAGGCCATTCCCCCCCCAATTGCACAGTTTGGCCAGGTCTAGAAAGAGTCTTGATGGTTCCAAACTTTTTCCATTTAAGAATGATGGAGGCAACTGTGTTCTTGGGGACCTTCAATGCTGCGGACAATTCCTTCGACCTCTTGGCTTGGGTTTTGCTGTAACATGCACTGTCAACTGTGGGACCTTATATAGACCGGTGTGTGCCTTTCCAAATCATGTCCAATCAATCGAATTTACCACAGGGGGACTCGAAGTTGTAAAAACATCAAGGATGATCAGTGGAAACAGGATGCACCAGCAAAGGGTCTGAATACTTATTAAAAATGAAAAAAACAGAATGAACGTATTTACATAAATTAGCTAAAAATTCTAAACCTGTTTTTGCTTTGTCATTATGGGGTATGGTGTAGATTGAGGGGAAAAAATATTTAATCAATTTTAGAATATGACTAACGTACCAAAATGTGGAAAAAGTCAAGGTGTTTGAAAACTTTCTGAATGTACTGTATTGATTGTGGAGTTGTCATTGGTGAAGAGTAAGTTGTATTTATGCTTCATGCAGGTGATGAGGCATCCTGTGATGAGGAACCCCGCTCCACCCCCAGCATAATGGCCACCACTGTCCTTTAACATAATGGAGATGCCACTTCCTCGGACCTTTATCGGATGCCATCCTAATCCCACCACTTTCCTAAGAGATCCTTACCATTTCACCACTAACAGATCAAAGAGCTCCGCTCCCCTTCTAGATCAGACAAGCGATTTCTGCCATGTGGGTGGAGATTGTGCAAATGAACAGAAATGTATTTGCTTCCCTCTCTCCACTCGTGATTGAAAACATTAATGACTATTGTTGTCCACTCATCCAAAGGCCACACGTATGCACACAGTCACCTTACAGTGAAGGTAGACATCTTTAGTCTAATGGAGCCTCTTCAATCAGAAAGTGCCTCAAGTTACAGAAAGGGGGATTGTCAGTTAACAAATACATGAAGAAAATGTGCTTTTATTACGAACCAGAGAAGAATATGAATGAGTATACAGAGTTTTGATACATTGTTTATTTTTAGGATGACTTACAGATTGTGCACAATAAAATATACAATTATTTACTGTTTCATATAAATAAATAATGTTGAGCAAATATGTTGCCTGCTCTCAATTTTTTAAAACTTTATTATAAAAAAATATTTAGGTAAATCTACTACATAGGATGGTATTTATATGAGACTACTTTCAGTGTGCTTTAAAATCAATGTTTGAGAATGATTAAACAAAACCCCTCAAATGTTCTGGGCTGGCATCCAATACCCAAAAGCAGCACTTTTATGTCCATGACTTCCAGACTTCAACATCTTTCTAAACTGTACTGCCCTCTCCTGGGTCATGATGGAGAGGAGGCCATACAATTTTACACAATATTATTTTCACCTTTAATTAAATGATTGATCATTGGAAGGAGGTATATAGGATATACACTGACTGTGCTTTACTTGGACTAAAATAGGTGTCAGTACAAATGTTTGGTGCCGGTACTGTATATTTTTAGGTGCAGGAGCCCCCCAATACTTTTGAGCTAATATTTTATAAGAGGATTAGGAGCTCAAGCAGTAGAACGTTGAGGGGCCGGTACAAGTCAAGCACAGATATACACTATAATAGCCTGCTTCAATCCTTCCCAGCCCCACAATAACATTATGTAATAAAAGCTACATCTTGCACAAACTATTCTTACAAGCATGCATTTATGCTGTGGTTGCATGGTAGTCTTTAGTCTTGAAATATTTAGCTTTTCATAGTAAAATAGCCCTCTTAAGGTAATGCAAACTTAACTGTAGAAAAAAATCATTTTTTTTGTAGTGTGGAAACAACTGTTCACCCAGAACCACGCCCCCGAACCCTTGAATTCAAAACTGGCGCCCAGACGTCACTGCCACCCAACTGCTGCGGTACCACCCTCCCACTTCTCCCGTCGGGCTTCTGTCTGCGCATGCACACACGCCTGCTCCAGGCCACCATTTTGTGTAGAGACAACTCTGTCAACGCGTGAGAGGATTAATCGAGCTGGGACGCAAGGGCAAGCTTCCCTACCGTCGCCAGAGGAAGACCGAACAAGCACTGAGCGATCAAGCAAATTTACCCGGAAAAGGAAGACCGAGGACCAGGTAAAACGGCACTTTCTCCGATGAAGGGGGGCATTTTTGTAGGAGCTGTCGTCGGCCTCTAGGTGTCACGGTGGGGCTCGCGGTCCAGGCGACTGGCGGGGGGGTGTTTGTCTCCCTCTATCGTTATCGAAAATTTACTAAAAACATTTATAACCCAGAAGTTAGAGCTTCTGTTAAACGTATTAGTCTATTTGGACTGCTATTGGTTCGTATTAAGGCACGGATGGCTTTATAAATGCTTTAATGTTTAGGGTCTTGTTTAGGCCAGGCGTCCATCTTCTCGTGCCCTTTGTTTCCTCTTTTGAGAAGAGAACCTGCGTCTCCCGGGTTCTAGAACGAAAGCTCAACATTTCGAGTTTAAACTTTGTATCAATTTCAATGTAACATCCTTAATGTTTCCTGTCACTCGTGGTGCTACGATTTGAAAAAATGAAAATTAAGATCTTCTGTAGTCTCAGATTTACTACATAGCCCCTGATCTGGGTAGTTGTTTTAGTCTATGTTCTAGAACCATCCGATGGTTCTAATATCAACACTAATTGTATAATACTTTCTATGGATTCGTTATTTTACTGCTTCTCAAAATGGGGCTCTAGTTAAGTTGGCTCGGTAACTAGGTAACGTTTCACAAAGGTTCCCGAGAGTAAACACGGAAGGAGGGAATGTAGAGTAATCTCTTATGTAGCCCAAATAAGTCTGCGAGCACGGAGAGTAGATTTCTTCCAAATCAAGAAACTAGATTAGGGGTTGGTTTCCTATCATCGGCACCACGTCCTATCGCGCCAGCCCGGTCCGTCTACAGCCGCCTTTCGATTTAAAACTTGTCAAGAGAGAGGGAGCCCGAGCTCCCTCTAACCTGCACGCTAATGTTACAAAACATCCACTCTTCCCTGGGCAAGACACGAGGGTGATTAGGGTAGTTTCCTTTTACCAGTGAGTTTTATACCCACCCACCCCCACCAAAAAAAACATCTGCTTATTTTGTATTTTGGCAGTGTTATTTTTTTATTGGGACTTTGTCAAATGGTTGGTAGATCAGAGAAGTAGGATTTAAATTAAAATAATCAGCTGATGTTCGGTGATTAGGCCTGACTTGCAGTTGGTGTTGTAATTCATCCCAAAGGTGTTCGATGGGGTTGAGGTCCAGGCCAGTCAAGTTCTTCCACGCCGATCTTGACAAACCATTTCTGTATCGCTGAAACAGGAAAGGGCCTTCCCCAAACTGTTGCCACAAAGTTGGAAGCACAGATTTGTCTGCTGCCAATGTGTGTCTATGGCTGTGTGCTAAATTGTATACACTTGTCTGCAACGTGTGTGGCTGAAATAGCAGAATCCACTCATTTGAAGTGGGGTCCACATACTTTTGTCTATATATATAGTGTATCATGCATCGGTTATTTTTATGGTCTTAACAGGTAGTTTTCTATGGAGGGTGAAGTCGTTTCCATTGAGACCGCTCAGGTCGAGGGTCTCCAGGACAGTGGGGAGGGACCCGAGCTGCTCCAGACTGTAGAGGCTGCCCTGATGGAAGGGGGTGTGGCACCCCAAGTGGTGACAGGGAATGTTGAAATGATGGTGATGGACACCCTGGACTCAACCCTTGACCCTGCCCTGCTACAGATGAAGACTGAGGTCCTCGAAGGGGGTGGCACAGTGACGGTCACCGGGGGAGACGATGGACAGATCATCACCCTGCAGGTTAGTGTGATTTGTGAGTTTACGCTTAGAAAGATATCCTTTGTAAGCCAAACTTGTAGGCATAAATTATTCAGAGAATTGACTGACCCTGACTGTGTCTTGACTTTAGGTGGTGAACATGGAGGGGAACATGGAGCAGACAAGTGCAGCATTGGGGCTTGGACAGCTGCAGCTGGTGCAGGTTCCTGTCACTACAGCCACCGTGGAAGAACTCCAGGCCAGCTTTGTTGACGCCTCTGCAGGCAATACTGAGGCAGAGCCAGTGATCTGCCACACTCTCCCTCTGCCCGAGGGCTTCCAGGTCGGCCGCTACTCAACTACAAACACACGCTTTAGCCTGAAGGCTCAGGTGAGATGCACTGTCTATAATACAACTCTAATCCCTTCCTGGCAAATTGTTTTTGTCTGGTGAAGGTGGTGAAGGTGGGGGCGAATGGAGAGGTGGAGACAGTTGAGCAGGAAGAACTGCAGGCAGCCCAGGATGAGCTCCAGGTGACCCATGGGGAGGAGGAGGAGGAGGAAGCTGAGCCCCAAGTAGAGGACCAGACCTGGTCCAAAGACCCAGATTACCAGCCAACTACTGGCATCCGCAAGGGGAAGAAGGGCAAGAAGAGCCGCCTGCGTTACGGGGAGGGGGAACGGGACATGGATGTGTCTGTATACGACTTTGAGGAGGAACAGCAGGAGGGGATGCTCTCTGAGGTCAACGCTGAGAAGGTTGTGGGCAACATGAAGCCGCCCAAACCCACCAAGATAAAAAAGAAAGGTCAGAGTTGTGTGAAAGGTCAAGTTTTGTGTGTATGTGGGGGTATGGCAACCCCTCTCTTTTGGGGTGTGAGGAGGAGATCTATGTGTGTTAAAGGGAGAATCGGCGAATAGTGGGTCAATTTCCGCAACAACTATGAACGTTGACGAGCCAGGCTCAACTTCTGTGCTGTTTTGGTCCCGTGGCTACCACGCTCTTAACAGCGTGAAGCGACTCTGTGCACATGTGCAGATACTGTGCGATAGTGAGCGCGACGTCTTGCATTTCGCTCATCTCAATATCTGTGGTGCTGCTCGTGGCAACGTCATTTCGCTGAGTCTACCTTTTAATGTGTTTAATAACCTCTTGTCTCTCTCAGGTGTGAAGAAGACGTTCCAGTGTGAGCTGTGTAGCTACACCTGCCCCCGGCGCTCTAACCTGGACCGCCACATGAAGAGCCACACAGATGAGAGGCCACACAAATGCCACCTGTGTGGGAGGGCCTTCAGAACAGTCACACTGCTGAGGAACCACCTCAACACACACACAGGTATCTACAGCCTTTCATGTTCAGTCGCAGGCTGTTAAAAAAAATAATATTTATCCTTAATGAATTGATAGGGTGCATGTTAATTATGTTTACTATTGCCCCTTTCCTTTTTAGGCACTCGTCCTCATAAATGCCAAGATTGTGACATGGCATTTGTGACCAGTGGAGAGCTAGTGCGTCATCGTCGCTACAAACACACATTCGAGAAACCCTTCAAGTGCTCCATGTGTGACTACGCTAGTGTGGAGGTAAGTACATTTGCAATGTATAACTGACATTTTTCTGGAATGTTGTTTAAATGTTTCTTTCTCTTTGCCCCAGGTGAGTAAGCTGAAGAGACACATCCGCTCCCATACAGGCGAGAGGCCCTTCCAGTGCAGTCTGTGCAGCTACGCCAGCCGAGACACTTACAAACTGAAGAGACACATGAGGACACACTCGGGTAACGTATACCCCAATCTCTCAGCCTTACACCCAAGTATTCCTGATTTTAGTTCTGTTGATCGATGCTACACTACTAGACCAAAAATATATGGACACCTGCTCGTCGAACATGTCATTCCAAAATCATGGGCATTAATATGGAGTTGGTCCCCCCTTTGCTGCTATATCAGCCTCCACTCCTCTGGGAAGGCTTTCCACAAGCGCAGTAGTGAGGTCAGGCACTGATGTTGGGGCTTTGTCATGCTGAAACAGGAAAGGGCCTTCCCCAAACTGTTGACACAAAGTTGGAAGCACAGAATTGTCTAGAATGTCATTGTATGCTGTAGGGTTAAGATTTCCCTTCACTGGAACTAAGGGCCTTAGCCTGAAAAATGAAAAACAGCCCCAGACCATTATTCCTCCTCCACCAAACTTTACAATTGGCACTATGCATTGGGGCAGGTAGTGTTTTCCTAGCATCCGCCAAACCCATATTCTCCCATTGGACTGCCAGGTGGTGAAGCGTGATTCATCACTCCAGAGAACCCCTTTCCGCTGCTCCAGAGTCAAATGGCAGCAAGCTTTACACCACTCCAGCCGACGCTTGGAATTGCGCATGGTGATCTTAGGCTTGTGTGCTTTTGATCGACCATGGAAACCCATTTCACGAAGCTCCTGACGAACAGTTCTTGTGCTGACGTTGCCCCCAGAGGCAGTTTGGAACTCGCCAGGGAATGTTGCACCTGAGGACAGGTGATTTTTATTTGCTTCAGCACTCGGCGGTCCCGTTCTGTGAGCTTGTGTGGCCTACCACTTCGCAGCTGAGCCATTGTTGCTCCTAGACGTTTCCAATTCACAATAACAGTACTTACAGTTGACTGGGGCAGCTCTAGCAGGACAGACATTTGACGAACACACTTGTTGGAATGGTGGCTCCCGAGGGGCACAGCGGTCTAAGGCACCTCATCTCAGTGCAAGAGGCGTCACTGCAGTCCCTGGTTCGAATCCAGGCTGCATAACATCCGACTGAGATTGGGAGTCCCATAGGGCGGCTCAGCGTTGGCCGGGGTAGGCCGTCATTGTAAATAAAATAAAAAATTGTTCTTAACTGACTTGCCTAATTAAATAAATAAAATGACAGTGCCACGTTAAAAGTCACTGAGCTCTTCAGTAAGGCCATTCTACTGCAAATGTTTGTCTATGGAGATTGAGCACACAGCCAATCTTATACACTTGTCAGCAATGGGGGTGGCTTAAATAGCCGAATCCACTAATTTGAAGTTGTGTGTGTGTGTGTAGATGTATATCTCTCTGTCTCGCATACAACTTAATAAAGTGTCTCTCTCTCTGGCAGGTGAGAAGCCATATGAGTGCTACATCTGCCATGCTCGTTTCACGCAGAGCGGCACCATGAAGATGCACATCCTGCAGAAGCACACAGAGAATGTGGCCAAATTCCACTGCCCCCACTGTGACACAGTCATCGCTCGCAAGAGCGACCTGGGTAAGTGACTCGCTTGTGCACAGTCATATCTCTTCTGCTGAAATACTGTCTTGTAACCTGGATCAGTCTGTGTTCCTTACATTTGGATTGTCCCTTCCTTCCTCTCTCACTCTCAGGTGTGCACTTGCGGAAGCAGCATTCGTTCATGGAGATGGGCAGGAAGTGTCGTTACTGTGACGCTGTGTTCCACGAGCGTTACGCACTCATCCAGCACCAGAAATCCCACAAGAACGAGAAGCGCTTCAAGTGCGACCAGTGTGACTATTGCTGCAGACAGGTACGTGAAAGAGACTTTCTCTGCTTGCTTCCTCTCAATCTTCCCTGATTTTGAAATGGTGGATGTCCACCAGATATTTGCCATCATCAATCTGAGATGAGGAGAAGAGGCCACTTTAGATTATTGAGATGCATCCCATGGATATGTTTGGAATCAGCCGGAGACTGTTCTAGACCTCGGTGTGTTCACTGACTGTCCTATGTTTAACCTCTGACCCCTAGGAGCGTCACATGATCATGCACAGACGCACACACACAGGGGAGAAGCCGTACGCCTGCAGCCAATGTGAAAAAACTTTCCGGCAGAAGCAGCTGCTGGACATGCACTTCAAACGTTACCATGATCCCAATTTCATCCCCACTGCCTTCGTCTGCAGCAAGTGTGCCAAGACCTTCACTCGCAGGGTAAGGGGACAATACACATCCACACAGAAAACTAAAGGATTTCTTCACATCCAAACCCATATCCTCCCGAGCAGAATACAGGACACACACAAAAACACACCCTCCCACCAGGTTGGGGAGGTTTGAAGCCTAGTTGCTCCATCGTGTGTTGTGGTCTTAGTGCCTTCAGAAGGTATTCATACTGCTCAACTTATTCCACATTTTGTTTTACAGCCTGAATTTAAAAATGTTTTTCTCTCACCCATCTGCACACCCTACCCATAATCACAAACTGAAAACATGTTTATTGAAATTTTCCCAAATTTATTATAAATGAAATATCTAATTTCCATAAGTATTTACTCGGCAGACATTTTTTTTTGCGTGGTGTTTTATGTGAACATTCGGAGCTGCTGAGCAGGTCTGTCGCACTGTCTATGCTATTGGAGAGCAATCAGAGAGCAATCACCGCAGCTCTTCATCCCATGTTAGTGGGCAAATGGTCGTGGTCAAATCAAAGCTATCTTAATTTACCCGTTGTGATGCATGAATGTTTTAGACGACTGAATTTGTCCCAAATATCATGTTCACACTTTTTTAAAATAATTTTCATCGACGCCACAAGGCATTTTTCAAAGGGATCCGTTGCTTTTTAATGGCAGTCACTCTTTAACCTCTCTAGGGTATGTGGGACGCCACCTGGCCAACATCCAGTGAGATTGCAGAGCTCCAAATACAGAAATACTCATTATAAAAATTCAGAAAAGATACAACTATTTTACATAGGTTTAAAGATTAACTTGTGAATCCAACCACGGTGTCAGATTTTATTTAAAAAATGCTTTACTGCAAAAGCATACCTTGCAATTATTTGAGAACATAGCCCAGCAGACAAATCATTACAAACAGTAACCAGCCAAGTAGAATCGTTACACAAGTCAGAAATAGAGATATAATTAATCACTTTCCTTTGATGGTTGCACTCAGAAGACATTCAATAAATGTTCCTTTTGTTCTATAAAGTCTCTCTTTATCTCCGAAAACCTCCGTTTTGTTCGCGTTTTCTTCAGTTATCCACAGGCTCAAACGCAGTCACAACAGGCAGACATAAAATCCAACTTGTATCCGTAAAGTTCATAGAAACATGTCAAACGATGTTTATATTCAATCCTCATGTTGTTTTTAGCCTAAATAATAGATACTATTTCAACCGGACAATAACGTTGTCAATATAAAAGGTAAACAAGAAAGGCACTCTCTCGGTCGCGCGTATGAAAAAGCTCTGTGACACTGCAGGGTCCACTCATTCAGACTGCTCTTACTCCCTAATTTTTCAGAATACAAGCCTGAAACCATTTCTAAAGACTGTTGACATCTAGTGGAAGGCATAGGAACTGCAATTTGAGTCCTAAGTCAATGGATACTGTAATGGCATTGAATAGAATACTACAACAAACAAAAATATCCTACTTCCTGAATTGATTTTTCTCAGGTTTTGCCTGCAAAATCAGTTCTGTTATACTCACAGACATTATTTGAACAGTTTTGAAAACTTTAGAGTGTTTTCTATCCAAATATACCAATTATTTGCATATCCTGTCTTCTGGGCCTGAGTAGAAGGCAGTTTAGTTTGGGCACGTTTTTCATCCAAAATTCCAAATGCTGCCCCCTACCCTAGAGAAGTTAAGCCAGATGGGGAACGGCGGTGAACAGCCATCTTCAAGTCTTTCCACCGATTTTCAATGGGATTTGTGTCTGGGCTTTCGCTGGGCTACTCAAGGACTCTTACATTCTGTTCTGAAGCCATTCCAGTGTTCCTTTGGCTGTATGCTTG
The DNA here is from genome assembly GCF_002021735.2 of Oncorhynchus kisutch. Classification (NCBI taxonomy): domain Eukaryota; kingdom Metazoa; phylum Chordata; class Actinopteri; order Salmoniformes; family Salmonidae; genus Oncorhynchus; species Oncorhynchus kisutch. Next base: position 67,709,190 of record NC_034181.2, on the reverse strand, counting down.
GTCATTTTTCGGTTGGAACGTAAATCTTCACTCCAGTCTAAGGTCATTGGCTATAAAGCAGGATCTCATCAATGATTTACCTGTATTTGCCTCCATAGTGCTTTGCATTCAGGCCAAGGAGTTAAATTGTTTTCATCAGACCACAATCTTTGCCGTATGATCTGTCGTTCACTTGCCTTTTTGCAAACTCCAGGCGTACTGGTGCCTTTTTTTCTCAGTAGTGGCTTCCGTCTGCCCACTCTCCCATAAAGCCCAGATTGGGGAAGTGCTGTGGATACTGTTGTCCTGCTGGCAGGTTCTCTCATCTCAGCCATGGAACTCTGTAGTTCTGTCAGTGGTCATTGGGTTCTTGGTCACCCCCCTGACCAAGGTCCTTCTTGCACGGTTGCTCAATTTGGTCGGAAGGCCAGCTCTAAGCATAGTCTGGGTAGTTCCATATTTTTACATTTTCCCGATGATAAAACTCGTTGAAACTTTGAACACTCCAGTAATTGTTTTATACCCTTCCCCAGATGTCTCATCGCCATTCTGATTGTTCCTTGGACTTCATGGTATAGTTTCTGCTCTGACATGCACTGTTAACTGTGGGACCATATATAGACAGGTGTTTCTTTCTAAATCATGCCCAAACAATTGAATTAGTCACAGGTGGACTCCAATCACATTGTAGTGACATCTCAAGTATTATCAAAGGAAATTGGATGTATATGAGCTCCATTTGGAGTGTCGTAGCAAAGGGGTGTGAATACTTGTGTAAATTAGATTTCTGTATTTATCTTCAATAAATGTGCAAACATTTCTAAACATGTTTTCACTTTGTCATTATGGGGTATTGTGTGTAGATGGGTGAGCGAGAATATATTTAATCCATTTTGAATTTAGGCTGTAACACATCCAAATGTGGAATAAGTCAAGGGATAGGAATACCTGTTTACATTTAGTTTTTCATTGTTCTTTTTAAACCAGTTACACATACGAACAACGACTACATCTCGTCTGCCCAGACCCACATGCTCACACCCCATCCCTAGTACCAGCATTATTGTTTGCCACATGGCCTTAAATTGTACCAATTTGTCTTTCTAGGTCACCCACGCTATTTCAATAAATCATTAGATTTTTTTCCCTGTTATGTTAATGGTTGATTTACATGTTTTTAGTATAATTGTTCTCAAGATGAGTGATGAAGAGAGTCACTGGGCTGGATGATTATCTCACTATTTTCTGAAGGCACTATATATTACTGTTTGCTCCTCAGAACACCATGCTGCGTCACGCAGAGAACTGTAATGGAGAGAACACCGGCGACGAGAACGGGACCCCGCCCAGGAAAGGCCGCCGCGGCAGGAAGAGGAAGATGCGCTCCAGACGGGATGACGACGATGATGACACCGGTACGACCAAGTCACAGTTAATTTTATTGTTCTTACACATGCAACAATATCATGTAATGTTATTTAGTGTGCATCTTAAGAGTACAGTGCTAAAATCAGGTCTTTCTTGTTCCTCTCTTCCACAGAGCCTGAACTGGATGACATTGAGGAAGAGGAGGAGGAGCTGCTAGCTGAGATTGAGGTGGAACAGGCACCACCGGTTGTCCCTGTCCCTGCCCCTGTTGGCCCGCCAGCCAAGAGGAAACGTGGAAGACCTCCAAAGGCTAAACCTGCCCCAAGTGAGTCACACTCTGGTACTCTGTTGGAATAATTTTTTTAAATACCACCCTCCCTACTTAATTTGTTGAAGGAATCACTTTTCATGCCGACATGCAATCGAGTGAATACTTTGCCCTTCACATATTTAATCAGGTGCAGATCACTGATCAGTACCCAAAGGGACTCAAAACAGCTGAACAGATTGTAAAAGTGGTTTTCTTCTTCCCTCAGCGGCGGCAATCATCCGTGTGGAGGATGAGACCACAGGCGAGGTGGATGACATCATCGTGAAGAAAGAGATGAAAGCCGAGCAGGCGAGCCAGGAGGAAGAAGCTGTTGAGGATGAGGTGCCAGCAGTAGAGGTGGAGCATGCTGAAGGAGAGCCTGCCAATCAGGTAGAAGAGTCATTCCAGGGGGAGGAGGTGGTGCAGGAAGTGGCACTGTCTGTCACAGAGGCTCCGCCCAACGGTGACCTCACTCCTGAGATGATTCTCAGTATGATGGACCGGTGATGAAGACGAAGCCTCTCTACATCTAACAATACAAATTGTCCCCTATCTGTACACTCACATGCACCCCATTTGTACCCACTCTCAAACACACATACCTGCCCTCGCATACACCGTACACATATACCACACATGCACACCCCAGTTATAACCTTAGATCTCTCTGATGTTGATGATAATGCCTGGGACATGTCTAAAGATACCTTTAGCCCATTCTATTTTTTTAAGAGCTTATTTTCCTGTCTTGCGATCTCTATCTACATCCTACTGCGAAACCCCTGACACCCTCATGTTGAATTATGTTTGTATACAGAATCTAGATAACATTGTGCAGAGTGTTGTCACTGGAAAAGATGTAAGGAGAGGGGGTGTGGTTTAGCTCATGATGATGTATTATGTCATAAATCATGTCCTCATTCTGCTGTCAATTATGTTCTATAGGCCCTCAGAATGCCTTCTCTGTAGCATATTTTGGCCCACATTTGATCTCTTCATGTTGGCCCTCTTCTCGTGCTCTGTTGTCTGTCTAAAAACAAGTATCATGTGCTTTTTCACCCATGGAATTAGCTGTTAGGGGTTCAAAGGTTAGGGGGTGGGGTGACCTGAAATATTCTGCTTTTACAAACTGTTATGCTGTTTTCAAATGAAACACAATACCTTGCTCTTGTTAAAGCTTTTAGAATGTATTAGTTTTTTGGTTTGATGCTTTTTTTTCTTTTGTACCATCAAAATGAAATGCTAGGGGACTTGAATGGCAATGATATGATTGGAGGGGTGGGAGAATGCTTGACTGTACAGCTAATAATAATACAAATTAAAAAAAGATCAACCTACTGGGGTGTCATGAGTCAATTTGCTTCAGTTTCAGCCTTGATTAGGCTAATTTAGTATGGCATGTTATACTTAAATATATACACTATAGGATGTTTGATCATGTTCAGACTACAGCATAATCTGCCCTATTTATCTGCTACATGGTTCTGACACCTGACAGAAGGCTTATGCCCACAAGTCTCTTTAGAAACCTGTTTGGAGTAGTAGGTGAACTAGACTATTTTGGTTGTTCCTGTTGAATTTCTTTCAGAGGATCTGCCCTCTGATATTGAGTGCTTTATTAAAACAATTTTAGTCCCCTACCTGGTTTTCCCTTGCTTGATATTTGAATCACTTAATGGAGATTTACACACACCAGAAACCCATTGCCAGATCACCAGTCAACCCCTGAATTTTCTATATCCCATCCACGTAAAATTAATTATTCATTTGTCATTTCAGCACACTGTTCCCTTCCTGCATTTTGGTCAGTTCCATGAAGAACCTTAATTTATATTAGAAATGAATATATACTAGACTGCCTTGTGCACCTGCACTGCTCTCCCTCTAGCACAAGCTCTGAATTTCTCCATTCTCTCTCCGTCTTCTCATTCTTTCAGTCTTTCTGAGGGAGGGGGGGAGGAGAAAGGCGAGGCCCCTTGTTGTCAAATCTGTCAGTCTAGCTCAGCTTGGCCCCTCCTACCTTGGTGGAGGCAGTGAATACTGCTGCTGGTGCTCTTAGCAACGGTGCCTCGGCAACAGAGCCACGGCAACGGAGCACCACGGCAACGGAGTGCTGTGTCTCCCCTTATGGAGCTTCCTTTGGGCGGGCCGGCGCTGAGGCACTACACCCGCAGCAGACCTAGACCACACCGACAAAACCAACACCTCCGCCCCAGCAGACCACAGGTACAGAGAGATGGAGAAAAGGGGGTGCTGTGTAGAGGCATAATGGAAAGGAGGGGGAGATGTGATAGAGTACAGTGGGAAGAGGCAGAGGCAGGGGAAGGGAGGGAACATGCCTGGTGCCTGTTTGATTCAAGGTACTTGGATCGCAACTGCAACCAGCTGCTTGCATATTCAACACCAAGAGTGTGTGTTTGGGGGGGGGGGGTTGCATTGGTGTATAGGATTGTGATTATATGTGGCTAATTTCTAGGACTATATAATGTTTAGTCTGAAGCTGGCGGGCTTTTTCTTGGTAGGTGTAAATTTTCTCTACCTTCGCTGTCATCACCCTATCCATTGTATGCCTGCCATTGGTACTGTATCAGTCACGATCAGAGTTAACACATGTAATGCTGCTTTTGTTGGATGAACTAAACCAAACCTAATCACATGGGCAGGCTTAGTGCCACAGGACATGACATCATAGGGTCTTACTGGTTTTCTGAGTCAGTCATTGGTAATTGTACATACCAATGGTAGTGTGATAATGTAGATCTAGGGGATATACAGTGGGGCAAAAAAGTATTTAGTCAGCCACCAATTGTGCAAGTCCTCCCACTTAAAAAGATGAGAGAGGCCTGTAATTTTCATCATAGGTACACTTCAACTATGACAGACAAAATGAGAAAAAAAATCCAGAAAATCACATTGTAGGATTTTTAATGAATTTGTTTGCAAATTATGGTGGAAAATAAGTATTTGGTCAATAACAAAAGTTTATCTCAATACTTTGTTATATACCCTTTGTTGGCAATGACAGAGGTCAAATGTTTTCTGTAAGTCTTCACAAGGTTTTCACACACTGTTGCTGGTATTTTGGCCCATTCCTCCATGCAGATCTCCTCTAGAGCAGTGATGTTTTGGGGCTGTTGCTGGGCAACACGGACTTTCAACTCCCTCCAAAGATTTTCTATGGGGTTGAGATCTGGAGACTGGCTAGGCCACTCCAGGACCTTGAAATGCTTCTTACGAAGCCACTCCTTCGTTGCCCAGGCGGTGTGTTTGGGATCATTGTCATGCTGAAAGACCCAGCCACGTTTCATCTTCAATGCCCTTGCTGATGGAAGGAGGTTATCACTCAAAATCTCACGATACATGGCCCCATTCATTCTTTCCTTTACACGGATCAGCCCCAAAGCATGATGTTTCCACCCCCATGCTTCACAGTAGGTATGGTGTTCTTTGGATGCATCTCAGCATTCTTTGTCCTCCAAACATGACGAGTTGAGTTTTTACCAAAAAGTTCTATTTTGGTTTCATCTGACCATATGACATTCTCCCAATCTTCTTCTGGATCATCCAAATGCTCTCTAGCAAACTTCAGACGGGCCTGGACATGTACTGGCTTAAGCAGGGGGACACGTCTTGCACTGCAGGATTTGAGTCCCTGGCGTGGTAGTGTGTTACTGATGGTAGGCTTTGTTACTTTGGTCCCAGCTCTCTGCAGGTCATTCACTAGGTCTCCCCGTGTTGTTCTGGGATTTTAGCTCAAATCAATTTGATTTATATAGCCCTTCGTCCATCAGCTGATATCTCAAAGTGCTGTACAGAAACCCATCCTAAAACCCCAAACAGCAAGCAATGCAGGTGTGGAAGCACGGTGGCTAGGAAAAACTCCCTAGAAAGGCCAAAACCTAGGAAGAAACCTAGAGAGGAACCAGGCTATGTGGGGTGGCTAGTCCTCTTCTGGCTGTGCCGGGTGGAGATTATAACAGAACATGGCCAAGATGTTCAAATGTTCATAAATGACCAGCATGGTCAAATAATAATAATCACAGGCAGAACAGTTGAAACTGGAGCAGCAGCACAGCCAGGTGGACTGGGGACAGCAAGGAGTCATCATGTCAGGTAGTCCTGAGGCATGGTCCTAGGGCTCAGGTCCTCCAAGAGAGAGAAAGAAAGAGCGAAAGAGAGAATTAAAGAGAGAATACTTAAATTCACACAGGACACCGGATAGGACAGGAGAAGTACTCCAGATATAACAAACTGACCCTAGCACCCCGACACATAAACTACTGCAGCATAAATACTGGAGGCTGAGACAGGAGGGGTCAGGAGGCACTGTGGCCCCATCCGATGACACCCCCAGACAGGGCCAAACAGGAAGGATATAACCCCACCCACTTTGCCAAAGCACAGCCCCCACACCACTAGAGGGATATCTTCAACCACCAACTTACCATCCTGAGACAAGGCCGAGTATAGCCCACAAAGATCTCCGCCACGGCACAACCCAAGGGGGTGCCAACCCAGACAGGAAGATCACATCAGTGACTCAACCCACTCAAGTGACGCACCCCTCCTAGGGACGGTATGAAAGAGCCCTAGTAAGCCAGTGACTCAGCCCCTGAAATAGGGTTAGAGGCAGACAATCCCAGTGGAAAGAGGGGAACCGGCCAGGCAGAGACAGCAAGCTCACCGTTCTTGTGATCATTTTGACCCCACGGGATGAGATCTTGCGTGGAGCCTCAGATCGAGGGAGATTATCAGTGGTCTTGTATGTCTTCCATTTCCTAATAATTGCTCCCACAGTTGATTTCTTCAAACCAAGCTGCTTACCTATTGCAGATTCAGTCTTCCCAGCCTGGTGCAGGTCTACAATTTTGTTTCTGGTGTCCTTTGACAGCTCTTGTGTCTTGGCCATAGTGGAGTTTGGAGTGTGACTGTTTGAGGTTGTAGACAGGTGTCTTTTATACTGATAACAAGTTCAAACAGGTGGCATTAATACAGGTAACGAGTGGAGGACAGAGGAGCCTCTTAAAGAAGAAGTTGCAGGTCTGTGAGAGCCAGAAATCTTGCTTGTTTGTAGGTGACCAAATACTTATTTTCCACCATAATTTGCAAATAAATTCATTAAAAATCCTACAATGTGATTTTCAGGATTTTTTTTCTCATTTTGTTTGTCATAGTTGAAGTGTACCTATGATGAAAATGACAGGCCTCTCTCATCTTTTTAAGTGGGAGAACTTGCACAATTGGTGGCTGACTAAATACTTTTTTGCCCCACTGTATGTATGAGGTGTTGTTGATGTGTCTGTGTATATTCTGTGTGTCAGGGAAGTCTGAGCCCATGAGGTGACAATTTATGTAATAATTACTATGTGCTATATGAAGGAAACTGCTCTCAGTAACCTCCTGATATCCAACATAGCACTCTTTCCACCAATTGGAAACTCTTTCATTTCTATTTTTTGGGTAGTCTAACAGCGCTCACACACATTCTCACACACAAACACCTAATAATCACAGATATTATAACACTTATCATCTCTTTCTCTGTGCATGCGTGTGACACAGGAATCGGTGGTTGACAATGAAAATGGAGTCCCTGATCACATGGGGCGAGTTGATGAGGGAGTTGAGGAGTTCTTTACTAAGCGAGTCCTTCCTGTCGACACCCTGTGAGTATCTGACCAAACTCATCCTAGATAATCTGACTCTTCACTATCTCATACCCAACACATCTTAACCAGCTCACAGTAAACCTCTTTAAATTTGAGTAATTTATGAGACGTTCATAACAACCTACAATAAGTACATTCAAGAAATATAATATACAACATTTCCTGAACAGATTACCTGCATGCAGGCCCTAGCTTGTCCAGGTCAGGCCACATGGCCAGGAAAAACTCAGGGCCCTATGATTGACTAACACACACGCTGATCCTGTGCTACTCTGCCTCTTCCTTCAGGAAAACACAGAATGAGGCTGGGGAACCTTCCATTACTGAACATGAAGTGGAAGTAGCACCTACTAGCGCCGCCCCTTGCCCCGCCCCTTCCAGAACCCTAAGGAGGAAGCTGGGCGAGTTCTTCACCCTTAAAAAGCGGAGGGCTGTGAAATCAGAGGGAAGCCAAGAGGGGAAGGCCAAGAAGACCTCCATTGCCGACCTAATCCGGCCTCTCAGGGAGGCCGCCAGAGCTGAAAAAGATAAAGTGAAGGAGAATGAAAAAGTGAAAGAGAAGGAGAGTGTGGATGACAACGTTGTGACAGGAGATCCAGTGGAAGCAGAAACCCCTTCTTCTGATGGTCCCACTCCACTGAGGGGTGAGGCTCCACCCCGTCGTGCGCTAAGAGAGGGGAAGTCACAGTCTCTAATTCTACTCTCTGGATCTGCAGCCAACGCTGGGAACACCAAGAACACTGCACAAGGGAAGGTAGGTATTCGAATGTATTCAAACCGACCCTTGAAACAATTTGATGGGTAAAGCAATTTGGCAAATAATTCTACACCGCCTATAAAATGATTGTTTTTGGTTTTATTTTTAGCATTCTTTAGTTTTGATTGGTTCTTATCGGCACTGACTGCTTCTCCTTGGTTCTGGTTAGTTTCAGAAACACTCATCTGACGGCCATCATGGCTTTGAGCAGCGGCTGCAGCTCATGCTACAACGTATTGGTGTGTCCAAAGCTCAGCCAGGAGAGACACAGGTGTGTATGTGTATTAATCTGAGTGTGTATGTGGTTGTGTGTCTAAGGAAAACATAAAAATTCTTATTCCATTCTACAGAGTCAGGAGAGAGAGATGAAAAAAGCTGAATCAGAGGGTAAGTCCCTTTACACATATAACAGTTGCTGCAGTGTATGTGTGAGTCTGTGTATTGTGTTTGATGTGTGTGTTCCTTCATTTTCTGTCTCGGTTTCAGGCACTATCATCGATAATAAACCTGAGCCCCCACCCACATTTATGAAGCCCAGGACCATGTCCACCTCATCAGGTAACACACTCACGCAGACAAACGCATGCACGCACACACATACACACAAACACACACACTATTGAATACAATTTTGTGTATCTTATGCTCATCTTCTTTCTATTTAGATACGAGACGTCCGGTCCGACAGAGTGTGTCCGCACATGAGTCAGCTGGTAAACCTGCTCTGCCTCCTAAGCCAATAATTAAGCGAGGCCCAACCCCACCTCCCACTGTCTCCGGTCATCTCACCCCTGAGAATGATCTAGCTCAAATACAGGAAGTAGAAGGGTGTTTCCCCACAGACTCCACCCCTACCAGTTCTAATACTGATACCTCTACCAGTTCTAAATCTATCCCCACTGACACCCCTATTCCCATCACTGTCCCAGATCCCACTGACCATTCTATTCCCATTGACACCATCCTTCACTCCCCTGTCCCAGATCCCACTAACTCTTCTATTCCCACTGACACCATCCTTCCCTCCCTTGTCCCAGATCCCACTAACTCTTCTATTCTCACTGACACCATCATTCCCTCCCCTGTCCCAGATCCCACTAACTCTTCTATTCTCACTGACACCATCATTCCCTCCCCTGTCCCAGATCCCACTAACTCTTCTATTCTCACTGACACCATCATTCCCTCCCCTGTCCCAGATCCCACTAACTCTTCCATCCCCGTTTCTACCACCGCTACTTCCTCTAATTCAACCCCCAATGACATCATCCCCTCTACGACCTCTGCACCCGTCCCTATCAATACTACAGCCCCTACCCCCAACACCAACACCTTCATCCCCAGTACTAACCCTGCCACAACCACTACCATTACCTCCATCACAACTACATCTGGCACTATGAATATTACAACTTCCACCCCCCCTACTGACATGAACTCTGGCTCTATCCCCACTATTACCCGCACCCCAATTTCCCCTACCTCCACTGACTCCACCACCCCAACCACCTCTGCGTCTTCCATCCCTAATCTAGCCACCATCACCATTACAAGCATTACTGCCCCAACACCTGTTAACACTAATACTGATACCCATACATCAACAACCCCCACCACTAATGCTTCTACCCCTACCTTTACTGATACTGCTGCCTCAACTTCTACTGACTTGACAACTCCAACACTAAATACTCCCATCTCCATAATTGCTTCTGCTGCCAACAACACTTCTACTCCCACCCCCACTACCTCTCTGTGTCCCACCCCCACTACCCTAATTACTAATTCAGTTACCCCACCTTCATATCCTGCTGCTACTATAACAACCTCTACCCTTAAATCTATGAATGGTGCTTCCACCTTTACCTCCATAAACTCTACTGACTCCAACACTACCCAAACTGGAACTAACAATACCAGCGCAACTAACTCTGTCAACTTCACTTCTACCTTAAGCCCCACTAACTCTACTAGTCCTATCCCTACTTCCTCTACCAGCTCCACTTCCACTAACTGTGCTGGTCACACTGCTACTATCCCTAGCAGTCCGATTCCCATTCTCTCTACTAATCACTCCCCCACTGTCACTTCTATCCCCACTGCCACTCACTCAACTAACTCCACCATTACTTCCTCCCCCACATTGTCTTCTACTCACACCACTACTAACACGACTAGTCCCATCCCAACTAACTCTACTAGCCTGACCACTACCCCCACCCCCATTAACTCTAGCCCCGTCACCACTATCTCTACAAGCCCTTCTAATATCACCACTATCTCTACAAGCCCTTCTAATATCGCCACTATCTCTACAAGCCCTTCTAATATCACCACTGCCACTAACTCTTCTGTCCTCACCAGTACCCTCAGCCCCACTAACTCTACTACCAGCACCCCCACTAACCCTTCAAATCAAACCAACACCACTAAACTTACTAACTCTACTACACAAACCACTATCTCAATCCCCACTAATTCTGTTACTCATAGTTCCACTAACTCTTCTACTCATAGCCCCACAAACTCTTCCAGTCCAACCCCCACTAACTCTACTAGCCAAACACCAACTAATACTATTCAGCCATCACCTGAGGAGAGAATTAGCCCTAATCCTGCAATGGGACTGCTGTCCATGACTAAGGGTACAAGTAAGTGTGTGTGTTCAATAATAATAATATTGCTTGAAATTTGGAAGTAACCTGTTGAAAATAACATCATTTGTCCTTCCCTTACCTCTCCTACAGATGACTTGAATGCCGAGAGGGTAGAGAGGAACAAGGAGACAGAGAAGGAGAAACGTAGCAAGGAAGAAGATGTCAGGAGGGCCACAGGGAAAGAAAAAGAACAGAAATCACTGGCGAACTACATAGACAAAACCATAAAAGAGGAGAAGGAAGAGGGTCTGCAGAAGGTGGATGGGATCATGAGGCAGGGAGTAGAAGGGACCAAATCAAATGAGGGTAGAGAGCTGTGTAAAAAGGATTGGGATAAAAAGAGGGAAGGAGGGACTAATGGGTCAGATGAAAAAGAGTTCAATACTAAGGAGGTGGTAGAGAGCAAGTCAAACAAGGGACCAACTACTGTGATAGAGGCAGGGGAGGCCACAGTAAAAGAAACGGGGGAGAGTCCATGGGACTGAGTACCGGAACCACATCACAGCAGCAAACCGCAGAGGGTGGAACATCAGACCAAAGAACTGAGACCCCCTCTGTGTTACACAAATGGACTGACCCAGCAACGTGTCCTTTTTTTCACGACCATGTTTACATTTGCATTGCACGTATTGTATGATTATGTAATACATTAACTGTGGTGAAATATGTTTACAATAGATGGATATGAGACATATAGTTACTTATGATTATTAAAATTAATATTCATAATGTCATGATGTCTTTATCACGCTTCAGTCCATCTGTTAGTTCCTGGCTCCAAATCTCTTTGGAATGTCTATAACTAAGCCTAAACCAGAAATGTATGACAAAGGGTGGTGAAAGGAGTGAAGGTCTGAGATAGAAGTGTTTTTTCATGGTAGTACCAGAGTGAATCCTTGCCCTATTCCCATATGCCCTCGATGACACACCTTGAGGGACAGAAATGATTGGATTGATGAAGGTAATATGTGGTAGCAGAACACATATCTGGCCATCACCTGTCTCCAAGGTCGAATTGTCAAGGGCAGAAGAAGGGGAGCAATTACACAAGGAGATGTTGCTCCCGGTACTCCTATAGGCATAATTCCTTAATCTCCTTTCTTTTTTAAGGGTAGATGAAGGGACTGTACAGGTGTTCTCCATAAGTACTTTAATACCGAGATTTTAGAAAAGGGGTCATGAATGGACAAGGAAAGGAATATAACGTGTGTGTGTGTGTGTGTGTGTGTGTGTGTGTGTGTGTGTGCGAGCGCACGCACGGGTGTGCAGTGGGACAGGACACATTTCGGTATCGAAATGGCGTGAACAGTGTTTCCCATGATAGGGGACTGCAGTGGGAACCAATTGCTGTGGAAAGGTTCACCAACGGAACGTAAATAAAGTAACACTCAGTAGAACCGCTACATTTAACCAGGCTCAAAAGTGGTTGTCGTTGTTTTACTATCAGGTGAGTTGCAATATCTATTTGCCTCTGATCCCAAATGTGATAGTATAAATCTGAACGACAGTGGTTCCCAACCGGGGGGTACATGGCCTATCCACAGGGGGTACGTGAGTAGACTCATGAGACCATAGGCCTACTGGTCAAATACTTCAGGGGTACTCCGGGCAGAGCAAAATTCAGTTGGTGGTACAGTAACTGAAAAAGGTTATAAACCACTGACCAAGGGGGGTCTACAGTAGCTAGCTAACGTTAGGTGTAGGCAGCTAAGTTTGCGGTCACACGAGTAGGAGGAAGACCTCGCCGTACAGTTCACAACAAAGCTCGATATTGATATGATCTATTCTAATAGCTAGGCCTAGTTCTAATTTATCTTAGTTTAGTTTGTAAACTAGTTATGTGTGGAAAAGTTAGTACCATGAGAGCCTTTTCACTGCAATGTTTAGCTAGCTAATACATCCACAATTGTGTATGGATATTATAGTCACCACACCAGTTAGTGTAACAGGTAACTAGCTATTATACTGAAAATAGTATAAGAGACTAGTGCAACTCTCAACTTATTCTGTACATGCCTGTCTCCAGTGTTTTAGGGTGTGCGGCCATGACTCGGGGTAGGAGGACTAAGTTGGAGCCCTGGATAGAGCAGGTCATCCTGAGTTATGGCACAGAGCCAGAGAAGGAGAAGAAGCACACTCTGATGAAAGCGCATGTTGTGGGGGTAATGAGGCATCTAGTACATACACTTCATGCAAGGCCTGTGTTCCAAGTTTAGAAGGTGTGTGTGTGTGTGTGCGCGCGCGCGCAAGAGGGCACTTATTTTACACACACCATTTTTTGTGTGTATTTTTTACCCTTTTTTTCTCCCCAATTTCATGGTATCCAATTGGTAGTAGTTACAGTCTTGTCTCATCGCTGCAACTCCCGTACAGACTCAGGAGAGGCGAAGGTCGAGAGCCATGAGTCCTCTGAAACACAACCCAACCAAGCCACACTGCTTCTTGACACAATGCCCATCCAACCCGGAAGCCAGCCGCACCAATGTGTCGGAGGAAACACCGTATACCTGGCGACCGTGTGCACTGCACCCGGCCCGCCACAGCAGTCGCTAGTGCGAGATGAGACAAGGATATCCCTGCTGGCCAAACCCTCCCTAACCCAGATGACGCTGGACCAATTGTGCGCCGCCCCATGGGCCTCCCGGTCGCAGCTGGGTGCGACAGAGCCTGGACTCGAACCCATAATCTCTAGTGTCATAGCTAGCACTGCGATGCAGTGCCTTAGACCACTGCGCCACTCGGGAGGCTGCACACACCTTTCTGTCTCTCTCTGTAGGTTGGCCGGATGTCAGAGTCTCAGGCCCGGCAGACTGAGGGTTTGACAACGTTGCTGTTCCTCTCTGATGGAGTGGTGCACATCCCCGCCATACTGACCCAGGACGCCTGGGAGACTCTTCAGGAGTGAGTTAACATTTAGGACAAGCCAAGGGGCCTATGAGATCGTATTAAATGACATGTATGTCTAAAACCCATCTATAAACCATATCTTGTTAAGCCTAGTACAAATCTAACAGCCAACATAAGGATAAACAAGATGAGACAAAACATATTAAGATAATATGCTTTTCCATCTATCTGTATCCTCTGGCAGGCAGGAGGACCGTGAGTGCTTCTCCAGTCTCATTAATTGCACAGTGTGTGTGTTTTCATACACACTGAAGTTCAACATGGACTCTGAACAGGTGCGTGTGAATGATCCTATGATACTGGTACTATTAGTCCTTTGGTCTTAGAGAGACAGTTCATGTTCTTTAGTCTTTACCACTCATATTTTATTTTACTCTAAATGTGTCCTCATCTCCTCAGACAAAGAGCCAGTTTTACTTATCGGTTGGTGAGCTGACCACCACATCAGCTGGGGCTGCTAAAGACAACACCCCTTGCTGGTAAGAGACACACATCCTGGCCTCTAAATCCAGACACATACACACCACAGGAGGTTGGTAGCACCTTAATTGGGGAGAACAGGCTCATTCGAATGACTGGAGCGGATTGAGTGAAATGGTAACAAATGCATCAAACACATGGTTTCCAGGTCTTTGATGCCATTCCATTTGCTCCGTTTCAGCCATTATTATGAGCCGTTCTCTCCTCACGATCCTCCTGTTCTACACACATTAAATGTAGTGACTCTCCAACTGGCTTTTGTTTCAGCACATCGCTCAACTCAGTCAGACAAAGGATCTGTACAACATGGAGGTGAGCATGGGGTGTGTGTATTTATTATTTATTTTAATTAACTAGGTAAGTCAGTTAAGAACAAATTCTTATTTACAATGACAGCCTACCAAAAGACAAAAGGCCTCCTGCGGGGATGGGTCTGGGATTAAAAATACATTTAAAAAAATATAGGACAAATGGCGAGAGACAACAAAACATTACATAAAGAGAGACCTAAGACAACAACATAGCATGGCAGCAACACATGACAACACAGCATGGTAGCAACAAAACATGGAAGCAGCACAACATGGTAGCAGAACAAAACAGGATACAAACATTATTGGGAACAGACAACAGCACAAAGGGCAAGAAGGTAGAGACAAGTGTCGGTGCTTTTTTTTTTGCGTATAATACATGTGTACATTATGTTGTATATTGTATTTGTTGATAATGTGTTTTCTTTTATCCCCAGATCCCTGCTTGCTCAGGATTCTGTCCATACTCAGAACACCCAGTCTGGTACGGACCTCTATACACTCTGCACTACATTGATGATTTGTATCCTTATTGTTTGCCACACCTGTGTATATGACTGTGTTTCCTGTCTCCTAGAGTTCAGTCTGTCAGAGCTGCTGGGGGAGTGGCAGCATGACTGGCGCCAGTCTCTGTTGAAGGATGTGATGGAACTCCTGAGGACGCCCACAAACCTCCCCTCCCCACAGGCCTCAACCTCCAACGCCCTCACACACACTGGCACCAGATGGGCTATTGAAAGGTTCAGATATAAGGTGTGTGTGTGTGTGTGTGTGTGTGTGTGTGACCAACCTATTAAATGTAAGAAAACAGTAGGATATCTGTAACTTTACAAGAAGGTTGTTGTTTTTTCCTAGAGGGAGGATACTTTCAATGTCCCTGTGTCTCACCTACACATCCCAGACAATCTGAGTCAGAAACTGCACACACCCTCAGGTAACATTTAAGGGTGTCTCACCATCTCTCTCACTCCTGAAAATCATCTATACCTGTTCTGTCTTTCTGAACTGACCGTTGTGTTTTATTTAGAAGACAACAGTGAAACGCAGAGTGGACTGGTCCCTCCATCTGAAGACAGACCGACAGACCCACCAGAGACCGATCAACCAATCCTTGCTGCTGACAGCAGGCAGACTGACAAGCCAGTGCCTCTGGAGAGAAGATATCCTGCCCATGAGCCCACACTTTCTCGTGACTTATGTTTGTTAACTGGTCCGTGCTGTAGATTAAGTATTTGTTATCAGTTACTGCTAGCTGAAGTATGCTGCTACCACAATAGAGCCCAGTGTGTGTACAAATATCTCTATTTTTCTTTCCCTCTCTCCAGAGGAGAGTATGGATGGCGAGGTGGTGTCAGGGATGACCGGAGGAGCAGTGGCGAGCCCATGGGACATGTTTGCACCAGCAGCAGAGCTGCTCAGGACCTCCTCTGCATCTGATGGTGTGCTCCTTTCCTTTTAACTTTTTAATCATTCAACCTTTACACACACACACACACACCACACCATGCACATTTATCTTTGTGCCGTACTACAGATATTATGACTTCTGTGTCTCATTGGTTCCCTGACAGAATCCATCACCTTGGAGCCCCTCCCCCTCCAGAAGAGCCCGTCTCTGCTTGACTCCACTCCACAACCAGTCACTCTTGCAACATTTCCCCTGGCAACCAGCACCCAGGTGCCATCCCTGACCCCTGGGGCCACCCAAAGGTCAGGCGAGCGCTCCCTTCCTCCTTATCAAAAACCAGGCCCCTCCCACAGCCTACTCTCCTCCAGTGGCTCCTCCTCCACTGTGAGTCTATCTACAAAGAACCAACACTCTGGCATGAAGCTCCACCACGGTAGCTCAACCACAGCACATCAACTTACAATCACAGAGCAGCAGGATCAGGTGGAGGAAGAGGAGGATGTTGTGAAGAGGTGGTGTAGTAAGGCTAAGAGGAAGCGTTCCGTTCAGACCCCCGAGGATAATGATATCACCTTGGAGGAGGAAGATATGCAGAAGAAACGCAGCCCGCCCTCCTGGATGTTTGAAACTCAGGATATTCCCAGGATTGGGGAGGGAAGCAGCTGCAATCAGAACGCAGTTGCAGCAATAGCCCCCCAGAGGCCCTCCAATGTAAGGTTGACCAGTTTTAAACCAAGAAATAGGATTTATATTGACCATTTAGTGGAATTTTGAACCTGTCCATTTTGTTAGATTGGTGTGAAGTAAATTATCTGTCTTGCTCTCTCAGGTTCACAGTGATGGCACTTTGTTCTCATATTCTTATCAGCTGTGTGGCCGCATTTCGAAGGATTTAAGCCATTTAAAGTGAGTAAACCGTGTGTGCATGTGTACCGTGCCTTCGGAAAGTATTCAGACCCCTTGGCTTTTTCCACATTTTGTTACTTTACAGCCTTATTCTAAAAGGGATTTAAAAATATATATATTTTAAAAAATCCTCAGCAATCTACACACAATACCCCATAATGACAATGCGAAAACAGGTTTTTAGACATTTTTGCAAATGTATAAAAAAACAGAAATACGTAAGTATTCAGACCATTTGCTTTGAGACTCGAAATTGAGCTCAGGTGCACCCTGTTTCCATTGATCATCCTTGAGACGTTAAGTCTACCTGTGGTAAATTCAATTGACTGGACATGATTTGGAAAGGCACACACCTGTCTCTATAAGGTCCCACAGTTGACAGTGCATGTCAGATGAAAAACCAAGCCATGAAGTCAAAGGAATTGTCAGTAGATTGCCCACAATGACTCAGTACCCCCTGTATATAGCCTTGTTATTGTTATGTAATTTTCTTGTTACTTTTTTATTTTGTAAATATTTTCTAAACTCTATTTCTTGAACTGCGTTGTTGGTTAAGGGCTTGTAAGTAAGCACCTGTCTACACCAGTCTACACCTGTTGTATTCGGAGCATGTAACAAAAATAATGTGTTTGACCAAGAACCTGATGGTCACTCTGACTGAGCGCTAGAGTTCCTCTGTGGAGATGGGAGAACCTTCCAGAAGGACAACTATCTCTACAGCACTCCACCAATCAGGCCTTTATGGTAGAGTGGCCAGACGAAAGCTACTCCTCAGTAAAAGGCATATGACAGCCCGCTTGGAGTTTTCCAAGAAGCACCTAAAGACTAAGACCATGAGAAACAAGATTATTTGGTCTGGTGAAACCAAGATTGACCTCTTTGTCCTGAATGCCAAGTGTCACTTCTGGAGGAAACCTGGCACCATCCCTACGGTGAAGCATGGTGGTGGCAGCATCATGCTGTGGGAATGTTTTTCAGCTACAAGGACTGGGAGACTAGTCAGGATCGATGAAAAGATAAACAGAGTAAAGGACAGCAAGATCCTTGATGAAAACCTGCTCCAGACCGCTCAGGACCTCAGACTGGGTAGAAGGTTCACCTTCCAACAGGACAACGACCCTAAGCACACAGCCAAGACAGCAGTGGCTTTGGGACAAGTCTCTGAATGTCCTTGAGTGGCCCAGCCAGAGCCTGGACTTGAAACAGATTGAACATCTCTGGAGAGACCTGAAAATAGCTGTGCAGCAACGCTCCCCATCGAACCTGACAGAGCTTGAGGATATGCAGAGAAGAATGGGAGAAACTCCCCAAATAGAGGTGTGCCAAGCTTGTAGCGCCATACCCAAGAAGACTCAAGGCTGTAATCGCTGCCAAAGGTTCTTTAACAAAGTACTGAGTAATGGGTCTGAATACTTATGTAAATGTATATTTCTAAAATCCTGTTTTTGCTTTGTCATTATGGGATATTGTGTGTAGAATGATGAGGGGGAAAAAAAACAATTTAATAAATTTTTGAATAAGGCTGTAACCTACCAAAATGTGGAAAAAGTCAAGGGGTCTAAATACTTTCTGAAGGCACTGTATGTGTGTACAATGTGTAACTGTGTGTGTGTCTGTCCGTCCGTCCGTATCCTGCAGGATTCCTGATGGCATGTTGCACTGGGCTGTACGGTACCTGGTCCCTTCCATGCAGACGGATGTTGTCAAGGATACAGAGCTGCGACCCCAGACTCACCCCAGTTGACAACCTGAGGTCATCACCCCCATCTTCCCATTGTGTTGAATCCATAGTGTACAGAGGCAGCTTTGTTTTTTTTATGAATCTCTATTGTTACGTTTACGTTACACAGATGTTCTTTCCTTAATTTTACATTTGAATAACACACATGCACTTATTTCCTTATGCAAACATTCACTGGCTGCTATAATAAAATACAAATCATATCAGATGTCCTCTAGAATAATTTTTGCAAAATATAAGCACGACAAAAATAGTCACAGGTACATAATGCTTTTACATAGTGCTTTAAACAATTATATCTACTCAATGGAAGCCAGTGTCATGTGCTGGTGGGGTGGGGGCTTGCCCTGGGGATTCCTGAAGAGGCGAAGGCATAGAGGAAAGGGTTGAGGCAGCTGTTGATGATGGTGAAACCCATGAGGATATTCCAAGCTGAGTCACACACATTCTCCACAACCTCATTCTGCACGGCCAAGTTCACCAGGGCCAGCAGGTTGAACAGGTGCAGCGGAGTCCAGAAGCAGAAGAAGGATACAACGATGCAGGTGACCAGCTTGGTCAGCCTCCGCTGCCTGAACAGGGCCGCCTGGCTCACCCTCTTGTGGAGGTAGAAGTAGGACGTCACCAGGATGCAGCAGGGAACTACAAACCCCAGCAGCGTTTGGACAAGTAGGATGGCCATTTCTTGTCTGAGGTTCTGGTAGTGCGAGCTGCAGGATTGGCGGTTGTCGTATGTCTTGACGTCACGGACAGAGAAGGCGGGAGAGGCAATGAACCCTGCCAGCCCCCACAGGGACAGGAGGAGTGCCTCTTCCCCCATACGGCCCAGCCGCGCCCAGCTGTGGGGGTACAGCACCTGGACGTAGCGCTGCACGCTCAGCAGGGTGATGGTTAGCACACTACCATTCAGGCTGCAATAGATCAGAAAGAAGAGCAGCTTGCAGGCGGCGGAGCCCAAATCCCAGTTCCTCAGAAGGTTGTTAATCACTAGAGGCAGGCACAGCAAGACCATCAGGTCACACAGTGCCAGGTTCAGCATCAGACGCATGTTGAAGTTCCCACTCTCAAATTTCCGCCCCACGACAATCAGAACCACCACATTCCCAGGAATTCCCACCATGCAACAGAAGCCCATGATCACGCTGGGCATCACGCGGGTCATGTGCCAGTACGGATAGGACTCTGGCTGCTGCATGGGGCTGAACTGTCCAGACTATTAAAATCCACAGAGAATGCTGGTTAGAAACTCAACAGGGATGTCTCACTACCTCTGTCTGGCTGGGCTGACTGAGACACACTAAGCTCTGAGTCGTTCCCCAGATTGGCTTAACTACGGGTGGTAGTGATGATATGCTGTGAACAAAGAGTACCTGTGTGTGACTCTGGGCCGGGCCTGTTTTGAATATACAACGTGTGTACAGCTCTGTGTTATGTGAAGGTAACAGCCTACCAACATGACACACTCATGTATAGCCTCCTGACCCATGAGAGTTACAGGAAAACCTCAACAGAGGCCCATAACACCCTCACAAACTTTTGTCACCGCCTGGTATGGCAACTGCACCGCCCGCAACCGCAGGGCTCTTCAGAGAGTGGTGCGGTCTGTCCAAAGCATCACCGGGGGCAAACTACGTGCCTTCCAGGACACCTACAGCACCAGACGTCAAAGGAAGGCCAAAAAGATCATCAAGAACATCAACCACCTGAGCCACGGCCTGTTCCCGCCACTATCATCCAGAAGGCGAGTCAATACAGGTGCATCAAAGCTAGGACTGAGAAACTGAAGAACAGCTTCTATCTCAAGGCCATCTGACTGTTAAACAGCCATCATTAGACGACTTTCACCCGGTTACGTAACCCTGCACCTTAGAGACTGGGTTACGTAACCGGGCTGGCCACTTTAATAATGTTTACATACTGCTTTACTCATCTCATATTTATATACTGTATTATATTCTACTGTATTTGCCTCGTTAAATAAAGGTTAATTTTTTATTTTTTGTCAGTGCCACTCCGACATTGCTCAATGTAATATTCATATATTTCTTAATTTCATTATTTTACTTTTAGATTAGTGTGTATTGTTGTGAACTGTTACATACTACTGCACTGTTGGAGCTTGGAACATAACCACCCGCAATAACATCTGCTAAATATATGAATTTGATCAATACAATTAGATTTGATGGAGGGAGGGGGTGAGGGCCCTCGGAGTGTGGTGTCAGGGAAAATAACCTCACACTCAATGTCAACAAAACTAAGGAGATTATTGTGGACTTCAGGAACAGGCAGAGGGAACACCCCCCTATCCACATTGATGGAACAGTAGTGGAGAGGGTAGCAAGTTTTAAGTTCCTCGGCATACACATCACAGACAAACTGAATTGGTCCACCCACACAGACAGCATCGTGAAGAAGGCGCTGGAGGCTGAAGAAATTTGGCTTGTCACCAAAAGCACTCACAAACTTCTACAGATGCACAATCGAGAGCATCCTGGCGGGCTGTATCACCGCCTGGTACGGCAACTGCTCCGCCCACAACCGTAAGGCTCTCCAGAGGGTAGTGAGGTCTGCACAACGCATCACCGGGGGCAAACTACCTGCCCTCCAGGACACCTACACCACCCGATGTTACAGGAAGGCCATAAAGATCATCAAGGACAACAACCACCCGAGCCACTGTCTGTTCACCCCGCTATCATCCAGAAGGCGAGGTCAGTACAGGTGCATCAAAGCTGGGACCGAGAGACTGAAAAACAGCTTCTATCTCAAGGCCATCAGACTGTTAAACAGCCACCACTAACATTGAGTGGCTGCTGCCAACACACTGACTCAACTCCAGCCACTTTAATAATGGGAATTGATGGGAAATTATGTAAAATATATCACTAGCCACTTTAAACAATGCTACCTAATATAATGTTTACATACCCTACATTATTCATCTCATATGTATACGTATATACTGTACTCTATATCATCTACTGCATCTTTATGTAATACATGTATCACTAGCCACTTTAACTTATTGATGAACCATCATGACCTTATCCATGCAGGGTTATAGTTTTTACATTTAACACAACCTTTGGGTTATGTTGGACAAGGGCAAAGCAATTGGATAGAGTTCGACCACCTCAGAATTGAGTCTCTTAAGTAAGATTTTCATCTACAGGAGCTACTTTATTACTGGTTATTACACTCCAGCACGATAGGTGGTGGTACTGCCGAAGTATACCTACTGCATCAAACACGGAACAGGAAAAGGAGAAAGGGAGAATACAATTTGCGCATGGTTACGTCCTTCCATGTTTCTTTGTTATTGTTATAATACATGTTTTGCATTGCATTTCTACCAGAGGATTTTGGAGTTAGATTTTGTTTAGTGGTATTGGAGCAATGTCGAGTGTGCCTGCTCCGAATCGCTCATCCGCCGGCTGGCCGCGCGGGGTCAGTCAGTTCGGCGGGAACAAATACATGAGCGCGCCTGCAAAACCACTCAGCCTGGAGAGAACCATTAATTTGTGAGTAACAGGATGAAGGGGGGACGAGGATTGGTTTCTAACTTCAGATTATGTGTGTATGTATCGTGGTTATGCAAAGACTCCTAAAATACCAGTCTCATTCAATTGTATGGAAAAATTCATGGATTGCAAGCTTTGCAAGTAGCCAAAATCCGACAAAAGTTAGACGTTGGTTACATTAGTCGGAACCCGGCTATGACACGATCAGGTTAGCACAGAGTTGGCGAGAGATATGGCTCGGAAAATTGACCTCAATCCCAGTTATTCCAACAAATCGAGAATATTTTTTTATGACTGCTAGTTTTTTCGTCAGTATGCTAATGCTATAGCAGCCCATTGGATTCCACGAAAAGTTTAATCCTAGCCGAAGATGGTGGCTAAATAGGAACCTTAATTAACAAACGATCTTGTCTGTGTAAGTGGGCGTTTCATCTCTCGCGTGAGCATGCGTTCTTATGTTAATTAGCCTAACGATGAACCCATTGTATTGATGTGAAAACAAATTTGTATTCATATGAATTCATCTATTATGTTTGTAAAATGTGAAACAAGTACAAGCTAGCGAGATCTTCTTCTTCTTTAGGATTTGATTGTCAGATAACATCTAACTTTTAGGTGCATACACCACCACCTATTGCACTGCTGTGAGACCATTCACGGCCTACCTACATTAAATTCTTGATACAGTAGTGGAAAATTGCCCCTCCTACTATTTGCCCTATAATAATAAAAACTCCATTCCACTATTTAACCCTATCTAATCCTACTCCAGACCACGGGTCTTGAGAGGACAGAACACTACCACTGGCACGTTGTAGCATGTATTTGCATATTTCCGTTAGGGAACGCCTACTCTGAAGTGCGTGTGTGCAATAACTCAATTCACTCGTGCACTCCTAAACAACACCACCTTTAGAAACTTTGGAAAAGGGTTAAATCTACAAAATGCAGTCCACTCTGTTACAGATTATAGTTTTGGAAACAAAATATTATTAAGATCAAGATCAAATGTTTAATCAATGAGAAAATTTGCAGAATGTCTGCCAAAATCCATCTCGCTCCATCTTCTCCCACTGCCAGCCACTGGGCTTCCTCTCATCACCATATTTGGTAGTGAGTGGAAATGCCAACCAGATGCTTCACATTTACATCAGGTGAAATATCTGGCTTGTTCTGTTGGCTCATTCTTCTGTCTTTGAGCTAGCTTTGGTCTACTTATTGTCCCCTCCCTTTCACTCCACCTGTCCCGCCCAGAAAACATTTGCCAGTGAGATGTCTCGCCCTGAGGCACCCACGGGACGGGGGCAATAAGTAAACCAGAGTGGCTCCGCCCCGATCAGAAAAAATTAGAGAGTGGGGTGTCTTGCTTTCTCTACCGTCTCTGGCGTAGCGTTGGGTTGGGCAACTACTGGAAGTGTTGTCGAATCTAGTGGACTGCTATAGCATTAGCTAGCCTAGCATGCTGATGAAAAAACTTGCAGTATTTAAATCTCGATTTGTCATTTAGGATGAGGAGACCATTAGTAGTACGCTGCCATCTCCCATCCCTGGATTGAGGTACATTTTCCGAGCAGTATCTTGAGCCGGCTCTGTCCTGATCGTTGCATAGCCACCTTCCGACTGGAGAGAGAATGTGATGAACGTCTATTTGGATTCTGTCTAGCTTTGCAACTGGCTCTATGTCCCATTTGACAGGCAAAGTTTGTGACATAAAAATTATGATGAATCGATAGTCTACCGTCCTGTAGATGCATCCTCATTCAAAAGCTATATAGTGTGTGTTCGTGGGGGGGTGACTGGGTAGCAATGAAGGCTGCTGAGGGGAGGACGACTCATAATAATGGCTGGAAGGAACGAAGCGATTGGTATGGCATCGAACACATGGAAACTGTGTGTTTGATGTATTTCATTCCATTCCACCGATTCCGCTCCAGCCATTACCACAAGCCCTTCCTCCCCAATTAAGGTGCCACCAATCGCCTGTTCTGGGTAGTGTGTGCATGTTATTAGAGGCATGCTATGGGATGTGCACCCTTAAAAATGGTATTCATGACATTGTGTTTCAGATACCCTCTCACCAACTACACATTTGGGACCAAGGAACCTCTGTATGAGAAGGACAGTTCAGTGGCAGCACGGTTCCAGAGGATGAGGGAGGAGTTTGACAAGCTGGGCATGCGGAGGGCAGTGGAGGGAGTGCTTATTGTCCATGAACACAGGTTGCCCCATGTACTGCTGTTGCAGCTGGGAACCACCTTCTTCAAACTGTAAGCACTACCACCAACCAAGCACAGCCTGCAGGAGTTACACCAACAGTCTGTTTGTTTTTAAAGTGTGCATGCGTGTTTGTATGGTTCTCTTATAGGGTTGTCTGTATGTCTCTTGCAGGCCAGGTGGAGAGCTGTGTCCGGGGGAGGATGAGGTGGATGGGCTGAAACGCCTGATGACAGAGGTACGATACACATGCACTCTCAAAGGAGGCCGGCCAGAGTTGGAATCACAACCTCCGATGACATCCATCCTAGCGTTCATTTAGCACTCAAAATCTTCTTCTCTGTATGTAGGGTTTTCAGCCATTCCATTCCCCTACGTTTGGCTCCGTGTAAACTCCAATTCCAATGCTGTGTTTTAATGTTTAGAAACATCAATAATCATTGTTTTGAGAAAGAATCTTTTAAAAAATAACTTATTTTAGCAGATTTGCACACATTGTGTGCCTCCGGTTGATGAACAACATTTCCTCCCCAGTTAGCTCACACACAGGTAGCTAATTAGCACAGGTGGCAGCCTATGTCTGCCTTAAACAAGCGCTGTAACATGGAGATATGGTCTTGTGGGAACACAAACCTAACCCTATAAAGGTGTGTATTGATTTACAGTTTGAAAATATATATTATTTATTTTTTTTTATTGTTTTTTTCGCTGATATGAAAGATGCATTTTTTATGCTTCCAAAAAAGTACTGCAAGTGATGCGTGTTAATATTTAGAGAAAGTGTCAGGGGCTCTTAACAAAATGCTAAAGTAGTTTGCATCTACCAGTGGGGTAGCATTCTTTAAGATCCTGCAGGAAGCCTTGATGCCATAGTGATTGTCTTTACTGTGTCTTTGTCAGATCCTGGGCCGGCAGGACGGGGTGAAGCAGGATTGGGTGATCGATGACTCCATCGGAAACTGGTGGCGCCCCAACTTTGAACCCCCACAGGTGAGCACATCCCCAACACACAGTATAGTTTACACTGAAATGTATCGAGGAGGAGATATTGAGCCTACAGTAAATATTTCTGTTTGTCTGTTCTGCTGCAGTATCCCTACATTCCAGCCCACATCACTAAACCCAAGGAGCATAAAAAACTCTTCCTGGTTCAACTGCAGGAAAAAGGTAAGTTCCCCTTAGCTAGTCAAAATCTGTTCTACATACTCTACACACATAATCTTGAGTGATATTTGCTTCTGTGTCTCAGCTCTGTTTGCAGTCCCAAAGAACTACAAACTGGTGGCAGCCCCTCTTTTTGAGCTTTATGACAACGCCCCCGGCTATGGGCCAATCATATCCAGCCTACCGCAACTACTAAGCAGGTAGTGTGTGTGTGTGTGTGTGTGTGTGTGTTGTATATTGTGTTTTAAGCACTTTTGTGTGTGTATGTGTGTGGTGTGTGTTAGAATGAGTGTATAAAGGGTGTGTGAGCTCAGGTATGCTGTATATTCATATTTATTTCCTGTAGGTTCAACTTTATCTACAACTAAATGGTATGAGAATGGGCACAGTGGCTAGCTGTCTCTGTGAGTGCAGCCAATTATGGGTGAAATGAAGACATGGAGGTGAAGTAAAACAATGTGGGGAAATCCAAATAAGGCTACTCACCTCTGGCTTCCCGGTAAGGCTGAACAAAAAACCCACCACCTCAAGAGAAGGGACTGTAAATGTGCTGTTTACAATGATGGAAGAAAATACACTGTCAGAATTTTTGTTTGGATCTGAAAAAAATCTGTCATTTCTTACATGATTAAACTGCAACCCAGTGTCTCAAGAATCAGATTTTATGCTCTTGCAGCAGAATACATTTGTTTGATTAAAGAAACAACAGCATTGAGTTTCCTGTTGTGTTTTAACCTGTATTACTGTCATGCTATTTCATTTTCTTTAAAATAAATAAATGAGTCTTTTCATTTAGACTTGGTCTCTTATAACAAGTGTGTTGATGACCTCTTGGTTTTGATGTATTGTTTTCACTATAGCATATATATATCTCTTTGTGATGTCATTTGGAATCAATGTCAACTTTCACTGCTATATTGACATTAGGAAGTAGGTGGCTGCAAATGCTTTACTTTTTAACTCTTGACAAAAGAGATGCTAGTTCTAGGTCCCAAGAAACAAAGATCTGCTGTCGGATCTGACAATGAATATCAATGGTTGCGCAGTCCTCTCATATAACTGAAGGACCTCCGCGTTACTCTGGACCCTGATCTCTTTCTATGAACATGTCAAAATGTGTCCCACCAAACCCCTCGATTTTAAAGCATTGCGAAACAAGTCGTTTCTGAGCCAAGTGAGCCGGCTCTTTTAAATGTAATGAGCCAAATGAACCGGCTCACCGAAAAGACTCGCAACCACTAACGTCCTGCTGTGTTATGACGCAATTTAACCGCGACTCATTTATACAAAAATGAATTGTAAACGACAGCGAGATAGCGAGAATGCCGAGAAAGGAAAGAAGAGAAATAAACGCGAAGAGAGAGCAGAACTTTCTGCACTACTCGAGGACGAAGATGTGAAGAGGGGAGTGAAGGAAGCATGGTCGCAGCGAGCGCAGTACTCTCGTGGTCAGCTACTTGCTAGCTATCTTAGCTACATGTGTTTACACCGAGCACATGCTTTGCCTAGTCTTGTTACATAGATGGTTATTTTAATTGATACGCTATTAGTCTCCCTACATATCAATATTGTCAGTCAAGTGCAAAGCTTTAGTCAACTTTGCTTTCATGACCACTGATTTGAAAGCACCAAAACATGTGGGTCAAACTATCTTCCTCAATCATCACTTTTCATGAAGTTACTTATACATCATCCAGCTTACTTGCAGGTTAATTCTCGACAATGCAACAATACAATACAAATCATATTACGAACATAGAGTAAATTACACCGTAGAATATAACTTTTTTTTATAGCTTAGGTATAATACAGGAATGCACAATCTATAGCTAATATTTACACGTGTATTGGGGAGGGGGCAGTGTATAAACTGAGCAGTGTAATACGAGTCTGGTAGCAGAAGTTGTGATATGTGTGTAGCATTCAGAAAGTATTCTGACCCCTTCACATTTTCCACATTTGTTACGTTGCAGCCTTATTCTAAAATTGATTGTGCTTTTCTCGCCAATCTACACACAATACCCCATAATGACAAAGGAAAAGCAGATTTTTTATACATTTTTCAAATGTATTAAAAATAAGAAACTGAGTACTTTCTTCAAGCACCTTTGGCAGCAATTACAGCCTTGAGTTTTCTTGAGTATGACACTACAAGCTTGGCACAAGACTATTTGGTGAGTGTCTCCCATTCTTCTCTGCATGTCCTCTCAAGCTCTGTCAGGTTGGATGGAAAGCGTTGCTGCACAACTATTTTCAGGTCTCTCCAGAGATGTTCAATTCCGGACTCTGGCTGGGCCACTCAAGGACATTCAGGGACTTGTCCCAAAGCCACTGCTGCGTTGTTTTGGCTGTGTGCTCAGAGTCATTGTCCTGTTGGAAGTCAGGTTCTGAGTGCTCTGGAGCAGGTTTTCATCAAGGATCTCTCTGTACTTAGCTCCATTCATCTTTCCCTCGATCCTGACTAGTCTCCCAGTCACTGCTGCTGAAAAACATCCCCACAGCATGATGCTGCCACCATAATGATTCACCATAGGGATGGTGCCAGGTTTCCTCCAGAAGTAACGCTTGGCATTCAGGCCAAATAGTTCAATCTTGGTTTCATCAAACCAGAGAATCTTGTTTCTCATAGTCAGAGTCATTTAGGTACAGAGGAACTCTGTCAGAGTAACCCTGTCAGAGTAACCAGCAGGTTCTTGGTCACCTCCTTGACCAAGGCCCTTCTCCCCCGATTGCTCAGTTTGGCAGGGTGTCTTGGTGGTTCCAAACTTATTCCATTTAAGAATGAAGGCCACTGTGTTCTTGGGGACCTTCCTCAGATCTGTTTTTTATTGAACCTTTATTTGACAAGGCAAGTCAGTTAAGAACAAATTATTATTTTACAAAAACAGCCTACCGGGGAACAGTGAGTTAACTGCCTTGTTCAGGGGCAGAACAACAGATTTTTACATTGTCAGCTCTGGGATTCGATCCAGCAACCTTTCAGTTACTGGCCCATCACTAATCACTAAGCTACCTGCCGCCCCTGTGCCTTGACACAATCCTGTCTCAAAGCTCTACAGACAATTCCTTATACCTCATGGCTTGGCTTTTGCTCTGACATGTACTGTCAACTGTGGGACCTTATATAGACCGGTGTGTGCCTTTCCAAATCATGTCCAATCAATTGAATTTACCATAGGTGGACTCCAATGAAGTTGTAGAAACATCTCAAGGATGATCAATGGAGACAGGATGCACCTGAACTCAATTTTGAGTCTCATAGCAAAGGGTCTGAATACTTATGTAAATAAGGCATTACTGTTTATTTTTAATAAATTAGCAAGAATGTCTAAACCTGTTTTCGTCTTTTTTTAAATAAACCATTTTAGAATAAGGCTGTAACGTAACAAAATATGGAAAAAGTCAAGGGGTCTGAATACTGTATATGTGTGGGTCTGTGCATGAGTGAGCGCATGTGTGCGGAGAATCAGTCCAGTTCAAGTGTTCAGCAGTCAGATGGCTTGTAGAAAGGAACTGCCACCGAGCCTGTTTGTATCAGACCTCATTTGCCGATACCTTCTCCTTGTGGCTGGGGTGTGTGGGGTCCTTTATGATGTTGTGTGCCTTCCTCGGGCACCAGTTCGAGTAGATGTCCTAGATGGATGGTAGCATGGTCCCAGTGATGTACTGGGCCATCTTCACCACCCGGTGGAGGGTCTTCCATTAGTGCACGGAGCAATTCCCATACTAGGCCGTGATGAAACTGGTCAGGATGCTCTTGATGGTGCAGTGGTAGTATTTGGAGGCATGCCGGATTTCTTCAGCCGTCTTAGGAAGTAGAGACGCTGTTGCACCCTCTTGACAAGAGTGGTGGTGTTGTGGATCCATGACATGTCCTCTGTGATGTGGATGCTGAGGAACTTAAAACTAGTGACTCTCTCTATTGCAGTCCCGTTGTTGTGGATCAGGGCTTGTTCCCTCCTCTGCTTCCTGAAGTAAATTTTGGGCTCCCGAATGGCGCAGCGGTCTAAGGCACTGCATCAGTGCAAGAGGCGTCACTATAGTATCTGGTTCAAATCCAGGCTGTATCACATCCAGCCGTGAATGGGAGTACCATAGAGCAGTGCACAATTGGCCCAGCGTTGTCAGGATTTGGCCGGAGTAGGCCCCCATTCTAAATAAGATTTTTTCTTTAACTGACTTGCCTAGATAAATAAAGGTTCAATTTAAAAAAACATTACAAAAAATAATAAACTCTTTGTTTTGCTTTACATTGAGGGAGAAGTTGTTATCATGACACCACAATGCCAATTCACGTACCTCTTCCCCATAGGCTGACTCGTCATTGTTTGTTATCAGGCCTACAACCGTGGTGATGGAGTTGGTGTTGTGCAAAGCCATGCAGTCCTGGGTGAACAGGGGGTGCAGCAGAGGACCGAGGGCACACCCCTGTGTTACGAGTCAGTGTGGTGGAGGTGTTGTTGTCAATCCTCACAGCCTGTGGTCTGCCTGTCAGGAGGTCCAGGATCCACTTGCAGAGGGTGGTGTCCAGACCCAGGGCTCTTGAGTTTGGTGTCGAGCTTGGAGGGAACGATAGTGTTGAATGCTGAACCGTAATCAATGAACAGCATTCTCACATTGGTGTTCCTCTTGTCCAGATATGTTACGGCCTAGTGCATAGCGATGGAAATGGATTTGGATCTATTGTAACGGTAGGCAAATTGGAGTGGGTCCAGTCTGCCTGGCAGGCTGGCCTTGGTGTGAGCCATGACCAGCCTCTCGAAGCACTTTACGATGACCGATGTGAATGCGACTGGGCTATCTATAGTCATTTGGGCATGACACCTTGTTTTTTTTGGGCCACTGGTACGATGGTGGTCTCCTTAAAACAGGTGGGGACTACAGCCTGGGACAGGTTGAAGATGTCCGAAAAGACATCTGCCAGCTGGTCAGCACACCCTCTGAGAACGCAGCTAGGGATGCCATCTGGGCCGGCGACTTTGTGAGTATTCACTTTTTTGAGAGTTTTCCTCAAGTCAGCCTTGAAAAGCGAAAACACCTGGTCGTCCGGAGCAGCGAGTCTTCCTGGATGGCTCTTTATTGTCTGCTTCGAAGCAAGCATTCAATGTGTTAAGGTTGTCTGGGAGTGAGGCTTTGGTGGGCAGCGCACAGCTGGATTTGCCTTTGTAGTCTGTGATAGTCAGTAGTCCTTACCACATGCGACGCGAGTTGTAGAACATCAATTTAAGTTTGAGTCGAGTCTGTATTGTCTTTTTGCGTCCCTAATCCATTTGCGGAGCTCGTACCTGCTGCAGTACAGGCTCTCAGCATTGTAGGAAAGGAAAATAGATGAGAGGAAACTGTTTGTATTGTGAGCACTGTATTGTTGAGCATGACATGACACATATATGGCACCCAAAGAGAACTCACAAAAAAGAATGTTTTTGGAGTATTGAGAAGGTTTACCACCTTCCTATGTGCTGTCAGAACGGGTTAGAACCTCAAATGAAAATGTTCCAGAGGTAACAACTGACTCTAAGACATACATTAGTTAATGTTACATTTATTCACATAATTAGTGTTAACTTTTTTATATTGGTAGACCAGTCGTTGAGTGTTCCTCTGGTGTTCCTCTTAAGGGGACCTGGAGCTGGACTGCCACCCTTTCCCTCACTTGCTCATCAGGAACTTCATCCAGAGTGACAGCTTTACAGAGA
This sequence comes from Oncorhynchus kisutch, assembly GCF_002021735.2. Lineage (NCBI taxonomy): Eukaryota > Metazoa > Chordata > Actinopteri > Salmoniformes > Salmonidae > Oncorhynchus > Oncorhynchus kisutch. The sequence goes on along the minus strand of NC_034181.2, from coordinate 67,678,099 downwards.
ACCTACAGAGGGAGCTTCTGGACCTCAACTTCCATGAGAAGTCCAACGACCTGTACAAATTTAATCAGGTGAAAAAGGAAAACTGATAGGAATACAGTTTTTAAACGGGTTGCTTCTTTACTCTGCTTTTTGGAGTTGATACTCATTGACAATTGTCAATGATACTCATTGACAATTTCTCTTACAGTCAGACGACCTGAAAAAGAGAAAAGAGCCTCACATCACAGGCTTGAGGTAATTTGTATGTGTGTGTGAGAGCAATTTAGGGAGGTAGAGAGAACATATTTGCTTTGTGTGTGTGTAGCAGATGGGTATCTGTGTAACTCATTCCTCAGCCTGAAGTGTCTCCACTTGCGCGTGCTTCCACAAGTGTCTCCATTTGGACGACTGAGTAAGACGCTTCAGGATGGTGGTCACATGTGTTTGTGAGGCAGAGGTCCTGAGTTCAAGCCTTGGTATCTGCTGAATCAGGGAAAGTGTTACCCACTAAGCAAGCTGTGTGATGTTCTTCACATGTGCATGCTCTCAGTTAGGCTGTTTTTGAGCTTTGTGTGTGATTACAGGGCAGCACTATTTGGGCTGTTTCGATCCTGGCTGGGGGAAGTGTTGGGGATAGAACTGGAGCCCATAGTGGATGTTTCCTGTGCCAAGTACCAATACACTGGTGAGTCACATGTTTTTACCTCTACTCTTCAAAAAGACAATGAGCAAGCCTTAATATTAGCATGCTCCTCCTAGAAAAGAGCAGAAGCACCGAGCAATCCCCCCAATATATCATATTCTACCCACTGCATTGTTAGTCTATATGGACATGCATATTTCTGGAATTAATTATGAAATATACATTATCTGTTTCATATCTCTCTCTTTATCTATGCCCTTTCTATTACTCTGTCGGTAGATGTTCTGTTGTGTCATGATGATGAGTTGGAGGGGAGGCGTGTTGCCTTTATCCTCTACCTTGTCCCTCCATGGGAGAGCAGCGATGGAGGAACCCTGGATCTCTTCAGCACAGATGGTAAGTATTGGTCTGTGGGTGTGTGTATTGGCATGAGTTAAACATGTTTTAATTTATAATCTACTTTGTGCATAGATCACTTCCAGCCCCATAGTGTGGTGAAGTCTCTGGTACCCAGCTGGAACACTCTGATTCTCTTTGAGGTTTCACCCGTCTCCTTCCACCAGGTAGTTCTTCCTATACCACTGGGTAACAACCACACACTTCACACCTGTCACCTGTCCAGGTAGCAGTAGTGTAATCTACGGATGGCTGTCTCTCTGTGTTTGTCCAGGTTGCAGAGGTGTTGTCAGAGGATAAGTGTCGTCTCTCTCTGAGTGGCTGGTTTCACGGGCCGTCTTTGGAGCGACCACCTCGTCACATCGAGCTCCCCTTCCCAAGGAGCCCCCACCTTCCCAGGGATGTGTGTGTTTGTTCTGAAAGAGTGAACTCACAGCCATAGAGCAAGGATGTGGTCACATGAAATAAATACGTGTGTGTGTGTGTGCATTTTACCTGAGTGTGTATTTTATGTGTCTGGTCACAGGAGACACTGCTGCTAGAGTGGGTGAATCCACTGTATCTGGATGTTGACTACCAGTCACAGGTTCAGCAAGAGTTTGAGGACAGCTCTGAGATCCAGCTCAAGAATTTCCTCAAAGTAACACCATTACTCTATCTCTTCATTTCTCCATCTCTGTCCTGCTGCCCCTCTCCTGGTTGACAGTGTCTCTCTCTACAGGAGGAGAAGTTTAAGGAGGTGAGTGAAGCACTGCGATTGACTGATGTCCAGTGGACCAAGCAAGGTCCTCCCAACAGGAGGTGAGCCTGTCGAGTAATTTGTTTGTGTGAGTGAGAGAGATATCCCTAAGATGTTATGATGACTGTAAATGTATATGATGTGTGTAAATATTTTTGTATATGTGCATTGTGCAGATGTTATGAAGTGGCTTCGTTAGAGTCCTTCCCCCAGTGTGTGAGTGCATGCTGGGAGTTGCTGTGCTCGGAGGCTTTCTTCCTGCTTCTGTCCAACTTCACTGGCCTGAGACTGCACTACCTCAGCCCTAGTGACGAAGACGAGGAGGAAGAGAAGGACCAAGAAGATGAGGAAGAGGGAGAAGCCACAGGGTCATCTGGGGACACACCATCAGCTAATAAGAATAACAAAGGTGTGTTGCTTGTTTGTGTATGTACACTACCGAAGAAAAGTTTTAGAACACCTACTCATTCAAGGTTTTTTTTAAACTATTTTTTACATTGTAGAATAATAGTGAAGACATCAACACTATGAAATAATACATGGAATCATGTAGTAACCAAAGTCTTCAACAAATCAAAATATATTTTATATTTGAGATTCTTCAAATAACCATCCTTTGCCTTGATGACAGCTTTGCACACTCTTGGAATTCTCTCAACCAGCTTCACCTGGAATGCTTTTCCAACAGTCTTGAAGGAGTTCTCACATATGCTGAGCACTTGTTGCCTGCTTTTCCTTCACTCTGCAGTCCAACTCATCCCAAACCATCTCAATTTGGTTGAGGTCGAGGGATTGTGGAGAGCAGGTAATCTGATGCAGCACTCCATCACTCCTTCTTGGTAAAATAGCCCTTACACAGCCTTGAGGTCTGTTGGGTCATTGTCCTGTTGAAAAACAAATGATAGTCCCACTAAGCCCAAACCAGGTGGGATGGCGTATCACTGCGGAATGCTGTGGTAGCCATGCTGGTTAAGCCTTGAATTGTAAATAAATCACAGACAGTGTCACCAGCAAAGCACCCGACACCATAACACCTCCTCCTCCATGCTTTATGGTGGGAAATACACATGCGGAGATCATCCGTTCGCCCACACCGCATCTCACAAAGACAAGGCAGTTGGAACCAAAAATCTCAAATTTGGACTCCAGACCAATGGACAAGTTTCCACTGGTCTAATGTCCATAGCTTGTGTTCCTTGGCCCAAGCAAGTCTATTCTTATTGGTGTCCTTTAGTAGTGGTTTCTTTGCAGCAATTCGACCATGAAGGCCTGATTCACGCAGTCTCCTCTAAACAGTTGATGTTGAGATGTGTCTGTTACTTGAACTCTGTGAAGCATTTATTTGGGCTGCAATTTTTGAGGCTGGAAACTAATGAACGTATCCTCTGCAGCAGAGATAACTTTGGGTCTTCCATTCCTGTGGCGGTCCTCATGACAGCCAGGACTTGGTATTTTACCAAATAGGGCTATCTTTTGAATACCCCACTACCTTGTCACAACACAACCGATTGGCTCAAACGAATTAAGAAGGAAAGAAATTCCACAAATTAACTTTTAAGAAGGCACACCTGTTAATTGAAATGCATTCCAGGTGACTACCCCAAGAAGTGGTTGAGAGAATGCCAAGAGTGTACAAAGCTGTCATCAAGGCAAAGGTGGCTATTTGAAGAATCTCAAATATAAAATATATTTTGATTTGTTTAACAGGTTTTTTTGGTTACCACGATTCCATATGTATTATTTCATAGTATTAATATCTTTACCATTATTCTACAATGTAGAAAATTGTAAAAAAATAAAGAAAAACCCTTGAATGAGTAGGTGTTCTAAAACTTTTGACCAGTAGTGTATCTGTGGGTTCGTGTGTGTGTGTTGACCCCTGTGTGTATCCTCAGATATGTGTGTTTGTGAGCCTTGACTTTTCTGTACCTCCTCAGGACTGAATATGCCTTTGTAAGTATGTGTTGACCCCTCTGTGTGTCTCCTCAAGAGCCGAGCACACCGGTGTGTGTTGGAGAGCTGCGTCGCTGGGCTCACGGGGACTACACACTACTGCACGATGGAGACGCATCGAAAGCGGAGTATGCCCTTGACCTACTGCTGCCCCTGAGCTGTCCTGGTCAGTCACACACACACACGCTTTAATCAGACATTCATGCCCAAGCACGCACACACAGACACACAATGTAGGTTAGAATCATAGTTTTGGGAACTATTTTCAAAATTGTAGGTGTGAATGTTATCATACACAATATCAACTCTAAAGTGTAATAACTGTCTTTTTATTTTTCAGGCTGGCAGACCGAGTTTGGGGGCTTCACCTCTTACATTGCTAATGAAGAGGATGAGGAGGTGAGCGATGTCACTGTTCAAATGGCAACTGTTCAAAAAATCAACTAGATTACTGTGATTGTCATGGTTGTCATTTCTCATCGGTGTCCTCCTGTCCGCAGCTCCTGATGGTGTATCCAGAGGAGAACTCCCTGGCTCTTGTCTACAGGGACAAAGAGACTCTCAAATTTGTCAAACATATCAATCACAGAAGCTCCACTCTACCTATTGGTGATTCTTGTAGGAGAGCAGTTTATGACTTCTCCTTTGTGTATTATGAATGAGTTTTTGTGTGTATGTGTTGAGGTGTATGTGTTTGTAATATAACACCACTGTGAGGGGTGGTCGGTCTACTCTAAAGCCTCATGATGTCATGTTTAAAGTGAACAGGCAGGGATACCCTGTTACCATGGTTACCTGGTTTTGGTCGGCAGCCACAGAGTAAAACAGATTTTTTAAAATTGTCTACAGTGACAGCATTTGGTAGTATTTTGTGTTCATTATCTTGTGGCATTATTGTTGCCCTGTATGGCTGAGTTGGTAGAGCATGGCGTTAGCAACGCCAGGGTTGTGGGTTTGTTTCCCGGGCTACCCAGGCGTAAAATATATGCACACATGACTGCAAGTCGCATTGGATAAAAGCATCTGCTAAATGGAATATAATATTATTATTATATATTGCTAGTTTATTTGTATGTGTCTGTAGTATGTGTTCAAACTTTCTTACAGTATTCATGCTGTCACTGTAAAAATGAATCTGTCTGCAAGGAAAGTAAACTCCAGAGCAGTGATTGAACATTAGAGAACCAAATCCACACACACTTGCACAACCACCACTCCGATGTTAAATTCTTCACTTGGATATCAAACTGAATAACAAATTAGTAATAACAGCTAAATGTTTGACAGACCTATGATTTCACAAATCTTTTTATTTTTTTGGGCCCATCCCCTCTTACAGTTTTTGTTGTTACATTTACATATGACTCATTTTACATACATGGCACTTTTTTTACACAGTAGTTACATAGCAAAATATTGTTATTTTAAATACATTGCATAGTACTTAAACACATCGTTATACATTATATAGTTTTTAGTCACCTTAGTGAAAATATTGAAACAATTGTTGCAATCTGACTTAAATTTCGACAAAGGATGGAGCTACATACTGTAGTTATTGATTGTTACACCAGATATTGTGATTTAACCAGAAGCTTTTGGTATCCATTACTGGGAGTTACAGGTTAGGTACTGTTTGGTGTAGCACAGAGAATTTTCGACCAACTTTAACATTGCGACACTATCTTCGTTCTCGATTCGGACAAACGTATCTTCTAAAATGTCTGTCCAATTGCAAGTGGTGCGAAAATTCCCCAATATTAAAATAAATGTTTTGCTCCATTAAGTAATCTAACGATGTGTACGCCGCCATCTTGTCTATTTCAAGTCTTCTCCCATCGATCGAGATAGGTGTGTCATGATAACTGGGAAATTTTCTAAGAATTAGCAAATCGGAAATGTATGAGTTTCCTAATTCCAATTTGCATGTGAAAGCGGCATAATATCTTGTGGACAGATGAAACGGCGAGAAACGGTCAAGGCTCACATAGAATTTTGTTATTACTAGCAGCAGTAGTTCCTGGTTTTGGGTTTTCATCATTGATTATTTGGATGAATCAAGATTGGAGCGAAGGCGGTGCTTGAACTGGTGCGGTTATTTACAAGCCCGTGTGTGGACGATAAATGGGTTTCACTAGATTCCACAACCACAAAGTAAAAATGGCCTATATCATAAAATTCATGAAAATAATTTGTTCCTTTCTTTGCACAAAGGTCATCAAAATTGTTAATGCCCCCCCCCCCCCCCCCCCCCCCATTTCACTGAAATTGAAATAGAGAGAATGTGTTTGTGATGGTTACAATCTTACTGCTGTGATCAAAGAGGATACTTGGAGATGAACAGTAGTCTAACACGTTTAATGTGTGTGGGTGTTTTGACAGCACTACAGATATATCTCAGCACTAAGGTTTATTAATCAATATATTTTAGCTTTGCACACTGTAAAGTGTTGGCATATCAGATTCTGAGAGAGGAAGAGAGGGCTAAATTCTGTCTTGACTTCACCTGTCCGAATCTTCCTGGAAGTGGCTCTCTGATTAATAGTGAGGCCATTTCCTGTCATGCCTAGATAAGACTGACAGTTTACTATCAGACCTTATGTGGGCCTTGCTCACATAATTTATTTTTATGTGAATCCTTTTTATTCTGTTATAGGCTTCATCTGACCTGTTTTTGTCCCAAGCAGTTGCCATAGTTTCAGTCTGTAACAGAGGTATTTCCTTGTTAAATGTGGCCTACCTTCTACGAAAGAATCACTTGTCTGACAATGTGGATGTGCACGTAAGGAACCCCCCTTTACATTCAAATGGCGCAGTGAATACTTCGAGGAAGGATTGTACATGTTAACAACATTTAAACCGGGCAAATGAATAACATCACACATGGCCATGCTTCCAAAAACATAAAATAACGGTACCTATATCTATATAGGCCTAAACAAAATAACCAGTTATTTGGTATGTTGCTTCTCAGTCGATTCATTTTGCCTTCAGTGTCATGTTCAGTGAGTACATGCAATGATATAATTTCAACATTGTCGTTAGCTACACAGTTGCAAGCAAATGGCTAAAGCAGTAAAGGATCAGTTAGACAATTATTTCCATCCAATCAACCAACAAAAACAGTCAACTACTTCCTTCCCGTAAAGATCCGTGATTCTAACCAATAGGGAAACGGCATGTTCTTTCTCACCAATCACAGTGCCCCCATGTTTCCCTGTAGCCAATCACCTGTCGGGAAGTTATGAATGTGTCTGTGTGTTCCTGTGGTCAGGACGCGTTGCCGTCCTTACGACGTTTTTTCTTTAAAGGTAAGTTAACAAAACAGTTATGATTTTACTTTAAACCCAAAACGAAATTATAGCCTATACAACACTTAATGCCACAAATGACAGTAGACAAATGCATAACAGTACTAGTCAATCGTGAAAGAAAATGTTCTCAAGTTGCTATGATTCCTTTCTATTGTTTAATTAGGCTACTGTTTTGTAACAACTTGACTGTATGATTAAAACTTCAGCAGCAGTATTTTTTTATTTATTATTGAAGGTCAATAGGCGGTGTTTGGTGCAGCTTAATTTACTATTAAGTAGGTCTACTTTTCTAGTTTCCTAAAAGTCTGAACCGCACTGTGTCCAACGTGGTCTCAGAGCATTTCGTATTATTCTGTACGTAAATGTATTTACGGAAATGCTAGACATTTCATTCATTTAGCATGGGAAGTATTAATTTGTGGATGTCCATCTATTTTGTATGATATGTTACAAATTACTATTCATATGACATATTACGAATTGCAATTTGAACCTTATGTTACTTATTGCGATTAATATCATATGTTATGCATATTTCCAAAACATTTGATATGTTACACAGCAAATTCATTTTTTTGTGGCTAATGTTAACTTTAGCTAGCTATAGGGGTTAAGGTTGGGAGTTAGGTTAAAGTGTTAGGGGAAGGGTTCGCTAAAAGTGTTAAGGTTAGGAGAAGTTACTAATTAGCTAAAATGCTAAAGTTGTCAGTGATGAGATTCAAACACTTTCGCATTATATGCTCACCCATCCACCCTGACCAACCACCCTCCTTTCGTTTTTGCCTGGGTGATGTTATTCATAGTGCAAGAAAGTACATAAATGAAAAGTGAAAACAAAACACAAAAGTTTTGGCCTTAGGCCATTCTCAGTGTAAACATACCTTCACTTATTTGGGAATCATGATGTTCTAATAAACAACCCTTATTTTACATTCAAGCCTCAGTTTTGGAATCATTCCTTTTTTTTAGACAGTTTGCGGGTCTCCATCTCTTTCACTATACCAAACGTAACATATCATACTAATTTGAGTGACCTGTATTTACATTTACTATGTTACGTCTAGTGTATGAGACCAGTCTGCTGTGTCATATTCTTGCCTCATAGCAGGAGATAATGTAATGAAATGACTGTCATCGTGTACGGGCCTCGCGTTTTCACAGGACTGCACACCCCACAGTGCCACCTGTCTTGTAGGCCCAGTAGTCTAACCCAATGATGTATCTAAACCCTGGATTGCTGATGCTATGTATTGGCCAATGAGAGACTTTGAAGCCATGTTGGCACTCTTCAGAAAGCAGCAGTTCCATAGGAATTAATAGAATTCTTCACTATTTCATTTAAATCTTTCAAGGACAAAATTACATCTATTTTAAGTATTTTGTTGTAGTGGGGACAGTGACATATTAGTTATTTCAAAATATTATACTTTAAGGAAGATGTTTTTATATATTTAGATGTTTTATTTGTATGCTTAGCTCACATAATATGATTCACAAGTATGCATTAAGGTGTCTGTAATAGAGTTCATGTGGCAAAAACAAATACATGCATTCTAAAATATTCCAAAATATTTGTAGCTTCAAAAGAGCGCCCCCTGGCAGTCATCTAGTGTATATTTAAATGCTTAGTCTAACCCAGCATAGAGCTCACCAGTTTGTCGTCCTAAAAACCAGAAATGCATTACCTCTGGTTCATTCAGCCATTCCTATGGGGAAATGAATGGAGAAAGAATTTGATTTGGGATAAACACCAAAAATAAGGCCTGAGGTAACACAGGCTTAAGAGATCTTATATATTTTATTCTATGAGAAAATAAGTCAGTTAACATGATCTTTATGAATATATGTGTTTATTATAATGTAAATGCTTCAAAATTCACAAAAAGGGATTTTAGCTGATGAAGATTATTTCATAGAACAAAACGTATAAGATTGTCTAAGCCTGTGTTTACCCCAGGCCTTATTTTCGGCGTTTATCGATAAACCCTACAAAAACGCAATTTTCCTGTAAGCATTGCCCAATGAATCATTACTATTGCTATCTATAGACTGTACAATATCAGTATTCACTACAAAAAATGAAACCGACCAATTCTACTTGTTTGGCAGTCTGTGCCTTGTAGACTGATTCTCGTTTTCATCCCAATCAAAAGAATGGCATTCACTGAATTGACCCAATGTCCAGGGAATCCTTTGGTTGGCACTTTCTCAGGATGATTTAGATTTTAGTCTTTGACGCTGCAGTGGTGGATGTTAAATGTTGCATTAATAAACTCTTGATGATGACATAATCCTCATACACTCTATGGTATTCTAGGCTACATCTGGTGAATTAATCCAGTACACTTTCAGTTTTAATAATGTATGACACTACCGGTCTATGAATGTAATGATGGCTTATGATTACATGTAGGCCAGGGGTCCCCAATTACATTCAGCTGTGAACTGATTTTTCTTTGAGCGGATGGTCGGAGGGCCGTAACACAGTTCTAAATCATTTGTACACTGCAAATTGACATCAAGAATTCCAAACATATATAGTATTTGACAAAAACAGAATCATTTCAAACCTTGATTACATTGAGAAACGATCACATACAGTGCCTTCAGAAAGTATTCACACCCCTTGATTTATTCCACATTTTGTTGTGTTACAGCATGAATTCAAAACTGATTCAATTTTGATTTTGTGTATTCAACCCTTTTGTTATGGCAAGCCTTAATACGTTTAAGAGTAAAAATGTGCTTAACAAGTCACATAATACGTTGCATGGATGCGCTCTGTGTGCAATAATAATTTAACATGATTTTTGAATGACTACCTCATCTCTGTACCCCACACATACGGTGCATTCGGAAAGTATTCAGACCCCTTGACTTTTTCCACATTTTGTTACGTTACAGCCTTATTCTAAAAGTGATTAAATATTATACTTTATTCAGCAATATACACACAACACCACATAATGACAAAGTGAAAACAGGTTTGTAGATATTTTAAAAACAGAAATACCTTATTTACTCTAGTATTCAGACCCTTTACTATGAGACTAGAAATTGAGCTCAGGTGCATCCTGCTTCCATTGATCATCCTTGATGTTTGTACAACTTGATTGGAGTTCACCTGTGGTAAATTCAATTGATTGGACATGATTTGGAAAGGCACACACCAGTCTATATAAGGTCCCACTGTTGACAGTGCATGTCAGAGCAAAAACCAAGCTACGAGTTCAAAGGAATTGTCCTTAGAGCTTTGAGACAGGATTGTGTCGAGGCACAGATCTGAGGAAGGATACCAAAATATTTCTGCAGCATTGAAGGCCCCCAAGAACACAGTGGCCTCCATCATTCTTAAATGGAAGAAGTTTGGTACCATCAAGACTCTTCCTAGAGCTAGCCGCCCGGCCAAACTGAGCAATTAGGGGAGAAGGGCCTTGGACAAGGAGGTGACCAAGAACTCAATAGTTTCTCTGACAGAGCTCCAGAGTTCTGCTGTGGAGATGGTTGTCCTTCTGGAAGGTTCTCCCATCTCTGCAGCACTCCACCAATCAGGCCTTTATGGTAGAGTGGCCAGACGGAAGCCACTCCTCAGTAAAAATACACATGATAGCCCGCTTGGAGTTTGCCAAGAGGAACCAAATAACTATCAGACCATGAGAAAGAAGATTCTCTGGTCTGATGAAAGATTGAACTATTTGGCCTGAATGGCACCATCCCTGTGGCAGCATCATGCTGTGGGGATGTTTTTCAGCGGCAGGGACTCAGGATTGAGGAAAATATGAACGGAGCAAAGTACAGAGAGATCCTTGATGAAAACCTGCTCCAGAGAACTCAGGACCTCAGACTGGGGGTAAAGGTTCATCTTCCAACAGGACAACGACCCTAAGCACACAGCCAAGACAACAATATATTTTTTTAATAAGGCTGTAACGTAACAAATTGTGGAAAAAGTCAAGGGGTCTGAATACTTTCTGAAGGCACTGTACAATTATCTGTAAGGTCCCTCGGAATTTCAAACGTGGATTCAACCACAAAGGCCAGGGAGCTTCTCCAATGCCTCGCAAAGGGCACCTATTGGATGGTAGATGGGTACAAATGAAAAATGCAGACGTTGAATATCCCTTTGAGCATGGTGAAGTTATTAATTACACTGTGGATTGTGTATCAATATACCCAGTCACTACAAAGATACAGGCGTCCTTCCTAACTCTGTTGCCGTAGAGGAAGGAAACTGCTCAGGGATTTCACCATGAGGCCACAATGGTGACTTTCAAAGAGTTACACAGTTTAATGGCTGTGATAGGAGAAAACTGAGGATGGATCAACAACATTTTAGTTACTCCACAATACTAGCCTAAATGACACAGTGAGAAGAAGGAAGCCTGTATAGAATACAAAATATCCAAAACATGCATACCACTCTTCATATCTTCAAGCGTGTTGGTGGCTGCATCGTATTATGGGTATGCTTGTCACCATCAAGGACTAGGGAGGTTTTTTTAGGATAAAAAGAAACATAATGGAGCTAAGCAAAGGCAAAATCCTAGAGGAAAATCTGGTTCAGTCTGTTTTCCAACAGACACTGGGAGACAAATTCACCACAGCAGGACAATAACCTAAAAACCAAATATACACTGGATTAGCTTACCAAGATGACAGTGAATGTTCCTGAGTGGCCTAGTTACAGTTTTGACTTAAATCAGATGGAAAATCTATGGCAGGACTTGAAAAGGGCTGTGATCAACAACCAACTTGACAGAGCTTGAAGAATAAAAAAATAAATAATGTGCAAATACTGTACAATCCAGGTGTGAAAAACTCTTAGAGACTTACCCAGAAAGACTCACAGCTGTAATTGCTGCCAAAGGAGATTCTAATGTATTGACTCAGGGGTGTGAATACTTATGTAAATATGATATTTCTGTATTTCATTTTCAATAAATGTTCTAAAATGTCTTAACATGTTTTCACTTTGTCATTGTGGGGTATTGTGTGTAGATGGTTAAGAACAGTTTTTTAAATAGTTTTTTAATTTAGGCTGTAACGAAACAAAATGTGGAATAAGTCAAGGGGTATGAATACTTTCTGAAGGCACTGTATGTGCCTCTATTTATGCGTGGGAATACATGGGAACAGATTTCCTAAATGTAAACACTTTGAGCTTATTTCATGGGGATTTTACAGTATTTTATGTTCCCCAATAGGCAGCAATTTAAAAATATATATATTTTTCTTTACTCAGAAAACTTGGGCCAAATAAAATCACCCGCAGGCCAAATTTGAAACCCTGAATTGTAGGCTATTATGGACACGTTAGATAGATTTCTATATGTATTATTTTGGGCTCCCGAGTGGCACAGTGGCCTAGGGCGCTGCGTCTCAGTGCTAGAGGTGTCACTACAGACCCTGGTTAGATTCCAGACTGTATCACAGACTGCATAATCTAGCTCAGATACTGTTTTCCCTTTATTTATCCCTCTCCCAGGTCTAGCACATCAAGCACATTTACCTGACCCTAAACCAGACCCAAGTCACATTGAAAGAAGTCTATCCAGAGATAGGGGTTAGATAGGGGTTAGGGCAACATTGTTTTTCACATTTCAGCCTGATTTAAGTTTCTATAAACACATATCACTACACATTTTTACTACAAAAATAAACAATACAATATACTGCTCTAGGCACTGCAAGAAGCACCTGGAGTGATGCAGTGCCTGCTGTGATTGGTTGAGATTTCACAATGCAGTGGACTGCTCATGTCCTTTGACCCCTCCCTCACCCCTGCAGCACTGGTTAGATGTCAATGTCATTACTTATGAAAACGCCTGTCACTCAGTCAGAGTCTGGATATTCGGAACTTCTTCCAAAAGAGTGGCAAAAAAAGCGAGCAGGTGGAGAGGGCAGAACAGCCAGAAAGTCAAAGCAGCAGCAGAGTTAACCTTGGAGGCCTGATTGGTGTAATTCTTTTGCCTCAGCAAAAAAAAACTGACTCCAATAATCAACTAATCATGATCTTCAGTTTAGAATGCAATTAGTTTAATCAGCTGTGTTTGCCTGGGATGGGGCGAAAGTGTGACACCACTCCAGTCCTCTGGAGTTGCCCATCCCTGGCCTAGGGGCTATGTAGTTTCTTATCTGTCATGTTTGGAGTTGTGTTGCACTGTTATGCAGAATAATTTTTCTTTACAGTTGCCCGGTCATAACTTTAAAATAACTTTAAATATGCATCTACCCCTAAAAATATATGAAACATGTATTCTACTGTCAAAATTAACTACAAAGTGTAAATATGATGATTTTGGTCATGAAGTCAGTCTTGTCCAAAACAGAGTTTTGTGAGACTTGTGGTTGTGACCGCATCAAAACGTAAATGAAGGTTGGGTTTGTTTCAATCCTGCCCACAGCTGGCAGGACACAAGTAATAATCCATTTGGAGTGCAGCTGCATGCGACCCAATCGTAATGCCTGTAGTAAATTTAGTTTGACTTTGGATATCCCTATGAGGCTAGTTAGGGACCCTCTGTAAATTACACAATGTACATGGGACAATATGTTAATATTCCAATAGCTCCAAATTTCAATGACTTCAATGACTATGAATTGTAGAAATTCAAATACAAAAGTTAAAAGCATTTCATGAGAACTAAAAGGTGTGCAGCATGAAAATATTGGCTCATTTACATTGTGTAATTTATTTCCTGGCCATAACTAGCCTCGGAGATAGGCTATCCAAAGTCAGAACACACACCAGCAGGCTGAAGATAATTGCCAATATAATTTGGCAAATTCTTCCCACCTGTGAATATGCACACGAGACACCCACATCAAACCACACCCTAAAACCAAACAAGGTCAAATCAGGAAGTGCAGTTGCCCTTCAAAACGAACTAATGACATGCTGCACCTTGCTACCTTTCAGATAAGCCAAGGAGGAGGTCAGTGGAGCAATTAGAACATCAGTAGCCAGGAGCAAATGGTAGGAAAGAGGATGATTTAAGTGACCCGGTCACAGGCCCAAAACAAGTTAAACTACCCCAGTATTTCCTTGACCGTTTTGGATTGCAAAATTTAAAGAAACACACTAAACAAGACAGAGACAGCAACAGAAGAATAGGATAGGATGGAGAGACACCAGAAGAACAGAACAAGCCATAAACAGAAGAGGATAGACAAAGGAGACGGTAACAGACAAGACACAGACAGCAACAGACAAGACACATAGAAAGTAACAGAAGAGGGCAGGTGGATTGAGCACACAGTAGACTGTATCACTTCAAGCTGCTCAATAGAATATAATTTGTTTAATTTATTTTCATAAATTATAAGAAGTGAAATACAGACAGTGAAAAAATAAAACATGGCTTACAAAAAATGTAAGGTGAAAATCATGTGAAATTACTATTAAGACATTAGTGTGTGTGTGTGTGAGGGTGTTTGGGTACTTTGGGTGTCACGGATCCCTCCGGAACGTTCATTACACACACCTGCCCCCTATTCGCAGTGGTTAGTAATTGTATAAGTGTGCCCTTGGTTTATAAGTGTCCTGACAATTATTGTTACAATGTCAGTTGGTTCGTGTGAGTACCTGTGCTGTGTGTTTTGGCTTTCGTGCCATTGTGAATTGCGCACATAATTACGGGTCTCATTCCATGTGTTAATCTTTTTGCGCTTATGATATCTATTCAAGGTATTCCTCGCTCTTTTTGGGGGGTTTCTACCCTGTGTTTTGTATAGTGTTTGTTTGGTCTTTGTCCCCATGTCTTTACACGGCACGTTATAATTTGGGTGTAATAAAAAAAAACGTATTACGCATTCCTGCGCCTTCAATGACTATGAATTTTAGAAATTCAAATACAAAAGTTAAAAGCATTTCATGAGAACTAAAAGGTGTGCAGCATGAAAATATTGGCTCATTTACATTGTGTAATTTATTTCCTGGCCATAACTAGCCTCGGAGATAGGCTATCCAAAGTCAGAACACACACCAGCAGGCTGAAGATAATTGCCAATATAATTTGGCAAATTCTTCCCACCTGTGAATATGCACACGAGACACCCACATCAAACCACACCCTAAAACCAAACAAGGTCAAATCAGGAAGTGCAGTTGCCCTTCAAAACGAACTAATGACATGCTGCACCTTGCTACCTTTCAGATAAGCCAAGGAGGAGGTCAGTGGAGCAATTAGAACATCAGTAGCCAGGAGCAAATGGTAGGAAAGAGGATGATTTAAGTGACCCGGTCACAGGCCCAAAACAAGTTAAACTACCCCAGTATTTCCTTGACCGTTTTGGATTGCAAAATTTAAAGAAACACACTAAACAAGACAGAGACAGCAACAGAAGAATAGGATAGGATGGAGAGACACCAGAAGAACAGAACAAGCCATAAACAGAAGAGGATAGACAAAGGAGACGGTAACAGACAAGACACAGACAGCAACAGACAAGACACATAGAAAGTAACAGAAGAGGGCAGGTGGATTGAGCACACAGTAGACTGTATCACTTCAAGCTGCTCAATAGAATATAATTTGTTTAATTTATTTTCATAAATTATAAGAAGTGAAATACAGACAGTGAAAAAATAAAACATGGCTTACAAAAAATGTAAGGTGAAAATCATGTGAAATTACTATTAAGACATTAGTGTGTGTGTGTGTGAGGGTGTTTGGGTACTTTGGGTGTCACGGATCCCTCCGGAACGTTCATTACACACACCTGCCCCCTATTCGCAGTGGTTAGTAATTGTATAAGTGTGCCCTTGGTTTATAAGTGTCCTGACAATTATTGTTACAATGTCAGTTGGTTCGTGTGAGTACCTGTGCTGTGTGTTTTGGCTTTCGTGCCATTGTGAATTGCGCACATAATTACGGGTCTCATTCCATGTGTTAATCTTTTTGCGCTTATGATATCTATTCAAGGTATTCCTCGCTCTTTTTGGGGGGTTTCTACCCTGTGTTTTGTATAGTGTTTGTTTGGTCTTTGTCCCCATGTCTTTACACGGCACGTTATAATTTGGGTGTAATAAAAAAAAACGTATTACGCATTCCTGCGCCTGTCTCCCGAATTATTCATACCAGCGTGACAGTGGGACTTTAATCAGTTTTGGCTCAGTGGTTTTTGGAAATACACTGTAGATGTGTGTGTTCCAGAGTAGAGAGACCCTGTGGCAGGTGGGAAGGTGTAAGTTACCTGAAAAATATATATTCTCTCAATGTTCTAATCTCTCAATATTAATCTCAAATTGCACCAAATTAATGCATTTAGCTGTTGAAATTCCTTACATTTTTTTCGGGGGAGAATGCCCCCGGACCCCCCTACTGGCTTTGGGCTAAGTTCCTAATGTCTTCAAATCCTAGAAATGCCCCTGGGTAGTAAAGGGACATTAAATAGTAAATTAATGTAATGACATATAGGGGAGATAGGGTAAAATAAGAATAGTGGAGTGAGATCATATGAAGTGAGGGGTTGCATTGGGGTGGCAGGGTAGGGTAGCCTAGGGGTTAGCGCATTGGATTAGTAACCGGAAGGTTGCTAGTTCAAATCACCGAGCTGACAAGGTACAAATCTGTCGTTCTGCCCCTGAACAGGCAGTTAACCCACTGTTCCTAGGCCGTCATTGAAAATAAGAATTTGTTCTTAACTGACTTGCCTAGTTAAATAAAGGTAAAATTAAAATGTAAAAAAATGGTATTGTGACTGCATCTGGATCCTGACTCTTTTTAATACCAGGATGGATTTGATTGATGTGTATTAGCCTTTGAACTCAGACTTTTGATTGTCTGAGCAATATATCTGCTCTATCTCTGCAGGAAGGAGGAGGCTTGAAGGAAACACAGAAGAAGCTTGTGACAGCTGAGGTCAGATGACGGGAATGCCCAAACAATGGACATAATGGATGAAAAGGTACTGTATGTTTAGTTGGGAGGAGAGAGGCAGGAGAGAGGCGCTGTGATATGTATGAGAGAGAAAAGGGAATGAGGATGAGACAGAGACAGTTCCCATTAACTATTTATAGGACAACGTGCATGTCTGTTTCTGTTTGTGCGCATGCGTGTGATAATGTCAAGTGGGGAGTGTGTGTACTGTGTATGTAAGAATATAGCTATAAGTACATGCTCCTGTGCTGTACAAAATTCAGCATAATGTCTGACTAGTAGTATACAGAGCAGAGGAATTATGAAATTTTATCTGATATTTTAGAAAATGGTGACACTGAGTGTAGAGGATGGCCCATGGACAGGATGTGCGGTTCTCTTCCTGCACTCCTGTCCCGCAGTGAACCTGCTCTCTCTCTACAAAGACCAGCAGGGCAAGTTCAGCGTCTTCAAAGTCCTCAAGCTGACACTCACAGGTGAGCCACATCAGGCCATCCGGTCTCCAGCTAGCGTAGGGAGCATGCTGAGCATTGGGTGAGGCAGATGTATTATTGATAGAAAGAAAGGCTTAGCTTGGTGGTCATGGGGAGTGAAAAAGGGCTGGTGTTGCAGTGTGACCTGCTTATCTACTGAGGGATGAATATAGTTAAAAGCTTATGAAAAACTGCTGTCAGATAAACGCTAGTAGATCTTTTAGGAAGTCATAACACGGTTGAGCTCAGAGCTCTGCCTGGACCAGAGTAGTGGAGGGAGACACAGTCAGGTTATATTTACTTTATGGTCACGGTAATATTACTATTGTGCCAGTGATTTACTATGGTTACCTCTAACCTTTGACCTTACATGGACTGTGTCCCAGACTCAGCTGGGGGGCTGGAGGGGTACGAGATCCTGAAGCTGCATGATGCAGATCCTCTGCTGGGTGTAGAGGTGAAGTTTGAGGATGTGGCGGCGTGCCGCAGGTTCCTGCAGAGCTATGGCTCCGGTGCCGTACAACAGTCCCTCTCCCAGCACGCCTGCCGCCTCCTCCACAGCCCACAGGAGCTTGCCTTGGAAACCCAGCTCAAAGCCGGGACGCACACTTTGGACTTTTGTCTGGACGACCTGGAGCTCTGTCTGCAACACATCCACCAGTCACAGGTAATATACTATATACCGGTTATAATCCATATATAGTGGTGTTGTTACTGGTAATATATGATCAACAGATCACAAGCAATACTTCAGCAATCTATAGTGTATACCTAACAGGTGCTCTGCTGTGTCTTATGCCTTATAACTCACTATGAGGTGTTCTAAATGTTGATGTCACTTCCTGTCAGCCGGGGCGCCTAAGGGATGATGAGATTGCTGAGCTGGACCAGCAGCTGCAGAGCCAGGCCTTGGGTCACATCCCCCAGCCACCCACCCTCTCACAGGAAGAGCCCCCCGTGCCCAGCAACTGTTTCCTGTTCCAGAAGAGGGTGTTTGGTGAGTAGTCTCCGACTTCCATGGTTGCTTCTTATCTTCAGTGGGGGTTCAGCAGGGAGCTGTCCCCAGGGTCCTCTACATTCATACACGGGCATAGAACAGTGTTTCTCACCTCTCGGTCAGTAGACCACCACTGGTCTAGGGAAGGTTATTGACCTGTGCCTCAAATAGTTTGATGACACTTTTAGTCCGCTCAAGTGCTGGTTTTAATATAATTGGTCCTTTGAGGAAGAGGACCATTATAGCTTGCCCAATCTCTGGTATAGAGGACACTCATTATGGGTCATCTACTACACCCGGGACGGCAGGGTAGCCTAGAGGTAAGAGAGGAGGGCCAGTAGCTGGAAGGTTGCTGCTGTATTTTACTTACTTACATCACGTCTTACATGCAGAAACATATGTAGACTCTGGATACATGTCTCTAACAGCCCCTCCCACTCTGTCTCCTGACCTATCAGAGGACCGCATACTGGCGGCAGGAGACCTGCAGCGATTCTCCAACGGCGTTGGGCGGGACTGGAGGAAAGTGGGGCGGGCCTTGGGCAAGAACTGCTGTGCGCTGAAGGGGCCGGCCATAGACAACCTGGCCTACGAGTATGAGAGGGAGGGGCTGTACGAGCAGGCCTATCAGCTGCTGAGCCGCTTCATCCAAGCGGAGGGGAGGGCGGCACGGCTGGGCCGGCTGGTCAGAGCACTGGAAGACAGCAAACTCACCAGCCTGGCTGAGAACATTTTGGACAGCCAACCCCGGGAGTGACGCTGTCTGTCACACTGTCTGGGGGGTGTGTGTTGGTCTGTATGTGTGTGTCTTTGTGAAAAAGTGGTAACGTGTGGGTGACATTGCTTGTGTGCTACCACATGTCTTTTCTGTGTGAGTTTTGTGTCTGTGAGCTTGATTGTATGTTTTTTTTATTTGAGTAAAATTGTATTGTGTTACAAAACCAATAGTTCTCATAATTGCTATGTCACTTCATTGTTGTCTCTGGTTGGAGAGCAAACTGAAATCACTGCGGGCCTTTTCTTTTTCCGCTATAAACCCAACCCCCTTTCTCCACCACAGACTGGACCCTTGATGTATTTGATCATTCTACCAATAACCATTCGTTATTGCAATGGGTTTGGGGAATATTTGTTCCGAAATCCAAATAAAGTGTTGGATTTATAAAAACAAATTGCCCATTGCTTTCATTCATGTCGAGAGTTGCATTTCATTTCCACAATCCAAGATCCCGATAAAACTTTTTACTATGGATTACATAGAATATTTAGCAAACCCGTTGATCCTGCTTTCTGAAATGCCCTGCAGTCTATGGAAATACCATATGTGTCAACTTTGGGAAATGGGCAGTATCTAAAAAATGTGCACACACACACAGAAAATGTTTTACTATCCTTGTGGCGACCTAAAATGTATTTCCATTCAAAATCCTTTTTTCCCTAAGCCCTAAACCTAACCCTAAATCCTAACCCTAATTGTAACCTTAAACCTAACCCCAAAGTTTAAAACAGCCTTTGTCCTTGTGGGGACCTGGGAGATATCTCCCAAGGGAGAATTTTCCTTGTTTTGCTATCCTTGTGGGGACTTTTGGGGATTTTTGGTAGCCATGCGGATAGTAATACGAGCCCACACACACACTGTGCAACATTTTGTGTTGTTTTAGCTCTGTTCTCCAGCACTTTGGATGGATTTGAAATGATACAATGACTATAAGGTTAAAGTGCACACTGTCAGCTTTAATTTGAGGGTATTTTCATCATATCGAGTGAACCGTTTAGAAATTATAGCACTTTTTGTACATACTGTAGTCCCCCCAATTTAGGGGACCAAAATTATTGAGACAAATTCACTTATGTGTATTAAAGTAGTCAAAAGTTTAGTATAGGTCCCATATTCCTAGCACGCAATGATTACATCAAGCTTGTGACTGGATTTGTGTGTGTTATGTTGCTTGTGTGTGTGTGTGTGTGTGTGTGTGTGTGTGTGTATTTGTCTGCAGTGCAGTATTTGTAAAAGTTAATGTGTGTATGTCACTGTGTCTGTCTCTCTGTGCGTGTGTGTGCAACTATTTCTGCATAAACACATAGTGTGTAGTAAATTGTGAATAATGATGACTGAGAAAGTTACTGGGGCACAAATACAGTGGGGCAAAAAAGTATTTAGTCAGCCACCAATTGTGCAAGTTCTCCCACTTAAGAAGATGAGAGAGGCCTGTAATTTTCATCATAGGTACACTTCAACTATGACAGACAAAATGAGTGAAAAAAATCCAGAAAATCTCATTGTAGTGATTAATGAATTAATGTATTAATGAATTTATTTGCAAATTATGGTGGAAAATAAGTATTTGGTCAATAACAAAAGTTTATCTCAATAATTTGTTATATACCCTTTGTTGGCAATGACAGAGGTCAAACGTTTTCTGTAAGTCTTCACAAGGTTTTCACACACTGTTGCTGGTATTTTGGCCCATTCCTCCATGCAGATCTCCTCTAGAGCAGTGATGTTTTGGGGCTATTGCTGGGCAACATGGACTTTCAACTCCCTCCAAAGATTTTCTATGGGGTTGAGATCTGGAGACTGGCTAGGCCACTCCAGGACCTTGAAATGCTTCTTACGAAGCCCCTCCTTCATTGCCCGGGCGGTGTGTTTGGGATCACTGTCATGCTGAAAGACCCAGCCACGTTTCATCTTCAATGCCCTTGCTGATGGAAGGAGGTTTTCACTCAAAATGGCCCCATTCATTCTTTCCTTTACACGGATCAGTCGTCCTGGTCCCTTTACAGAAAAACAGCCCCAAAGCATGATGTTTCCACCCCCATGCTTCACAGTAGGTATGGTGTTCTTTGGATGCAACTCAGCATTCTTTGTCCTCCAAACACGACGAGTTGAGTTTTTACCAAAAAGTTCTATTTTGGTTTCATCTGACCATATGACATTCTCCCAATCTTCTTCTGGATCATCCAAATGCTCCAAATTACTTTGGTCCCAGCTCTCTGCAGGTCATTCACTAGGTCCCCCCGTGTGGTTCTGGGATTTTTGCTCACCGTTCTTGTGATCATTTTGACCCCACGGGATGAGATCTTGCGTGGAGCCCCAGATCGAGGGAGATTATCAGTGGTCTTGTATGTCTTCCATTTCCTAATAATGACTTTCTCAGTCATTATTCATGAATTATTCAGGACAATCTGTAATCTGTAGAAGTGTTTGGAAATATATTATGTTCTTATTTACAATAAAAGTGACTCCAAAATGACACAGTACATGATTTACCATTAATTTCTATTGGGCACAAAATAATCTGAACCACAACCAAAACAAACAGCAAATGCATCCAACAAGTTTTCTAGAGTCACAAGTTTAATGTAATCATTGCGTGCTAGGAATATGGGATTATTTCTCAACCGAACGGTTCACCCGATATGATTGAAAATACCCTCAAATTAAAGGTGACAGTCTGCCCGTTAACCTCATAATCATTGTATCATTCCAAGGTGCTGGAGTACAGAGCCAAAACAACTAAACGTGTCACTGTCCCAATATTTTTGGAGCTCATGGTATGTCCTCTTGCATTAAGGTAAGAGCTTGGGGCTTAGTTTATGAAGGCTATAGGCCTTCGCAGGTTGAGGAATTGACTTGTAAGGCTGTAGGTTTAACTGGTAATTCAGGCTTTTGGTGTCAGTATAGTCCATTGTAAAACCCTCACACCTTACCACTCCACTCTTTCCACATGTGGATTGGAAGTTTTTAATGTGCACACACATACACACATAGAGTTACACACACATGCACAGAGAGACGGACACAGAGACACACAAAGATACACACACATTCACTTTTACACATACTGCACTGCAGACAAACACACGCACACACACTCATCAATACATATATGTAAGCAACATAACACACACACACAGGATAAAAGCAATTGCTAGATTAATAATTAATACAATTGAAATGTAATGATATTGTGTTGTACTACCTTGTGTAGCCTATTTTTGCTGTTGACATTACATGAGCTATGCCCTTAACTCTAATTGCTCCTGTAAATCGCTCTGGATAAGAGTGTCTGCTGAATGACTAAAATGTCAAATGTAAAAAGGCTAAAGTTATAGGCCGATGTTTACCCACTCCTAGTGGATTATACATTTTATTTATAAGGACACGGAAGACAAGAATAGCCCACTTCCAGTATCGTGCGAGACCACGCCTTTTATGTAATAAAAAGGCCTATTATGCATTGTATATTCAGCCAAATTATTCCACGAAGCAAAATGTGTCTTTAAAATCCCCGTTTGAATGTGGTCGCATCGGACGATTAGCGCCTGCCTTTGCTCTGACGTCAACGAGATTGTCTGCGCTAGGTGAGTCTCGCGCACACTGCCTTCCCTTCCCCTCCTCTCTCCGTCGGTTATTGTGAAGAGATTGAACGATGAGATCGCTCGCGCTCGCTGTCATCAGTGCCGCCCTATAGAGACCCCCAGCCCGAGGCTCGAACACAACGACCCCACCCCCGCTCCAAGAGGGACGGAGAAAAAACCCTGTTCTGACCCGGCTTTATTTGCCCTCAATCCGGGCCTCATGCTGTAGCAGACTGAACGAGCGAGAGAGAGAGACAAACACACATATTGAGTCGGCGAGGGACAGGGCGGAATAGAGGAGAAGGGATTGTTCATTCGACTCTAGACATGGGATGTACACTCAGCGCTGAGGAGCGCGCTGCTCTGGACAGGAGCAAAGCCATCGAAAAAAACCTGAAGGATGATGGAGTCACTGCCGCAAAGGAAGTGAAACTGCTACTGCTTGGTAAGACACCGTTTATAACGGGGGCTGCCCGTTCTGCACGGTTCGGTTGATGTTGATGTCGATTGCAGAGATCCGGGCCGGGGCGGCAGGCGCTCTCCGTGGTCCTGATGTCATGTCCCCCTAAAGACAACCGACTCTCACTCTGCTCTCTATTCCCTTTAGGGGGAGGAGAATCGGGCAAAAGCACCATCGTCAAACAAATGAAGTAAGTGCTTCTTTTTTTTTCCTGAAACAGGCGTCTTTGACGAGGCCTGAGATTGCGCCTCTCCTGCCCATAGTGAGGCTGAGCCGCTAGCTCCGCCATGTTTCCTCAGAGGCCGTACCTTTGCCGGTGATTCGAGCACCTCCTGTAGACGGTAATCGGAGGCGGTGCTCACGGTCAGTAGCAGGCCGCAGGGGTGCTGTCCACTGACATGGTGCTGAAATTTACCCAGAGGTTTTTCATGCATCTATCGATAAAGAGGCATGGCGAAAACATCGGTGTTTGTGACTGTGTGTGTGTGTTTTTGTGCATCCAATATGTGTGTATTAGTGAGGTCACTACACTACAGCTCCATTAGCAAATATCTCTGGTTTAATCTTACTGGCTTTAAGTGCCTGATATCGCAGAGAGTACTTTGCCTATAAAGCGGATTTACTCAGAAAATATGGCATCTAAAACCACATGTAAACCTTTCCCCTTGTCGTCTAAACCACTCTCTCATCTAAATCACTGTTCTTTTTCTAAACCCTGTTACTAGATTTCTTCTTTAAAGAAGACCTCTGTATCCAGGGCCCAGCAGGAAAAGCACATTATATAATATTTTCATGCACATAATTAAACACGTCTGTTGCTATGCAGACATCCTCTCAAAAATCCACAATTTCAAAAATGTTGGGTTCAGTACATTCACTGTACCTCAGCACACACTCATCTGCCCCACACACACCCTGCTTTTTCCATCACACACACACTACTCCCTCTACTCCACTCTGTTTCCTTCCATTCTAGCACTCTCTCCATATTTAATTATCCTGGGGGTTCTCCCTAGCGGTACAGACAGTTACCCAAAAGCATCGCTCGGGAGAGGCTTCTGTTGTGAACTACATATGTTACATTGGTTATATTATATAATGCCAGGATCGGAACAGGAAAAACTGATCCAAGACACAGATAGCATTGGCTCCTTGTGTGTGTACACATGGGTGTGCATTTGTGTAGTTTTGTATGTATGTATATTGATAATAGTGTGTGTCTGGATGTGCTTATGTCTGCATATGTTTATTTGCCAGAATTTCATTGACACGATAAACCCCATGAGATACCCTATCATGTTTTACAAAGGAGTGTAATAATAATAATAATAATAATAATAAATATCTCATTCAAAAATAAATCATAGGCATTATATGGAGTTGGTCCCCCCTTTGCTGCTATAACAGCCTCCACTTTTCTGAGAAGGCTTTCCACTAAATGTTGGAACATTGCTGCTGGGACTTGCTTCCATTCAGCCACAAGAGCATTAGTGAGGTTGGGCACTGATGTTGGGCGATTAGGCCTGGCTCACAGTCAGCATTCCAATTCATCCCAAAGGTGTTCGATGGGGTTGAGGTCAGGGCTCTGTGCAGGCCAGTCAAGTTCTTCCACACTGATCTCAACAAACCATTTATGTATGGACCTAGCTTTGTGCACACTAAAACATGAAAATACCTTCCCCAAACTGTTGCCACAAAGTTGGAACCACAGAATTGTCTAGAATGTCATTGTATGCTGTAGCATTAATATTTCCCTTCACTGGTATTAAGGGGCCTAGCCCAAACCATGAAAATCATCCCCAGACCATTACTCTTCATCCACCAAACTTTACAGTTGGCACTCTGCATTGGGGCAGGTAGCGTTATACTGGCATCCTCCAAACCCAGAGTCGTCCTTCGGACTACCAAATGGTGAAGAGTGATACATCTCTCCAGAGAATGCTTTTTCACTGCTCCAAAGTCCAATGGCGGTGAGCTTTACACCACTCCAGCCAACACTTGGCATTGCACATGGTGATCTTAGGCTTGTGTGCGGCTACTCGGCCATGAAAACCAATTTCATGTAGCTCCCATCAAACAGTTATTGTGCTGACATTGCTTCCAGAGGCAGTTTGGTACTCAGTAGTGAGTGTTGCAACCAAGGACAGACGATTTTTACTCTTTACGTGCTTCAGCACTCGGCGGTCCCATTCTGTGAGGTTGTGTGGCCTACCACTTCGCTGCTGAGCCGTTGTTGCTCCAAGACCTTGCCACTTCACAATAACAGCACTTACAGTTGACCAAGGCAGCTCTAGCAGGGCAGAGGAAATTTGACGCAACTGACTTGTTGGAAAGCTGTCATCCTATGACGGTGCCCCGTAGAAAGTCACTGAGCTCTTCATTACGGGCCAATCTATTGCCAATGTTTGTCTATGGAGATTGCATGGCTGTGTGTTCGATTTTATACAACTGTCAGCAATGAAATAGCTGAATCCACTAATTTTATGGGATGTAGTATAGCCGCGACCAGCAATGAACAAGGTTCTCAGGATGACAGAAATGACACAAGATCAGAGTGGATTTACTTTGGTTTAAATACACAAATAAAAACAGATTCTTGATTTGTCAATAACTCAGCAATCTTTGGATTTTTTCTTAAACTAAGTTAAGGCAAGTACTATGGGCTACATTCCAAATTTGGTGTCATTTGGTCCTATGGTTCATAAGTAGAAGATGTTTGAAGTATTTTTAGCATATTTTAGAATTTTAGCCTATGTGCTAATATGCATCTACATGTGGCCATCTTTGAATTCATCAATGTTATTTTGTCAAACTCGTTAGGGACTATTGTGATGAGTCCAAAGACCGTATTTGGAGTGAATCTGACTTTTAGTCCATGAGAAGAATATTTTTTTGTGATTATTTTAAGCATTAGCGTTACATAGTGAATTGTAAAAAAAAATTATGATATCAATGCCAGACTTAACATGGTTCATCATGTTAATGTTTCAAACATATAGGCCATGGTGAAGTGGATTTATCAATAACTCAGCCATTACTTAACCAATCCCTTAGGTTTTCTCAAACTAAAGAAACACAAATTTCACAAATTTCCAAGATGGAGGAAAATCTATCCTGAAGGACCTTATGGGTCATTGTGGCAAATTTGTTCAGCTTGCGGAAAGACACCTACATGCACATTTTCAAGTGTCTGTGTCAAACGGGCGGCGGATATGAGAGTTTAAGTGAGACTGCTTATAACAGCGTCATCTATAGGCCAATCGGGGCCATTTTCTTTGACCAAGTTAATCATGGACTCTTGTTTCTTTGTGCCAAATTAGAAAAAAGGTGTGTGTGTGTGTTTGTGTTTGTATGTAGCAAGGTGAATTGATAATGGTATACAGCAATCTGTATTATTAAAAACCAACACCTTAATTATTAAATAGCAAGTATGTTTTAATAGAACTTGATCATAGTGTACTAGTACAGACTAGCAAAGTGGTACACACACATTAAGAAAGGCACATACTGAGGAAGGCTATGCATCTTGAACATCTGTGAAGAAAAAAAATAAATCTAAGAGATTTTTTTATTTCATCTTTATTTAACCAGGTAGGCTAGTTGAGAACAAGTTCTCATTTACAACTGCGACCTGGCCAAGATAAACCAAAGCAGTGCGACACAAACAACAACACAGAGTTACACATGGAATAAACAAGCGTACAGTCAATAACACAATAGAAAAAAAAGAAAGTCTATATAAAATGTGTGCAAATGGCGTGAGGAGGTAAGGCAATAAATAGGCCATAGTAGCGGAGTAATTACAATTTAGCAAATTAACACTGGAGTGATAGATGAGCAGATGATGATGTGTGAGTAGACATACTGTTGTGCAAAAGAGCAGAAAAGTAAATAAAAACAATATGGGGATGAGGTAGGTAGATTGGGTGGGCTATT
This sequence comes from Oncorhynchus kisutch, assembly GCF_002021735.2. Lineage (NCBI taxonomy): Eukaryota > Metazoa > Chordata > Actinopteri > Salmoniformes > Salmonidae > Oncorhynchus > Oncorhynchus kisutch. The sequence continues at coordinate 67,650,966 of NC_034181.2, read as the reverse complement.
TACAGATGGGCTATGTACAGCTGCAGCGATCGGTTAGCTGCTCAGATAGTTTAAAGTTAGTGAGGGAAATATAAGTCTCCAGCTTCAGCTATTTTTGCAAATCGCTCCAGTCATTGGCAGCAGAGAACTGGAAGGAAAGGCGACCAAAGGAGGTGTTGGCTTTGGGGATGACTAGTGAGATATAACTGCTGGAGCGCGTGCTATGGGTGGGTGTTGTTATCATGACCAGTGAGCTGAGATAAGGCAGAGCTTTACCTAGCATAGACTTATAGATGACCTGGAGCCAGTGGGTCTGGCGACGAATACAGTGGGGCAAAAAAGTATTTAGTCAGCCACCAATTGTGCAAGTTCTCCCACTTAAAAAGATGAGAGAGGCCTGTAATTTTCATCATAGGTACACTTCAACTATGACAGACAAAATTAGAAAAAAAATCCAGAAAATCACATTGTAGGATTTTTTATGAATTTATTTGCAAATTATGGTGAAAAATAAGTATTTGATCACCTACAAACAAGCAAGATTTCTGGCTCTCACAGACCGGTAACTTCTTCTTTAAGAGGCTCCTCTGTCCTCCACTCGTTACCTGTATTAATGGCACCTGTTTGAACTTGTTATCACTATAAAAGACACCTGTCCACAACCTCAAACAGTCACACTCCAAACTCCACTATGGCCAAGACCAAAGAGCTGCCAAAGGACACCAGAAACAAAATTGTAGACCTGCACCAGGCTGGGAAGACTGAATCTGCAGCTTGGTTTGAAGAAATCAACTGTGGGAGCAATTACTAGGAAATGGAAGACATACAAGACCACTGATAATCTCCCTCGATCTGGGGCTCCACGCAAGATCTCACCCCGTGGGGTCAAAATGATCACAAGAACAGTGAGCAAAAATCCCAGAACCACACGGGGGGACCTAGTGAATGACCTGCAGAGAGCTGGGACCAAAGTAACAAAGTCTACCATCAGTAACACACTACGCCGCCATGGACTCAAATCCTGCAGTGGCAGACGTGTCCCCCTGCTTAAGCCAGTACATGTCCAGGCCCGTCTGAAGTTTGCTAGAGAGCATTTGGATGATCCAGAAGAAGATTGGGAGAATGTCATATGGTCAGATGAAACCAAATTAGAACTTTTTGGTAAAAACTCAACTCGTCGTGTTTGGAGGACAAAGAATGCTGAGTTGCATCAAAGAACATCATTCCTACTGTGAAGCATGGGGGTGGAAACATCATGCTTTGGGGCTGTTTTTCTGCAAAGGGTCCAGGACGACTGATCCGTGTAAAGGAAAGAATGAATGGGGCCATGTATCGTGAGATTTTGAGTGAAAACCTCCTTCCATCAGCAAGGGCATTGAAGATGAAACGTGGCTGGGTCTTTCAGCATGACAATGATCCCAAACACACCGCCCGGGCAATGAAGGAGTGGCTTCGTAAGAAGCATTTCAAGGTCCTGGAGTGGCCTAGCCAGTCTCCAGATCTCAACCCCATAGAAAATCTTTGGAGGGAGTTGAAAGTCCGTGTTGCCCAGCAACAGCCCCAAAACATCACAGCTCTAGAGAAGATCTGCATGGAGGAATGGTCCAAAATACCAGCAACAGTGTGTGAAAACCTTGTGAAGACTTACAGAAAACGTTTGACCTCTGTCATTGCCAACAAAGGGTATATAACAAAGTATTGAGATAAACTTTTGTTATTGACCAAATACCTATTTTCCATCATAATTTGCAAATAAATTCATAAAAAAATCCTACAATGTGATTTTCTGGATTTTTTCTCTCTCATTTTGTCTGTCATAGTTGAAGTGTACCTATGATGAAAATTACAGGCCTCTCTCATCTTTTTAAGTGGGAGAACTTGCACAATTGGTGGCTGACTAAATACTTTTTTGCCCCACTGTATGTAGCGAGGGCCAGCCGACTAGAGCATACAGGTCGCAGTGGTGGGTGGTATAAGGGGCTTTGGTGACAAAACGGATGGCACTGTGATCGACTACATCCAGTTTGCTGAGTAGAGTATTGGAAGTTATTTTGTAAATAACATCACCGAAGTCGAGGATCGGTAGGATAGTCAGTTTTACGAGGGTATGTTTCGCGACGTGAGTGAATGAGGCTTTGTTGCGAAATAGGAAGCCGATTCTAGATTTAATTTTGGATTGGAGATTTTAATATGAGCCTGGAAGGAAAGTTTACAGTCTAGCCAGACACTTAGGTATTTGTAGTTGTCCACATATTCTAAGTCAGAACCGTCCAGAGTAGTGATGCTAGTCGGGCGGATGCGGGCAGACAACGGTTGAAGAGCATGCATTTGGTTTTACTAGCATTTAAGAGTAATTGGAGGCCACGGAAGGAGTGTTGTATGCCATTGAAGCTCGTTTAGAGGTTAGTTAACACAGTGTCCAAAGAAGGGCCAGATCTATACAGAATGGTGTCGTCTGCATAGAGGTGGATCTGGGAATCACCAGCAGGAAGAGCGACATCATTGATGTATACAGAGAAAAGAGTGGGCCAAAGAAGTGAACCCTGTGGTACCCCCATAGAGACTGCCAGAGGACCGGACAACAGGCCCTCCGATTTGACAGACTGAACTCTGAGAAGTCGTTTTAAAAATGTGTTCCATAATGTGTGAACCACTTTACTTTGTAAGAATAAGATCTTCATACCTATGGATTATGCACCTTTTGAAGTCACTGGTATACTTATTTATTTAACTAGGCAAGTCAGTTAAGAACAAATTCTTATTTACAATGATGGCCTGGGAACAGTGGGTTATCTGCCTTGTTCAGGGGCAGAATGACAGATTTTTATCTGTCATTCTAGGCTACCTGCCACCCCAACTGCTGAAGTGTATTCCAGACTAGGCTAGTGTAATGGATTTATAATCTGATCCTCAATATCAGTTGTTGAGTGGTTTAAATGTACAGACCACTTTTGTCATTACAAATGTGAAACCTAAAGTGGCTATATTGGCTGCAGTTGATGCTGCTGAGGTGTGAGTGAGTGTTTGTGTGTGAAAGAGAGAAGAAAAGAGAAGGTGGGTGGCAGCCATTGATGTGCTGCGTGTATTTGGGTGTGTGCAAAGGAGCAGGCACTGCTTGACGCTCAGAGACAACCCTGTTCTTGGTCACATGCACGAGCATACAGATGCACATACACTAAAGCGTCTGCTGAAATGTGGATTCACTGAAGTGTGAATGTTTGTGTTTGTGCGCTCATGCACGCACACTTAGCCTACGTACGTGTGTGTGTGTGTTATTTTGTATGTGTTCTGATGTGTGTGTGTGTGTATGCAGGATTATCCATGAGGATGGCTTTTCTGGGGATGATGTGAAGCAGTATAAGCCTGTGGTCTACAGCAACACCATCCAGAGTTTGGCTGCCGTCCTCCGAGCTATGGACTCTCTGGGCATCGAGTACGCAGACAAGGACAGAAAGGTGGGTACATGCACCCTGCACAGAGTAGGATTCATCCATAGTGTACAACCAATGGCCCTTTCAAAACCTTACTTCAAGGTGCACTGCAAAGCAGACCTTAATGTTTCCAGTGGGGTATGGTGGTAGACATCCAGGAATTCAGCTATACAGTCTTCACCTCATATGTGTCTTAATAAATCTAAACATGTGTTTTTGTTTGTGTATGTGTGTGTGCGTGCGTGCGTGTGTGTGTGTGTGTGTGTGGTGATGCATAGTCATATCTTTTGTACATAATATCTTATGTGTGTGTCCAGGCGGATGCTAAGCTGGTGTGTGATGTGGTCACTCGTATGGAGGACACAGAGCCCTACTCAGCAGAGCTGCTGACAGCTATGAAGCGTCTGTGGGCCGATGCCGGGACCCAGGAGTGTTTCAACAGGGCCAGGGAGTACCAGCTCAATGACTCCGCTGCCTAGTGAGTACACACTAAGGGACCAAGTATATCGGAATGCATGAAACTTTAAATTAAGCATAATTCATGCATTGAATCAATGGAAGATTTGTGAGAAAGTTCCAGTTACATAACAAATTGGAATTTAAGTCCATTAGCTGCCTGTTCTTGAACAGTAACACAGTGCAAAGGTTAGTCTTTGAAGTGACTGCGTTGGTTAGTCTTTACAGTGCAAAGGTTAGTCTTCACACTGTATTTGTGTAGCTCTACACTCTTAGAAAAAAGGGTTCCAAAAGGGATCTTCCTCTTTCCGCATAGGAGAACCCTTTTTGGTTCTAGATACAACCCTTTTTGGTTTCAGATAGAACCCTTTTGGGTTCCATGTAGAGCCCTCTGTGGAAAGGATTCTACTTGGAACCAAAAGGGTTTTACCTGCAACCAAAAAGGGTTCTTTAAAGGGTTTTCCTATGAGGACAGCCGAAGAACCCATTTAGGTTCTAGATGGCACCTTTTTTTCTAAGAGTGTATTACTGAAGCTCTACCTCCCCTCCCCTCCCCTCCCCTCCCCTCCCCTCCCCTCCCCTCCCCTCCCCTCCCCTCCCCTCCCCCCCCCCTCCCCTCCCCTCCCCTCCCCTCCCCTCCCCTCCCCTCCCCTCCCCTCCCCTCCCCTCCTTCGCTTCCCCCTCCTCCCTCCTGTTTCCATTTCCCCTCTCCCTCCTTCTTTCTCTCATTAGCTACCTGGACAGTTTAGACCGTATTGGTGCTGCTGACTACCAGCCCACCGAGCAGGACATCCTGAGAACCCGAGTCAAGACCACTGGGATCGTGGAGACCCATTTCACCTTCAAAAACCTGCACTTTAGGTTAGACACCACACACACATAGGTTTACACATACAGTTCCTCTCCCAGTCCAGTATATTTGTTTGTAGCATATTTGTGGTGTATGTTATGACACGTTTATAACTCTTATGTTTCTTTCAGGCTGTTTGATGTTGGAGGTCAGAGGTCAGAGAGAAAGAAGTGGATCCACTGCTTTGAGGATGTGACGGCCATTATCTTCTGTGTGGCGTTAAGTGGCTATGATCAGGTTCTGCATGAGGACGAAACAACTGTAAGTACTTCACACACACTTCGTACTACTCACAAACACACCACACATATTCTCAAACATGCATCTCATCTGTCTTATTTGGTATTTTCTGTAGAATCGCATGCACGAGTCCCTCATGCTCTTCGACTCTATCTGTAACAACAAGTTCTTCATCGACACCTCCATCATCCTCTTCCTCAACAAGAAGGATCTGTTCGAGGAGAAGATTAAGAAGTCACCACTGAGTATCTGTTTCCCTGAATATACAGGTAAGACTTCCCTCCAATCTGCATATACACAAACTCAGACAGACACACATGCAAAACAGATGGTCGTAAGTCTCTCTCACTCTCTGGCGCTGTATCTCTCTTCCTCTCCTACTCTTCTTTCTCCTCTCTCTCGCCCTCACCCACCTTTCCTCCCAATTTCCCCATAGGTGCTAACACTTATGATGATGCTACCGCATACATTCAGGTGCAATTTGAGAGTAAGAGCCGTTCGCCCAACAAGGAGATCTACTGTCACCTGACCTGTGCCACTGACACAGGAAACATCCAGGTAGTGTTTGACGCAGTCACTGACATCATCATCGCCAACAACCTGAGGGGGTGTGGCTTATACTGAGGCCTAGCCCTGCACAGAGGTTGCATTGGAGGGTGAGGTGGTTAATAATAATAATAATTTTGATGATATTAAAAGGCATAATTATGTAAATCTACACGTCCAAAGGGACCCAAAGAGCTGCCGCCAGACACCACGACGGATTCTTTGCCATGTTCTGTTCCTCTATTCCTTTTTTTCATTTCAGAATTCCACCACCCCTCTTTTGTTTATTTGTTATCAACATGTGTTTCCTATTGAATGTCTTTCATGTTTTGTTGATTGTGTGAACAACTGTAAGATGTAAATCAGAAAAGGGGAGGTCCAAGGGGTATATTCTGTTTTCGTGCCATGTTTCGCAACAAATTAGATAGAAATGTTATGCATAGAGCGGAGAAGGTCCTCTTTTCCTTGTGATAGAGATTTGTCAGTTCTATACATTACATCTCTATCTGCAACATCCAGAACATTGAGCCACAATGAATGTACCCCTTGGTGCTCCGTTTGCAGAGGTGATGTTGTGCTCTAGGTGATGATGTAATAGAGGAGGTACTGGTGGCTGGGGTTCTGTACAGCGTTGGATAGAACCCCCCTCTCTGTTGGACTCACACAGGGCTGCTCTACATGAGCTCCTTCTGCTCTGTTTTATTCCTATCTCTTTTAAACATCCAGAAAGGGGGGGGGGGGGGGGGGCGGTTCTGTTTGTGTGGCAGGCTCTGCCATTGGCCTCCTGCAGTGTGATGAAATGCCTGTCAGCCAATGATATATCTGTGTCGGGAAAGTGTGATATCAGTGCCAACCTTCTGAGCATGACAGATAGGGGAATAGAATTAGAGATCATTGATCACTTTCACACTATCTTTACAATATAATGCAATTGAAGGGACACAAACGCTTTATTATCATCAAATTATCTATGGATTTTATTTCAACCTCTTGCCCTCCATGCTTCCTCCTACCTCCTAGAATCCCGTGCCACATATTTATTTCCTGTCCTGTCAGACCGGTGGAACACCACTTCCTGTCTCAGTCTCAGAGGGTCTAGAGCTGCTCTGATGGACCGTCTCAAATGTCACCTCCCATGTAGTGTACTACTTCTTCAAAAGTAGTTCTTCAAAAGTAGTACATAAAGTAGTACATAATATGGGGAATAGGTTATCATTTTAGACTTGCACACTCAAGTCCACTGGTCAGTGATGTATCATATGGTTGTCTCCTGGTCTCCTCTCACTTATCACTGATCACTGAGATGAAAGGACTGGATAGGTTTCCACCATGTTGTTTTCACTCACTAGTCCTTACAGAATTGTAGTTTTAGGAGAGGACAGCCACAGACCACTGACCAGTCTCTCTGCTTGTTCAAAAGGGTCTTCCTGGGTGCTCTTTATGTAATAAAACATGAATATGTGAATGCTCAATTATTTGGAAGTTGAGGTAATTTGTAGATTAGATAAGCCACACAGTGCTTAGCTCAGGATGACCCTTGTGAGCAAGCATGCTGAATTCCAAATCCATCCATACTACCCCCTCTAGGAATTCCTGTAGATTTGAAAGGATTTGATTGGTTTAACCTTTTCATGTCCATAACAGAAATGTATAATATTCTACAGTACACATGTTCTCTGAGTTTACTGATGGACAAATCGGCCAAAGCGTTTAAACAATACCTAAAGAAATCCACACACACACACCCCTAGAGTGCATGCAGTATAAGCCCATCAAATGCAAGTCAATAGAGACTGGAGAGTGAGTGATTTTACAGCATTGTCCCTCTTTCTCAGATCTTAAACATGTTCACATCTGAATCATTTTTGCTATATAGATTGTCTGGACCAATATATAAATATAAAAACAATATCTAAAGAATTCCACACCCTCTCTATCTCACAAGCAAATTCATTTTATGAGATTTTCTATCTGATTCTCAGAACATGTTCAAATTCTAATAATTGTTTCGACCAATATATATAAAAACAATATCTAAAGAAATCCACATACACTCCTAGAGTATATTATACAGCATAAGCAAATCCAATGTAAGTCAATAGCGAGTGAGGCCTGCTACAGCATTTGCCCTCTTTCTTTCTCTCCCTCTCTCACAAGCACACGCGTGTGTATACACACCACAGACATCAATGCACACCAGTTGTAAAATGTTTCTCTCTGCAGTCTCCATTGGATTTGGAAATACTGCATGTACTCTAGAGTTGTCTGTGTGAGAGAGGGAGTGGATTTCTTTCAATATTGTTTTCATATTTATATTGGTCTGGACAATCTATATACCAAAAGTGATTAAGATCTGATCATTTGAACATGTATTCACATGACATGATTCGTGTAATGTGTAAAATACAGTAACCCCATGTGTCCAAAGACTAAATATAGTACGACACAGAAACATCTGTAGTTCACAAACTAGTTGAATCATCTATTTGGCATATTTGGGCTTAAACAGGTCACAGAACAATACTTTATGCTTTTAAACTATATCATTCTGAATTGTATTTCAAAATACATGTGCTGAAGTCCTTTTAAAGATTTTTATTGTCTCAAAATCCCAACTTTGGAGGTATGATAGATAATGCCAATCTTAAAATGTCAATTTGGCATGTCTAGACACTTGTACTAACTATGTTATCACCAAATGTAATGCATTTACACCAAAGAGAATTTGTTCAGTGCCACATTTGTTAATATGGACATGAATGGGTTAGGTAATATGGTAATTGCGTCACCTTCTCTTCTGATAGAGTGGGTGGTATTTTTGCCACATTGCTTGTATATATATATAAATATAAACACACACACACAATCGATTTTAGATCTACAGACATGTCAAAGCGGCAGGGGCTGGGGTAGAGTTGGAATTCAGCAGCAGTCTCTCAGTGGGGTGTTTGGGTTAACCCTAACCACTACCCCCTGACCTCTTAACCCTGAGCAGGCCACAGTCAAACCCCGGCTGTCACGTTCTCTATTTTCACAGAGGAAAAGTACTGCTCTCCACTCATTCACCTGTGCACCTGAAGATACATCCTATCCCTCTATACTCCCTCTATCACATGTCGTTCCTCATTTCTCTCAATCCCCCTTTCCATTTTCACCTTATACACCGTACTGTATATATATGATTATACCAGATTTCTTTTTTTTACTGTGAATGCTTTTGTTCTGCACCCCTTCCTTCTCCGTAGATTATTGGTTGCTCTCTCATGTGGAATGTTTGTGCTGAGCCAATCGAATGTTGTGTTTACATTAAAGCCACACTTTTCCTAACTATTCCCACGGCCATATTGAGTATCTTTTTCACGTCTGTCTTTCTCCCAGTGCTTTGTTTGAAATCAACCCCCAAGCTCTTCTCATATTCTCATTGATCTGAAATGATCGGATGGGTGCAATATGGTAATAGCTCCATTGACTCTTATGGTTGGATCGGTGGACTTTCCTCCATACTGCCTACATGTCTAATCCTCTCAGATCTACCAGAAGTGTCCAGGGGTAGATTTCAGACTGAAAACAGGTCTTATATGCCTCATGAGAGCATAAGGCCTAGATTCAATCAGATCTGCATTATAGCGCCATTGACATTTAAAGATCATTTCCGATTGAGCCGATGTATGCAGCATTTATCGTGAATGCGGTCTCCACGAAAACATTGCCTTTAAAGGGTGCATGGCCAAAAAGGGCAGATCGCATTGAATCTAGCCCTAAGACTTCTACATAGCCATCTACATATGTATGGAACATCATGTCAGGAAATATTTGAAAGTAGCAGCTATCAACAGAATACCATTTTCTAAGATAGTGGTCATCAATTAAAATGTGTTATTTATATATTGAATGATGAGTCTAGATCAGCCGTCTGACCTGGTTCTGTTAGTTTGATGGATGCGATGTTCATTACTGGGTCATTTCAGTGTCAGAAAACATAGGCGAGATCCTCTCCGCCAGAGAGTATAGCACTCATCTGTCCCTGCGTGCCCCGTTTCAATATGATGGATTCCGTTAAAGGGCTGGGCTTTCAATATAAATTAATGACAAAAAAAGACATCTTCGAGAGAACACTTTAATATTTTACATTTAATATGTTACATAATATTTATTAATCCAAGCCAAAAGGCTCAAATCCATAATCCCACTGTTCCACAATCCCATAGTTCCATTACTGCTGTTACTCCTAGCTTTGATTGGCTGTATGAGGCCGCTAGAATTAGAAGTAGCATTAACTACAGATCTAGGATCAGATCTCACTACCCTCAAACCTAACTGCAACCATTTGGGGGTTAAACAAATATCTATCCCTGTATCTGTAGTTAGGGGCAACCTCTTCCTCCTCCTATGATGCCAGCAGAGGTCAGAAGCAGCAGGGACTTCCTCTCAGGGGATCCACCTGCACATTCCTCTTTTTCCTCAAAGACCAATCAGCATGAGTCTAGTCCCATGTAACATGTGCACCAGCACAGTCTCTGGGTAGCAGAGTTAGAGGCGGAGCCTCTTGATGTCCTCACTGCGGAAATCGATGCGGAGCGCCAGAACCTGCCGGACCTCCGCTGGGGTCAGACGCCATGTTAGAGGACCAGAGTTCAGGCCCCAGTAATCCAGGATCTCTGTTACCTAGAAACACAAAAACCTACACAGTTCTGAGAACAGGCATGTGTATACAGAGACATGAAAGTACAGAATGAGAGGTCAGTGGTAAATAGAGTGAATTCGGAAAGTATTTAGACCTAGACTTTTTCCACATTTTGTTACGTTACAGCCTTATTCTAAAATTTATTAAATAGTTTCCCCCCTCATCAATCTACACACACACACAATACCCCATAATGACAAAGCAAAAACAGGTTTATTAAAAATAAAAAAATGAAATAATACATTTACATAAGTATTCAGACCCTTTACTCAGTACTTTGTTGGCAGCGATTACAGCCTCAAGTCTTCTTGGATATGACACTACAAGCTTGGCACACCTGTATGTGTGGAGTTTCTCCCATTCTTCTCTACAGATCCTCTCAAGCACTGTCAGGTTGGATGGGGAGCGTCGCTGCACAGAACTTTTCAAGTCTCGCCAGAGATGTTCGATCGAGTTTAAGACCGGGCTCTGGCTGAGCCACAAGGACATTCAGAGACTTGTCCCAAAGCCACTGCTGCGTTGTCTTGGCTGTGTGCTCAGAGTCGTTGTCCTGTTGGAAGATTAACCTTCTCCCCAGTCTGAGGTCCTGAGCGCTCTGGAGCAGGTTTTCATCAAGGATCTCTCTGTACTTTGCTTCGTTCATCTTTCCCTCGATACTGACTAGTCTCCCAGTCCCTGCCGCTGAAAAACATTCCCACATGCTTCACATAGGGATGGTTCCAGGTTTCCTCCAGATGTGATACTTGGCATTCAGGCCAAAGAGTTCAATCTTGTTTATCATGACCTGGGAGTCCTTTAGGTGTCTTTCGGCAAACTCCAAGTGGTCTGTCATGTGCCTTTTACTGAGGAGTGGCTTCTGTCTCGCCACTCTACCATAAAGGACTGTTTGGTGAAGTGCTACAGAGATAGTTTTCCTTCTGGAAGGTTCTCCCATCTCCACAGAGGAACTCTGGAGCTTTGTCAGTGACCATTGGGTTTTTGATCACCTCCCTGACCAAGGCCCTTATCCCCTGATTGCTCAGTTTGGCCGGAAGGCCAGCTCGAGGAAGAGACTTGGTGGTTCCAAACTTCTTCCAATTAAGAATGATGGAGGCCACTGTGTTCTTGGGGACCTTAAAATCTGCAGAAATGTTTTGGTACCCTTCCCCAGATCTGTGACTCGACACAATCCTGTCTAGGAGCTCAACGATCAATTTCCTTGACCTCATGGCTTGGTTTTTGCTCTGACATGCATTGTCAACTTTGGGACCTTACATTGACAGGTGTGTGCCTTTCCAAATCATGTCTAATCAATTGAATTTACCACAGGTGGACTCCAATACAGTTGTAGAAACATCTCAAGGATGATCAATGGAAACAGGATGCACCTGAACTCAATTTTGAATCTCATAGCAAAGGATCTGAATACTTTCGTAAATAAAGTATTTCTGTTTTTTTATATATTTTTAAAATAAATTTGCAACATTTCTAAAAACATGTTTTCGCTTTGTCATTATGGGGTAACCCATAAATCATAAATATTTGAATACATTTTAGAATAAGGCTGTAATGTAACAAAATGTGGAAAAAGTAAATGGGTCTGAATACTTTCCGAATGCACCGTATGTGGCCCCATCTATGTGATTGTGTCTGGGTTGAGGATTGCTTGTGGGTTGAGAAATGTGTGTGAGTGTGTATACTGCAGATTACCCGCTCCAGGTTAAGGATGGTGGCCATCTGAGTCAGCCGAGCAAACTTGTCCCTAATAGTCCAGGTGGTGACAGTAGTGAGGTAGGCCACCAGAGAACGCAGCTCCTTATCAAACTGAAGCCCTCCCAGCTAAGAGACAGGTGCAATAAGGGGTTCAAATCAAGAGCATGAAACTGAAAAAAGGTGTCCAGACCAGCAATTAAATATTTAAACAAAGACCACATCAAAAATGATCAAAGGATCAAACAGAGAACATCCCAGAAAAAGAAAGAGGGGATACGTGGCCTGCAATAAAATGCTTTAGTATCCTTGCACTAAATTACAGCACAAACACCGTCTAGAGGCAGATGCCAAGGGGAAAGAAGCTTCATCTACCATCCTTCTGGAATCATAAATAAAACATTAAAAGAGGGCCTCTTATCATTACACCACAGATGTGCATGCGGTAGGTGTGATGCCACCCTGTGGCCAGGCTTGGGATATCTCACCCTGCTGAAGGTGCACTTCAGGACGGTCTTCTCCATCTCCATGGAGACCAAACTGGTCATGAGGCTGGTCAGTGTGTCATAGATAACTGAAGAGAGCCCCGCCTGAGAGAACAAGACAGAGAGATTATAAAGAGGGGGAGAAGAGAAAAAAAATAGTTTCTAAAATGCTAATGTAAGATATTTATTCCTGAAGCTAAGCAGAACGATGGTTACCTTGAACTCTGCCATGAGCTGCTCGAGATTGACGATAAGCTGCTGGACCCAGGGGTCGTTGGCCTCGTACTCATTAAACTCCTCCTGCACAAGAAAACAGTACAGTCACACACTGGGGGGGAAAGGGTGTGGCCTAGTGTGTGTGTTTTTGTACCTCCTCTATGTTGTGTGAGATGGACAGGAAGCTGCTGATCCACGGTTTGACCTGAGGCTTGATGGCTGTGGTGTTCAGCTCCGTCAGGCCCTCCTGAGGGTCACAACTGAGTTAGTTCTACTCCATACAGATTAGACACACAGGTGACATTTTGTAGTTGTATATTGTCTATGCATGTAAATTGGTACACAATTCAGTTTATCACTGTGACTTACAAATAAATGTTGCTGCTAGTACTACTACTGTTACTAGTATCACTTGCAAAATGAGGTCAAAGACCCCCTTAACACAACTGCACAGAGACAGATCATGTGTCTCTCTGATCTGAGTATACTTCTGCATCCTCCAACCTGCAAGAGATCCTTGAACTTGCTGGATGTGTTGACCATGTCTGACAGACAGCTGTCAATCTTAGCTTGCTCTCCTGATCCCACCCCCTGAGTGAACAACTTGGAGCAATCACTCTGAGAAAGAGAGAGAGAGGAAAACGTCATTATCTGTGGTATACTATACATAATGTGTCTTACTGAAATGTTACTCTTTAGCACCTCCAGGTTCCTCTTCAGAGTGGTGATGTTCTCGCTACACACCTCCACATTATTCAGAGTCACCTGGGATCGAAAGAAAGATGGGTGTGAGTGAATTTATGTGTCTGTTGTCTGTTCCGTGTTTATCATCAGGAATGTTGCCTTAGTGTGCTCTCTGTGACCGGTTTGTGTTTTAGACTGTGTGTGTTTCTTACCAGGAACGATGCCTTGGCATTTTCTGTGCTTTCAATGCTCAGTTTGGCGGTAAGTGTTTGTGTGTGTCGGTCAGTGTTTGTGTGTGTCGGTCAGTGTTTGTGTGTATACACCAGTCCCTCACCAGGAAAGCAGCCTTGGCGACCTCTGCGCTGTCGATGCCGAGGTTGTTGAATTTGCCCTGCTGCAGGCTGCTCTGCATCAGACTCACTGCACTGCTCACCCCACGCTGGATGTCCTGCAGCGTGGTCGCAGGGAAGCCCTGCCTCAGCTTATTATACAACACCTCCCTGAGCGAGACAGAGAGAAGGGGGGGGGGGGGAGAAGCATGGGTTGGTGGAAGATGGAGAGAAAAAGGAAGGTGTGAGAGCTAGGAGGAGATTCAAATGAGCGTTCAAATGATTGATTGTGTGTCTACTACTGTCTACCTGAAGTCACTGTGTGATCATGGCACACAGGCAGTCAATGCTGGAGCTGGACAGGGCTCTGCTGATGCACTTCTTCACAATGTAGAAACAGTCATCCACCATGCTGGACGTCAGCTGACCCTTCTCATATGTATCCATTGCTACAGCCTAAGAAGAGAGGGGCAAAGGGAATTAATATAATCATTATTACTATTGTGTGGTTACATATGTATACTGTGTATCAATGGTAATCAAATCAGGGTTTGAGGTCGACAGCATTGCTGGTTTTCATTATTTTCCTTCTAATGATGGGCTGATTTAGGGATAAATGAAACCCCTGCTGTATAGTTAGAAGTGGTGGCTAACCTTGCTGACGGTCTCCCTCATGTAGTACTCCTCCATTGGAATGTAGTAGCCAATCAGCTCCTGCATGAGCTGGCCCAGCATGCAGTGTTTCAGCAGTTTCTCCACATTATGCTTGTGCTCTGTAGCAAGAAACAAAGACAACCAAACTTACTAACACAGTCAACAACGTGTGTACAGGGTTTTATAAGTGTGTACGTTGAGTGTGTGTGTGTGTGCTGGGTGTCTTACCTTGGACGATGCCAGGTGTCGCCGTAGCATCCCCAACCTCGAAGTCGGCCATCATGCGACGGCGCAGGAATCTTAAGTAAAGCTCCGACCTGGCATTCATCAGAGTGACTTCCAGTAATACAGGATCCAGCTCCCTACACACACACAGGTGAAACACAGGTGAAACGCAACATAAATACGCATAGTACACATGCATTGTCCTCTACACCAAAAGATGACATTGAGTAATGCTGTTGAAATAAAGTGAGCTGAACTGTCACACTGACCTGGGTTCAATCCTCTCAGTGGGCACACTCTTCATCATGCTGCTCTGGAGGATTTGAAACTGCAAGCAGAGATATTCAATTTAATAACACTTTCTTACTTTAGTCTGTAATTGAAAGATCTAATTAATTGAATGCAATTGACACACAGACCTTGTTGTGGTAGTCTCTCTGTTGGATGAACTTGTCAACTACTTTCTGGGCCTGTCGGTCACACTCCTGCTGCAGGTGAGTGATGAGAGTATACAGGTAGCCTGGACCGTAGTACGTCTCTACGATGGGCTGGTGGGTCTCCACAACACGAGCTATGCCTGAAACACACACTAAATATTTTCCACCAATTCTATTTTCCTATACATACACACAAACCAACATGTTTACAGACATGTCTAAAAAGACATTATGGTCAGTCTCTCACCCTCCAGCAGCAGAGTCAGGGTGTCAGCAAAGACCAGGGCAGCTCTCCTCTCTCCCAGCTCTCCTCCCACAGCCAAGAGCAGGTTCTCATCTGCTTTAGAGGCCAGCTGAGAGAGAAAAAGACGACTGTGAAGATAAACAAAATGGACAAGCATTAACGCTCACACACACACTATTGCATGGACAACGCCACTCACCTGGCTACAGAGGTACTGGCCAAAGCGAGCCAGGCCTTGATCGTGGAGGCCAAGCAGAGGGAAGATTTTAAATAATCTTTCCACCTGCGCCAGATCACCTCTGGTAACAGCCTCATCCAGTCTCTCCACAACCAGGACTTTCAATCGCTGCTCTGCCTCTTGAAGCATGGCCAGGCTAGCGTCCACAGCACTGCCTGGGCAGAAAATATTATCAAAGACCGCACAGAACACGTTAGAAGGGACTGTGACAAAAACTGAAAGCAATGCAGATCTTACTTTCTGCACATTACCTGATGAGCTTCCCTGATTTCCTGAACTTTCCAATGCTTTTCAGTAACTTTATGATCCAAATAAAAAAATGTTCTACACCTTTCCCATATTGAAGTCATTTGACATATTTTCTTATTACTCTTATGAACATAGAAACTTGGTTGCAGTTTGTATCTGTGCTAGAATGGTTAAAAGGTCATCAAATAAAAAAATCCCACATCTGGTGCATCCCTACAAAATATGAACGTCTAGAACCAGATAGAAAGTATGTAGAAATGATAATGGACCTTTCGATTTTTAAATAACTAATAATAATTTATTTTGACAAAACAAAATCGATCCCAAAACAACTGCGGCCCTCGGTTGAATTTAGAAATCCCGATGCGGCCCTCGATACAAAATGATTACCCACCCCTGCACTACCAGCAAGTGTGATGTGAGTAGGGTTGCAAAATGACGGGAACTTTCAATTAATTGCCTGGATTTCCAGAATTCCTGTTTGGAGGATTCTGGATTTGAAATTATTAAAAGTTCCCGTAATTTTACAACCCTAGTTGTGAATTGTGGTGCAACATAGGGGCCTTACTCTCTTCTCCTTGGCGACTTAGCTCAATGACTGATTGGTCGAGAGAAAGGTAGCGGTGAATGTGGGCGGCAGCCTGTTCATAGTCCTCATTGTGTAGCGCCGTCTGAACTCCGTCTGTACAGAACTTCAGGTCCAGGATGTCATCAGCCCGCTGGATAACCTTATAAAGCCGGGTCTGTTAACACACATACAAACAGTGCGCCATTATATCACTTACTGGAGTTGATAGGAACATCATTTTATATCCTAATCCCTCGGTTAACAGCCTATAATGCTGATTTGTGTACACACATACAGTAAGTGTGTGATTAGCTAGGTTTCCATCCAATTGCCGACAGATTTCGATGCGAATGTTAAAAAATCTGCATTAAGAAGATATATGCATTTCCCCACCCGTGGGAAACGGACTTATTGCGGATAAAAATCAGTGCGTGGTAATGTAGTGCACACAAAATGTACATTTTCGCTTAAGTTGTCATGCACTGAAAAAAATTGAAAGTTCAATGTGTTTCCATCGCATTTACAACTAGTTTTGTCATAAAAACTGTTGCGTTAAATAGCAAATGTGCCCACTCTGGTCTTGGCACGTGCGCTCTAGCCAATAGTTTGCAGATACATCTAGGCTAGTCTACATGAGATTATTTTGGATAAGAGCGAGAATATTTTTTTATTAGTCAAATAGCAGTTAAGCATCGATCATCATGTCACCAGAATAAGACCCTCAATATTTATTGGAAAGGAGCATCAAGCTCATCACCATGCACTTTCATCACCCTGTGAAGTTCATCAGAATTTACAGTTGAAGTCGGAAGTTTACATACACTTAGGTTGGAGTCATTAAAACTCGTTTTTCAACCACTCCACAAATTTCTTGTTAACAAACTATAGTTTTGGCAAGTCAGGTAGGACATCGAGTTTGTGCATGACACAAGTAATCCTTACAACAATTGTTAACAGACAGATTATTTCACTTATAATTCACTGTATCACAATTCCAGTGGGTCAGAAGTTTACATACACTAAGTTGACTGTGTCTTTAAACAGCTTGGAAAATTCCAGAAAATGATGTCATGGCTTTAGAAGCTTCTGAATAATTTGAGTCAATTGGAGGTGTACCTGTGGATATATTTCAAGGCCTACCTTCAAAGTCAGTGCCTCTGTGCTTGACATCATGGGAAAATCAAAAGAAATCAGTCAAGACCTCAGAAAATAAATTGTAGACCTCCACAAGTCTGGGAGCAAGTTCCAAACGCCTGAAGGTACCACGTTCATCTGTACAAACAATAGTACACAAGTATAAACACCATGGGACCACTCAGCCGTCACACCGCTCAGGAAGGAGACGCATTCTGTCTCCTAGAGATGAACGTACTTTGGTGCGAAAAGTGCAAATCAATCCCAGAACTACAGCAGAGGACCTTGTGAAGATGCTGGAGGAAACAAGTACAAAAGTATCTATATCCACAGTAAAACGAGTCGACATAACCTGAAAGTCCTCTGGTCTGATGAAACAAAAATAGAACTGTTTGGCCATAATGACCATCGTTATGTTTGGAGGAAAATGGGGGAGGCTTGCAAGCTGAAGAACACCATCCCAACCGTGAAGCACGGGGTGACAGCATCATCATGATGTAGGGGTGCTTTGCTGCAGGAGGGACTGGTGCACTTCACAAAATAGATGGCTTCATGAGGCAGGAAAATGATGTGGATATATTGAAGCAACATCTCAAGACATCAGTCAGGAAGTTTAAGCTTGGTCACAAATGGGTCTTCCAAATGGACATTGACCCCAAGCATACTTCCAAAGTTGTGGCAAACTAGCTTAAGGACAACAAAGTCAAGGTATTGGAGTGGCCATCACAAAGCCCTGACCTCAATCCTATAGAAAATGTGTGGGCAGAACTGAAAAGGCGTGTGCGAGCAAGGAGGCCTACAAACCTGACTCAGTTACACCAGCTCTGTCAGGAGGAATGGGCCAAAATTCACCTAACCTTATTGTGGGAAGCTTGTGTAAGGCTACCCGAAACAATTGACCCAAGTTAAACAATTTAAAGGCAATGCTACCAAATACTAATTGAGTGTATGCAAACTTCTGACCCACTGGGAATGTGATGAAAGAAATAAAAACTGAAAGAAATAATTCTCTCTACTATTATTCTGACATTTCACATTCATAAAATAAAGTGGTGATCCTAACTGACCTAAGAAAGGGATTTTTTATTTTTATTGTCAGGAATTGTGTTTAAATGAGTTTTGAGTTTAAATGTATTTGGCTAAGGTGTATGTAAATTGTGTTTAAATGAGTTTTGAATGAGTTTTGAGTTTTGAGTTTAAATGTATTTGGCTAAGGTGTATGTAAACTTACGACTTCAACTGCATTTCCGCACACCATATCATTGCGTGTCTCCAAGTTTACTTCGATATGATGGTCACTACTTGACACCAGCAAACGCCCCGTAATATCTGGCCCTCTGCCCTCCCTAAATCGTGGCATTGAACGGTTCAGCATACTTTTAGCCCTCCATATCTGGCTACGAGACTACTGCAGCTCTCTGGGTGTAACATTTGACAATTTATATACCTTCTGGAAACGAAGCTCTTTTTATAAGGAGGATGGGACCCATCCAAATAATTTGGGTTCCTGGATCCTTTCACAGCATTACAAGGCTGCATTGAGACAATGATTTATCAATGACCCAAAGCCCAGCTCAGTTAATCCCTACCATTGTGTCACGGAGTTGTCAAAATTCTTCAGCAAATTAACATTATCCCAGGAGCATTGGAAGACACAATGTAGGTAACCTAATTTATGTCCCTCTTACTGCCCTGAATGCCTCTGCTGATCCCACAGCTATTGTATGCAGTAATCATGTGCCGATGAACCAGAGTGCCAAAGTAGGAAGTCCACTGTGTGCAGCTCACCCTGAACTAACACGAGCATGTCTACCTCTGCTAAGCTTACCAGTAAAGCAATGAAAACAATCAAGCATCCCAGAAAAGTGCTAAAAACGGCCCAGGTTAACATATGTAGCTTAAATAATGTTGAAGTAATATGGCTTCAGGTTCATCTGCCTCACCTAAAGCTCATTCTGGTGGAAAGCTGCTATAGACCACCAAGTGCAGTCAATATCTGGATAATATTGGTGAAATGCTTGATAATGTATGTGATATCAACAAAGAGGTTTCTTTTCTGAGTGATTTAAATATTGACTGGCTTTCATCAGGCTGCCCACTCAAAAGAAAGCTTATCTGTAACTAGTGCCTGCAACCTGGTTCAGGTTACCAGTCAACCTACCAGGGTAGTTACGAACAGCACAGGAATGAAATCATCAACATGTATTGATCACATCTTTACTAATGCTACAGAAATTAGCTTTAAAACTGTATCCAAATCCATCAGATGTAGTGATCACAATATAGTAGCCATATCTAAGAATACCAAAGTCTGGGCATAATATAGTTCACAAGTTGTGTAGTGATTCCTATGTTGTTGATGCAAATAATATTTTTGTTTGTCCGTGGTGTGTAATGAGGAGCAACCAGATGCTGCACTTGACACATTTATGAAATTGCCTACCCCAGTTACTAATAAGCATGCACACATTAAGAAAATGACTGTAAAAATGGTTAAATCTCTGTGGATTGATGAGGAATTTAAAAATGGTATGGTTGAAAGGGATGAGGCAAAAGGAATGACAAATAAGACTGGCTGCACAACCGATTGGCAACCGGACTGCAAATGTATAAATCAGGTGACTAAACTGAATAAAAAAGAAGAAACTACACAATGAAACAAAGATAAATTACAAAGAATGATAGTAAAAAACTTTAGAGCACTTTAAATAAAATGTTTGGCAAAAGGGCAAACTCAGCTCCATCATTCATTGAATCAGATGACTAAGTCATCTCAAAACACACTGATCTTACCAACTACTTTAATAATTTTTTTATTGGCAAGATTAGCAAACTAAGGCATGACATGCCAGCAACAAACGCTGACACTACACATCTAAGTATATCTGACCAAAGTATTATAGACAAGCCTTGTAACTTTGAATTTCATAAAGTGAGTGAGTGTGGAAGAGGTGAAAGAAATTATTGTTGTCTATCAACAATGACAAGCCACTGGGATCTGACAACTTGGATGGAAAATTACTGAGGATAATAGCGGACGATATTGCCACATCTTGAATTTAAGCTTAATAGAAAATGTGTGCCCTCAGGCCTGAAGGGAAGCAAAAGTAATTCCGCTACCTAAGAATAGTAAAGCCCTGTTTGTAGTAACCCTGGATTGTAAACTGTCAAAGGTCAAAACATATTGATACAATAGTAGCTAAGATGGGGAGAAGTCTATCCATAATAAACCTCTTCTCTGCCTTCTTAACAGCACTATCAATAAGGCAGGTTCTACAGGACCTAATTTTGTCACACCTGGACTACTGTTCAGTCATGTGGTCAGGTACACAAAGAGGGACTTAGGAAAACTGCAATTGGCTCAGAACAGGGTAGCACGGCTGGCACATGGATGTACACTAACATTAATAATATGCATTAATAATAATAATAATAATAATAATAATAATAATAATAATAATAAATCATTCATGTTAATTAATAATAATATGCATGTTCATTTCTCCTGGCTCAAAGTGGAGGAGAGATTGACTTCATCACTGCTTGTATTTATGAGAGGTGTTGAGACATGTTGAATGCATCGAACTGTCTATTTGAACTACTGGCACACAGCTCAGACACCCATACATACCCCACAAGACATGCCACCAGAGGTCTTTTCACAGTCCCCAAGACCAGAACAGACTATGGGAGGTGCACAGTACTACATAGAGCCATGACTACAAGAAACTCTATTCCACATCAAGTAACTCATGCAAGCAGTAAAATTTGATTTAAAAAATAAATAAAAACACACCTTATGGAACAGCGGGACTGTGAAGAGACAGACACATGCAGACACACACATGATAACATACGCACTATACACACACGTACACATGGATTTTGTGTGGTAGATGTGGTAGTAGAGTCGTGGCCTGAGGGCACACAGGCCACAGCAGCAGCCAATGGGGATCCATAATAAATACAAACAAAAATATGTCAATATTTGCACATAAAGGCCTTTCCCCCGCCATTTCTCACATTATTTTTTTTACAGACACAAAAAGATCCACCATGTCGAATTACCAAATGATCTGTTTGCATGTTTCCATCACAGCTGATTTTTTAAATATGGTATGACTTCACTCGCATAAAAACTGTGGATGGATACATGCTTTCTGTGAGTGAGTCTATGTGGGTGTAAATAGCGTGTCTGTAGACAGTACCTTTGCCAGGTCTAGCTGGCGGACTTTGCTGCTGACATTCTCTGCCAGGCTGCACGTGAATGTAATCATGCCAGACAGCTGACTGGCATCTCCTCCTATCAGCTGCAGGTTGGGCCTGGGGGATAACGTGACAGGAGAATTGATATTGGATTAGACATGGTATTTCTCTCAATAGTTTACAGTAGTTTCCACAACTAATCTCCTTTCCTTCATCTATAATGATTGGAAATTGTTGAAATTACAGTGGTGAATGTCTACCAGATATCACTTTTCCCAGAGTCCATCTCTTCCACACCAGTGCAAATGAAGAAAAGGAGATAAGGAAAGGAAACCTATCTAGATTATTGGGATGTAGGGTATGTACTCATAGACAGTGAAACTTCTCTCACCCTCTCTAAAGCACACACATACCCCATCCTTTGAAGAGTGAGCATCTTGGTGTCAATGTTCCCCTGCTGCCCAACCAACTTCTCCAGCTCAGTCTCCACCTTTTTCTGTGGTAGATGAACACACAAAGACTGTCAGTCTCTCTCTCTCGCACGCACACACAGGGAGCGCTCTGTGGCTTCAGGCATAAAAGGTTGCATTCAATAGATAATGGCAATGGATAATTAAGCAATAAGGCCTGAGAAGGTGTGGTATATAACCAATATACCACGGCTAAGGGCTGTTCTTAAGCACGCAGTGCCTGGACACTGTCCGTAGCCGTGGTATATTGGCCATATAGCACAGACCCCCGAGGTGCCTTATTGCTATTATAAACTGGTTACCAACGTAATTAGTAAACAAGTATTTATTTTTTTGTCATACCCGTGGTATACGGCCAATCAGCATTCAGGGCTTGAACCACCCAGTTTATAAGGCAGATAGAATATTATGACAAGAGAATTATGTTTCTGGTTTAGCTAGCTATGCTAACACAGTCTAGGGGTACATCTTTGCATCCCTACAGCTGCCCGCTGGGTGAATTCTCACCTCCTCGGTGCAGAGCTGCTGGTAGACCCGCTCCAGATCATCCAGCTCCGTCAGAGCTGAGATAGCCTCCATGTTCACGACAGATACACATGCAGAATCGCATCGCTTCACATAAACAGAAAACGTGCCACTTCCCCGTTTGCTCGCTCCGTACCTGCAAGGGCACATTTCCTGGAACCGCTAGGCGTCGCTATTTAGCTGGATTTAACAATGAGGATTTCTGTTTGATGCATTCCTTTCACATAATTCACTTCTAAACAATTATCTTGCCATTCAATTCCCTGTGCCATGTCTGTACTTGAAGTACTGGAATTCAGTACTGGAATTCACTTCAAACACATTTGGCAATGTGCCATTTCAAAGTTCATGTGGATGAATAATATCAGGACGAATAACAAAACAAATATTTGTCAGGACACAAGACTTTATTAAATCCAAAATATGACAACACTCCAAAATTATTTTCAAAGTGTTTAATATTGTGTTAGCACTCCGCAACTGCATTGGGTTGCAGTGCTATGTCTCCTTGTTTCTTCCCAGACTGTGTTGTCCAGAGTTTGGTAAAGGATAGTCTATGGATGTTATGAATAGAGCCAGTGGTTGTTTTGTAGGTCTCTATTTCAGCAGAGGCCCAATAAGGACTTGCTAATCGTCACCCATTTCCACATCTTCTTGTAACTTCTGCACCATCTTCTCCTCCAGAACCTTGGCTTTGCCTACACATGGAAAACAAATTGATTAGCAAAATTCTATATTTCATTATGTAAACTCAAAGTGGAAGGAATGCCATCACCTAATATAGATAGATATACAAACACATCTATACACACACACACAACGTAAAATACTAAAACAGCAACAAGGGAAATCAGTGAACTCACCTGCATGTGGGGCTTTGATGAGGTGAATGTTCTTCTTCACTTCGCTGATGGCTTCCTCCTTTTCCAACTGCTTGCCCTTCTTCAGTCTGTTCAAGAAAGGGAGAGGAAATATGGCAAAATCAATTTGAAAACAGTGCTTAAAAAGGCATATCAGACTTGAATACTTTGCGATACTGGCCTCATAGTAATGTTATGAAGCAGGGACTGTGTAATTAAAGTTTGACTCGCTCAACCAGATTTGACAGAATACTAATATTATCATTATAAAGTTGGAAGGCCCATGCTTTCCTAGTGTGGCCAACAATTTCAAATTGAACCAGGCTCTTATCTGTGGGAGGAAAGCTAGGGCTCACCTGTTGAAGATGAACTGTGCCTGTCGTTTCCGTTTTATTCCTTCCACCTTCCTCATTGCCTCCACTGAAAATAGCAAAATTAGTTGGATTTAACAGATCAACAAAGTTATTAACAAAACCTTAGCAGTTAGCTACATCGGTCTTGATGTAGCTGTAGAAGTAACATACACACCATAAGTAACATGTGTCATTTAAATTGCTCTTGCTGCTGGTGATTCTCTGATCCACCTCTACGCAGACGACACCATTCTGTATACTTCTGGCTCTTCTTTGGACACTGTTAACTAACCTCCAGACGAGCTTCAATGCCATACAACTCTCCTTCCGTGGCCTCCAACTGCTCTTAAATGCAAGCAAAACTAAATGTATGCTCTTCAACCGATCGCTGCCCACACCTACCCACCCGTCCAGCATCAGTACTCTGGACAGTTCTGACTTAGAATATGTGGACAACTACAAATACCTAGGTGTCTGGCTAGACTGTAAACGCTCCTTCCAGACTCACATTAAGCATCTCCAATCCTAAATTAAATCTAGAATCAGCTTCCTATTTCGCAACAAAGCATCCTTCACTCATGCTGCCAAACATACCCTAGTAAAACTGACTATCCTACCAATCCTTGACCTTGGCAATGTCATTTACAAAATAGCCTCCAACACCCTACTCAGCAAACTGGATGCAGTCTATCACAGTGCTACCCGTTTTGTCACCAAAACCCCATATACCACCCACCACTGCGACCTGTATGCTCTCATTGGCTGGCCCTCACTTCATATCCGTCGTCTAACCCACTGGCTCCAGGTCACCTATAAGCCGTTGCTCGGTAAAGCCCCGCCTTATCTCAGCTCACTGGTCACCCGTGCAGCATGTGCTCCAGCAGGTATATTTCACTGGTCACCCCCAAAGCCAATTCCTCCTTCGGCCGCCTTTCCTTCCAGTTCTCTGCTGCCAATGACTGGAACGAACTGCAAAAAAATCACTGAAGCTGGAGACTCGTATCTCCCTAACTAGCTTTAAGCATCAGATCACTGTACATAAGCAATCTGTAAATAGCCCATCCAACTACCTCATCACCATATTGTTATTCATTTTGCTCCTTTGCACCCCAGTATCTCTACTTGTACACTCGTCTTCTGCACATCTATCACTCCAGTGTTTAATTTGCCATACTGAAAATAATTGACACAATGGCCTATTTATTGCCTCACCCCCTTATCCTACCTCATTTGCACACACTGTATATCGACTTTCTCTACTGTATTATTGACTATTTGTTTATTCCATGTGTAACTCTGTTGTTTGTGTTGCACTGCTTTGCGTTATCTTGGCCAGGTCACAGTTGTAAACGAGAACTTATTCTCAACTAGCCTACCTGGTTAAATAAAGGTGAAATATATATATATTTGTTTTTAATGTGCAGAGAGCATGATCTCAACCTGTCATGTGAGAATTGACCTGAATCGAATATGAAAACAATTGAAAGACGAACGTGAGGGCAGGGTTGTAATTAGTAAGAACCAAACGGGCCAAAGGAGAGGCACCCATTAGAGGTGTATTCATTACACCCGATTCTGTTGCAAAATGTTTAGTCTGTTACAAAAAGTGTTTACTCCAAGCGGAAAACGATTTGCAACGAAAACTATAATTTATATTGGACAAATTTAGTTAGGTCCTTCCCGGTTCCATTCCTTTTGTTTGGTTCTTAAACGTTAAACAGTTCCCGTTGCAAGAAGTACTGAAAACAGCCCTGACTTATCCAGTAAGAAACACTAGTTTTCATTGCAAAATATTTTGCTACTGTTTGCACTAATAAATACAGTCCTGAACTTCAGCCATAACAAGTACCTGTCTTGCTCCACAATTCCCTCTGGTATTTGACAGCCACATTTCTGCGCTTCTCGAACTCCAGGCAGTTATCCTGTGTTGGAAATAAATCAGTAAGAGACTCAAGGGCAAATCGTCTATGGTGGTTTATCAATCATATCACATTCAATTTCACATCATTCTACAACTTGCATGGGTGGACGTGGGAACTCACCACTGTCAATTCCTTGCCAGACGCTTTCCTGAAAGCCTTGGTCCATCTGGTTTTTCTTGGGTTACGTTTCTTCTTGAAGTTTTTGAGACATTTTGATTTACAAAACCTGAACGTCTGAGAATACATTTTAGTCATTAATTTATACACAAGATAGCAGCAACAATAACTGTTCCATGTCTGTTCATGGAGAGACCCCCTCAATGTACGAGAAACAACACTACTACAGCTTTAGCAAAGCCAATGTCTCCACTGCTGAGTGAGACAGACTTCACAACAATAACAGGCCTGGCTGGCTAAGAAACTGCACTAAAACGTTAAAATATAGCTAAGAGGTGAAAAAACGAATAGGTCTGGTATAGTTGGGCACCGGGCTTATACCGTCTTATGTTACGTAGCTACAGATATTTGGAAGAAAAAAAAACATCTCAGCTGACAAAACAAGCTAGCTAGCTAGCAGGAAGTTAGAAAATCAGCTAGCATATTAGCATAGAAGCCGTGAAAGCAGAAAGGAGGACACAAAAAAAAAAGTCATACCTTGCAATCGTTCCGCACAAACATCGTACCGTGCCCGGGATACACAGGTCCCGAGCAAAAGTAACATTTTTCAATTCGCATCGTTAGACCTCTTGATTATTTATTGCCCATGTGTTATCCGTGGTGGAATGCGAGTGGTAGGATTTTAAAAGGAAGTTACGATGTACTATTTCCGGTAAAGATATTTGTTTATACTCGTTACAAACTGCCCCCTAGTGTGTAACTATATAAGTTTCTAAACCTTAGCGCTTGGAAAGCAGATGTTGTTTGAAATATTTGCATTACGTTACATATTGACTAGAACAAGATTGACTAAATAATACGATTGTTTCAGAGGTAACGTTAGCCAAGGTGAGAACTGAGACAGCGCTTTAATAAATAATAAAATATATTTATTTTATGGAATAAAGGATATGGTTTACATATTTGGCATGAAAACAGTGTTTGACAGAATACAGCAGATTTAAGGCACATTGTAAAATTACGAATGAAAAAAATGTGCATTGATTTTACATGGAACCTCACATTTCTGATAGACCCAATAACCCAACATTGTGATACAAATAAAAACACACAGCTCCTCTGCTACTACAGAGCAGGCCTATACAAAAAAAATCACTCTATTCACTACAGATTGCATGTGCTCAGGACTTTTACATTGTACAAGAATAAATGGAAGTGCATAGTGACAAAAATATCCTGTGTCAAAAAGTTAAATGTAATAAGGATGGGTTTCCTTTTAATTCACAGGAAAGTGTTCTCAACTAATACAACTTTCAGTGGCTTCTCACTTTTCTACTGGATCTTAGAAAATAGTTGGTTATAATACACTTTTCTTTTACAATGTAAAATACATATAATATTCTCCGAAATGAAAACATAAAAAGGCACTTAATTGACACTGTATGGACAAGTGTAAGGAGAGGCACCACACCAAATGGCATAATCAAATTAACAAAACATAATGATGCTCTGGAACATTTGGCAGGGGTTAGTAGTTACTTTCAGCTTTGCACGTCATACACACTCTCCCCCCCCCCCCCCCCCTCCCCTACACATCTTGCCAAAACTTACTATGACATCATTGATTTACAAATATTACATGCCTTTCATCACATACCATAAAGCCCAGTCCTACCAAAACATCAGAGGGGATGGTGTAACCATTATCTGTATATGTGGACCCTAACAAGCACATTTGCCCTTCTCCTGGGTCTTGGGCTCTGTGATGTCTGTGTGACCACTGTGTCCATTGGATCGCACAGTTCCATCAGGGATCCAGGACTTGTCCACACAGCGCTCCATCCTCTTCATGATGAGGTCCAGCAGGACATCCACAGCCTGGCTAACAAACTGCCCGTTAGCTGCACTTGTCTCAAAGTAAGGGATTCTGCACGGGAAAGAGAGCAACACATAAGAACATTGACTGATATGTCTCTGTATGATGCAAACTATCTACCTTCAACCTGAATAAGTTTTGATCTAATTGAAAGCTTTACTCTAAGACAGAATATAGTTCTCAGCAGTTGAAAAGAAATCAAGGTTGAAAAAAATTATTTGTGTGGGTGTTTGTTTCTCGTCATGAAACATGAACTTGTGCTATAGCAGTGGAAGATGCATATTTGAAATAGTAGAGGAGCATGGCTCTCTAAAAACCACATTGGATTTCAGACTGGTGGAGCCATCGGTAACTAACGACACTAACCAAATCTGACATATGAGTCGTATCTAGTCAACCATGACAACTCAATATGATGTGCATCTGGAAGAGAGACTTCAGACTGGCTACCTATATGATATTCAGCAATAACATTATGACTGGGCTATGTTAATCTGATTACCTTGTCCTAAAACTTTAAATATGTTGTCACTTAGATATTTTCCGCGCACAAGATGGCCATTCAGCTCACCATAACTTTTTAACATAACATGATCATAACTCTAAGTACTGGGGGCTCTATTTTCAGCTGGCCTTAAGATCGTGCAATTGTCAAAACGCACGCTCGTTTGCAATTTAGACCTGTTAAAGCCAGGGCTGTTCTATTTTCACACCCTAGCGCCAGGATTGGTATTTTACCTGTCGTATGAACTCGCTTGAGATGAGGTGGGAGGGGTGGCAATATCCAATTAGTGTCCTTAAAAACATGCGCCAAAGTGCCAATTTCAGTATGCAAATTCAGTAGCTAACGCGGTTGGATACGGCAAGGATATTGACAACGGAAGCGCAGCCTATCCAGCCCTGACTCACAGTGCCCATATGCACATGGAACAAGAGATAAAAAAAAAAAAAGCACTTATGTTCCCCATAAACTTTCTTTTATTTTTAAATTTTACCCCGTTTTCTCCCCAATTTCGTGGTATCCAATTGTAGCTACTATCTTGTCTCATCGCTACAACTCCCGTACGGGCTCGGGAGAGACGAAGGTTGAAAGTCATGCGTCCTCCGATACACAACCCAACCAAGCAGCACTGCTTCTTAACACAGCGCGCATCCAACCCGGAAGCCAGCTGCACCAATGTGTCAGAGGAAACACCATGCACCTGGCAACCTAGGTGCACAGGAGTCGCTGGTGCGCGATGAGACAAGGATATCCCTATCGGCCAACCCCTCCCTAACCCAGGTGACGCTAGGCCGATTGTGCGTCGCCCCATGGAATTCCTGGTGGCGCAGTACAGCGCCCTTAGCCACTGCGCCACCCGGGAGCCCCCCATAAACTTTTTGTATTGATTTGTTTAAAAAAAAAATTGAAGACAGACTCCTCCAAATGTATTTAAACAATTCAGTCCTATTAGACATAGGCTATATCTTTCTTATTGAGAATGTGCCTCACACAAACAATACAATTTAAGGCAGACTATTTTTTAAGCGCCATATCTAAAGGCCTATACTGATTGAAGCCTATTATAACCAGGTTGACTGTCAACACTCAAAATAGAGCAAACACTGGATGTATTTTTTTTTTACTCACGTTATCACTTGTTACTGTAGCCTATGCTAATGACTAAACTGTATTATCAATCTACAATGGTCTAGGACAGAATATTCAAAGACCTTCAATAACCTACAGAACTTGAGACTAACACATGCAGCCTTGATTGGCCAGTGAGTGGTCAAGTCCTCCTCCCACCTACAACTTGTTTATTCATACATTTATAAAACAGCCATTTCGCACCACCGCCAGCTATTATGCTCATAATAACAGCTGTGAAAATAGCAAAAATATTACTGACACACCCCTCCACCTATAGAGCTACCCCCAGTGCTTATATTTACCATTGAGTTAGGTTTTTTAAAATAGAGTCCGTAGTCTCTTACGACATGGCTTTTGACCACAAATTTGCATTTGTTAGTTTTAGCAAAACATAGGATGTCCATATCTAATCCCTTTATATTCACTAAATGTGTCATTTCAGGCCACAAGCAGGATACTTTACATGGATGTGTAAATATTTGCCTTTCCAGAAAGACCAACCTAGCCTAACATTTAGTATTGTTCGAGATTCCCCTGCACAGCCTTGAGTAAACACACATCAGCCACTGCCTTCTTGGCAAATGTTTCAGGGAGGGTTAGTCACAGGTAAGGGACACATACCCATACTTCTCTGCCAACTCACGGGCCTCATCTTCACGGACTGCCCTCTGCTCCTGCAGGTCACACTTGTTGCCACAGAGTACAATGTCTGGATTCTCGCAGTAAGCGTGCATCTGTAATTGACCTGAAAAAGTGAATAAGCCAGTCATCAGCCCACCAGTCATGATTGAAAGATAGTGGTTAAGACACTGCACATTTCTTTGGAAGTCAACATGAGATTGTGGTTGTCAGAATCTACATGTACAGAGGACTTACTCATCCAATTTCTGACATTAAGGAAACTCTGCTCATTGGTGAGGTCAAACAGGAGGAGGAAGCCCATCGCATCTCGGAAGAAAGCTGTTGTCAAACTCCGAAACCTGACACCACACAAGAAAAAACACCTTGTAAAGAGCTTCATTCAGCTTGAAGAAAGTAAGCAATTGAAAGCTGCCAACAACTACCTGACAGCCAGTGAGGGCTTGAGCAAGAGTGTCAGTGGGAGATGAGTTTTGGATTGGCTTACCTCTCCTGCCCTGCCGTGTCCCACAACTGAACATGAATCCTCTGTCCTCTGCCTGCTGCCCCATCTGGACCATTTGATTTGTATACCTGTCAGACGGAGAGAGAGATATTATACCCATATAAAGCAGTGTGAGGTCATTCTGGCCATGAGGCCCTAAAAATATACTTTCCTATTGGTCATCCTACATATACTGTATTATCTTGCAACCCAAAGTGAACCTAAACATTTAGATGGAAAATGTTTGCCCTGATAATCTCTACAATTATACACAGCATGAGTGATTATGATTAAATGACCCTGGTGTTTGGTTATGTGGTGTGAAGTGTTTATTTTCTAGGAGGGTGCTGCTGAACTCAAGTGATATTAGTCATCCATTCTTGGTCTGGGAGTTCCTCAGATTCCTGCGACACCCACACATACTGGTACGTCGGCAGGTTCATATGTTTCAGACTCATTCCCTACAAAAAAACAGTTCTACCACTACCTTTTGCACTGTGAGGAGTAATGCTTTTAAGCTCCTACTTACTTTCCATGGTTAATAGTAAACCTGCACTACAAAAATATTCACATGGAATAATTGGCCATTTCAAATGTTAACTCTTTCAACCAAGCAGCACACTATCTGGTCATTACGGGTGGTAGGGGAGTACCTGTATGTGAATAATTAAATTAATGGTTTCTCACACAAGTGACAAATTGTATGACTAGGGCAATCAACTTACCACTCGTTTTTCTCTGAAATCAATGCCCACTGTAGTGATGAATTTGGAGTTAAACTTTTTGTCGGTGTACTGGTAGAGAAAGCTGGTTTTCCCTACTCCAGAATCACCAAGGGCTAGGAATTTGATGAGGTAGTCATAGTCCCCATCAGACATAGTGAGTGCTTATTTCAGACCTGAAAACCAGACAAAGAAACCAAACATTGAAGGAAGCAATTTAAAATCTGTGCACATATCCTGATGCAAATGTAACACCGAGACTGTAGATAATCATTTGTAAACTAAACTATATATACACACACATTCATATAACTATGTTGACACCCCTTCAAATTAGTGGATACAGCTATTTTAGCCACACCTGTTGCTGACAGGTGCATAAAATCGAGCACACCTCCGTGCAATCTCCATAGACAAACATTGGCAGTAGAATAGCCTTACTGAAGAGCTCAGTTACATTCAACATGGCACCGTCATAGGATGCCACCTATCCAACAAGTCAGTTGGTCAAATGTCCGCCCTGCTAGAGCTGCCCCGTTCAACTGTAAGTACTGTTATTGTGAAGTGGAAACGTCTAGGAGCAAGAATGGCTCAGCAGCAAAGTAGTTGGCCACACAAGGTCAAAGAACGGGACCATAAAAGTAGTCCATCCTCGGTTGTAACGCTCATTACCGATTTCCAAACTTTCTCTGGAAGCAACGTCAGGAGCTTCATGAAATGGGTTTCCATGGCCGAGCAGCCACACACAAGCCTAAGATCACCATGCGCAATGCCAAGCATCAGCTGGAGTGGTGTACAGCTCCACGCCATTGGACTCTGGAGCAGTGAAAACACATTCTCTGGAGTGATGAATCAAGCTTCACCATCTGGCAGTCTGACGGAAGAATCTGGGTTTGGCGGATGCCAGGAGAACACTACCTGCCCCAATGCATTGTGCCAATTGTTAAGCTTGATGGAGGAGGAATAGTGGTCTGGGGCGGTTTTTGATGGTTTGGGCTATGCCTCTTAGTTCTAGTGAAGGGAAATCTTTATGCTACAGCATACGATGACATTTTAGACAATTCTGTGCTGCCACTTTGTGGCAACAGTTTGAGGAAGGCCCTTTCCTGTTTTAGTATGACAATGCCCTCGTGTACAAAGTGAGGTCCATACAGAAATGTTTTTTCAAGATCAGTGTGGAAGCACTTGACTGGCCTGCACAGAGCCACAACCTAAACCCTATCGAACACCTTTTGGATGAATTGGAACACCGACTGAGCCAGGCCTAATTGTCCAACATAAGTGCCTGACCTCACTAATGCTCTTGTGGCTGAAAGGAAGCAAGTCCCTGCAGCAATGTTCCAACACCTAGTGGAAAGCCTTCCCGGAAGAGTAGAGTCTGGGGGGGGGGGGGGGGGGGGGATGATGGAAGAGCATTTTTGGTGCTCTTCCTCTTCTTGTTTTTCAAATCATGAGCGCATTTTCAGAATGGTTTCTACTAGAGGTCGACCGATTATGATTTTTCAACGCCGATACCGATAATTGGAGGACCAAAAAAGCCGATACCGGTTAATCGGATGATTACATTTTTAAAAATGCATAATAATGACAATTACAACAATACTGAATTAACACTTATCTTAACTTAATAGAATACATGAATAAAATCAATTTAGCCTCAAATAAAATGTTCAATTTGGTTTAAATAATGCAAAAACAAAGTGTTGGAGAAGAAAGTAAAAGTGCAATATGTGCCATGTAAAAAGGCTAACGTTTAAGTTCCTTGCTCAGAACATGAGAACATACGAAAGCTGGTTGTTCCTTTTAACAGGAGTCTTCAATATTCCCAGGTAAGAAGTTTTAGGTTGTAGTTATTATAGGAATTATCGGACAATTTCTTTCTATATGATTTGTATTTCATATACCTTTGACTATTGGATGTTCTTATCGGCACTATAGTATTACCAGTGTAACAGCATAGCTTCCGTCCCTCTCCTCGCCCCTACCTGGGCTCGAACCAGGAACACATCGACAACAGCCACCCTCGAAGCAGCGTTACCCCATCGCTCCACAAAAGCAGCTGCCCTTGCAGAGCAAGGGGAACAACCACTCCAAGTCTCAGAGCGAGTGACGTTTGAAACGCTATTAGCGGGGTGCGCGCTAACTAGTTAGCCATTTCACATCGGTTACACCAGCCTAGTCTCGGGAGTTGATAGGCTTGAAGTCATAAACAGCTCAATGCTTGAAGCACAACGACGAGCTGTTGGCAAAACGCACGAAAGTGCCATTTGAATTAATGCTTACGAGCCTGCTGGTGCCTACCGTCACTCAGTCAGACTGCTCTATCAAATATCAAATCATAGACTTAATTATAATACACAGAAATACGAGCCTTAGGTCATTAATATGGTCGAATTCGGAAACTATCATCTCAAAAACAAGACGTTTATTTTTTCAGTGAAATACGGAACCGTACCGTATTTTATCTAACGGGTGGCATCCATAAGTCTAAATATTCCTGTTACATTGCACAACCTTCAATGTTATGTCATAATTAAATAAAATTCTGGCAAATTAGGCAGCCCAAACTGTTGCATATACACTGACTCTGCGTGCAATGAACGCAAGAGAAGTGACACAATTTCACCTGGTTAATATTGCCTGCTAACCTGGATTTCTTTTAGCAAAATATGCAGGTTTAAAAATATATACTTTTGTGTATTGATTTTAAGAAAGGAATTGATGTTTATGGTTAGGTACAGTCGTCCAACGATTGTGCTTTTTTCGCAAATGTGCTTTTGTTAAATCATCCCCCGTTTGGCGAAGTTTGCTGTCTTTGTTAGGAAGAATAGTCTTCACAGAGTTTGCAACCAGCCAGGTTAGCAGGCAATATTAACTAAATATGCAGGTTTCAAAATATATACGTGTGTATTGATTTTAAGAAAAGGCATTGATGTTTATGGTTAGGTACACATTGGAGCAATACAGTCCTTTCTCGCAAATACGCACCGCATCGATTATATGCAACGCAGGACATGCTAGATAAACTAGTAATATCATCAACCATGTGTAGTTAACTGGTGATTTATGATTGATTGATTGTTTTTCTGATAAGATAAGTTTAATGCTAGCTAGCAACTTACCTTGGCTTACTGCATTTGCGTAACAGGCAGTCTCCTCATGGAGTGCAATGTAATCAAGTGGTTAGAGCGTTGGACTAGTTAACTGTAATGTTGCAAGATTGAATACCCGAGCTGACAAGGTACAGATCTGTCATTCTGCCCGCCCCTGAACAAGGTAGTTAACCCACCGTTCCTAGGCCGTCATTGAAATTAAGAATGTGTGTTCTTAACTGACTTGCCTAGTTAAATAAAGGATAAATAAAAGGTGTAATTTTTGTATTATTTTTAAATCTGCCTAATGTGTCCAAAAATACCAATTGTTATGAAAACTTGAAATCGCCCCGAATTAAATTGGCCATTCCGATTAATCGGTCAACCTCTAGTTTCTACTACATAACCACAACATAAAACGGTTCCCAGTGCCCTAAAGAGCGCAGATTTTTACGCTAGCAGGGTAGAGTGCCTGCGAAACAGTTGACCTGAGGACAAAACTTTTAGAGCTATTTTGGAGACAGACACGCCTCGGTCTGTCTTTTGAGAGCCTACAGCTCTCTTCTCATGGTCATGTAAGTATGCTGACACAGTAACAGGAAACACAAATATTTTATGTGAAAGAAACTACATTCGCCTCTATGCATGTTCAGTAAGGAAATGCTCAAACTTAGATCCTGCTATAACCCCATCCACAGTGAACTTTCACCTGTTTGCTTGGTAAAAGTGGATAATCTCCTATTTGGGGCAACTGTTACAGATTTAATCCTCTCATGTAGAGTTTCATTGTGGGTAATTATGCAAATAAGACTAAGAATTACGCAATTGATCAACAGACTAAAAATTCACAAGAAAAACAAGTTATTCCATAAGAGTTGTCACAATAGAGTTCAAATTGTATTGAGCTGAAATTCTCACTGGCATGATTGGTCCTGGTCCATAAATAGTTTATGTAAATAAATCAGAAATAATCCATGTGTTTTTGATAGATACAAAATATGTATTACACAAAGCTATAGTGACATGCATTACTACGGAGTTATTATAGCATAGCTAGAAAGTTGAGGCCTGTGAATGAGAAAGACTGTGGTGGACACAAAATGAACTGAACACAGATATCCATCAAATGATATTCAAGAGAACAAGCTGGATGTGATTCTCACTGAAAGCAGAGTCCATCACATGACCACGGTATGAAAAGGCATTCTTTCACTCTGTCCAGCACTAAAGCCCTCATCCTGAGCAATAAGCTGCTTAAAGTCTGGAGCAAAATCAAGTTCTGTGATGAACACACTGTGACTGGACTAGTGGTACCCCATCTCCAGCCCCTCTGAGCTGTTCCCCAGTGGGAAATAGAATAGCCAGGCTTACATTCTAAAGGCTTATATATGGACCGACTTATTATGTTTCACCGCACAACTGCACAGTACTACCTGCACACACTAATCGATTGACCTCGTCAAGCAAAAAGGACAGTCAACTGTATTATTAAGTAAATTATATGTCTCAAATCTCTTGGTCGCCAGGCAGTTCATGCTTGTATAAGGGTACACCATCTGGCCAGCAGGGACACATTTACAGAGGCTTTCCCCAGAGAAACAGGCCCCCTGGCTTGCGGGCAGCCCTGCTCTTTCGAAGGTTAGGATCACTGAGGCGGCACCAGTCACCTCCAATGGTAATCAGATTAACTGCAAAAGTTCATGTGAAAGCAGGCTGCTACAGAGGATGCTATTTTTTATTTAATTTTTTTATTTTACCTTTATTTAACCAGGTAGGCAAGTTGAGAACAAGTTCTCATTTACAATTGCGACCTGGCCAAGATAAAGCAAAGCAGTTCGACAGATACGACACAGAGATACACATGGAGTAAAACAAACATACAGTCAATAAAACAGTATAAACAAGTCTATATACAATGTGAGCAAATGAGGTGAGAAGGGAGGTAAAGGCAAAAAAGGCCATGATGGCAAAGTAAATACAATATAGCAAGTAAAATACTGGAATGGTAGTTTTGCAATGGAAGAATGTGCAAAGTAGAAATAAAAATAATGGGGTGCAAAGGAGCAAAATAAATAAATAAATAAATTAAAATTAAATACAGTTGGGAAAGAGGTAGTTGTTTGGGCTAAATTATAGGTGGTCTATGTACAGGTGCAGTAATCTGTGAGCTGCTCTGACAGTTGGTGCTTAAAGCTAGTGAGGGAGATAAGTGTTTCCAGTTTCAGAGATTTTTGTAGTTCGTTCCAGTCATTGGCAGCAGAGAACTGGAAGGAGAGGCGGCCAAAGAAAGAATTGGTTTTGGGGGTGACTAGAGAGATATACCTGCTGGAGCGTGTGCTACAGGTGGGAGATGCTATGGTGACCAGCGAGCTGAGATAAGGGGGGACTTTACCTAGCAGGGTCTTGTAGATGACATGGAGCCAGTGGGTTTGGCGACGAGTATGAAGCGAGGGCCAGCCAACGAGAGCGTACAGGTCGCAATGGTGGGTAGTATATGGGGCTTTGGTGATAAAACAGATTGCACTGTGATAGACTGCATCCAATTTGTTGAGTAGGGTATTGGAGGCTATTTTGTAAATGACATCGCCAAAGTCGAGGATTGGTAGGATGGTCAGTTTTACAAGGGTATGTTTGGCAGTATGAGTGAAGGATGCTTTGTTGCGAAATAGGAAGCCAATTCTAGATTTAACTTTGGATTGGAGATGTTTGATATGGGTCTGGAAGGAGAGTTTACAGTCTAACCAGACACCTAAGTATTTGTAGTTGTCCACGTATTCTAAGTCAGAGCCGTCCAGAGTAGTGATGTTGGACAGGCGGGTAGGTGCAGGTAGCGATCGGTTGAAGAGCATGCATTTAGTTTTACTTGTATTTAAGAGCAATTGGAGGCCACGGAAGGAGAGTTGTATGGCATTGAAGCTTGCCTGGAGGGTTGTTAACACAGTGTCCAAAGAAGGGCCGGAAGTATACAGAATGGTGTCGTCTGCGTAGAGGTGGATCAGGGACTCACCAGCAGCAAGAGCGACCTCATTGATGTATACAGAGAAGAGAGTCGGTCCAAGAATTGAACCCTGTGGCACCCCCATAGAGACTGCCTGAGGTCCGGACAGCAGACCCTCCGATTTGACACACTGAACTCTATCAGAGAAGTAGTTGGTGAACCAGGCGAGGCAATCATTTGAGAAACCAAGAGTGTCGAGTCTGCCGATGAGGATATTGTGATTGACAGAGTCGAAAGCCTTGGCCAGATCAATGAATACGGCTGCACAGTAATGTTTCTTATCGATGGCGGTTAAGATATCGTTTAGGACCTTGAGCGTGGCTGAGGTGCACCCATGACCAGCTCTGAAACCAGATTGCATAGCAGGGAAGGTATGGTGAGATTCGAAATGGTCGGTAATCTGTTTGTTGTCTTGGCTTTCGAAGACCTTAGAAAGGCACGGTAGGATAGATATAAGTCTGTAGCAGTTTGGGTCAAGAGTGTCCCCCCCTTTGAAGAGGGGGATGACTGCAGCTGCTTTCCAATCTTTGGGAATCTCAGACGACACGAAAGAGAGGTTGAACAGGCTAGTAATAGGGGTGGCAACAATTTCGGCAGATAATTTTAGAAAGAAAGGGTCCAGATTGTCTAGCCCGGCTGATTTGTAGGGGTCCAGATTTTGCAGCTCTTTCAGAACATCAGCTGAATGGATTTGGGAGAAGGAGAAATGGGGAAGGCTTGGGCGAGTTGCTGTTGGGGGTGCAGTGCTGTTGTCCGGGGTAGGAGTAGCCAGGTGGAAAGCATGGCCAGCCGTAGAAAAATGCTTATTGAAATTCTCAATTATGGTGGATTTATCAGTGGTGACAGTGTTTCCTATCTTCAGTGCAGTGGGCAGCTGGGAGGAGGTGTTCTTATTCTCCATGGACTTTACAGTGTCCCAGAACTTTTTTGAGTTAGTGTTGCAGGAAGCAAATTTCTGCTTGAAAAAGCTAGCCTTGGCTTTTCTAACTGCCTGTGTATAATGGTTTCTAGCTTCCCTGAACAGCTGCATATCACGGGGGCTGTTCGATGCTAATGCAGAACGCCATAGGATGTTTTTGTGTTGGTTAAGGGCAGTCAGGTCTGGGGAGAACCAAGGGCTATATCTGTTCCTGGTTCTACATTTCTTGAATGGGGCATGTTTATTTAAGATGGTTAGGAAGGCATTTAAAAAAAATATCCAGGCATCCTCTACTGACGGGATGAGATCAATATCCTTCCAGGATACCCCGGCCAGGTCGATTAGAAAGGCCTGCTCGCAGAAGTGTTTCAGGGAGCGTTTTACAGTGATGAGTGGAGGTCGTTTGACCGCTGACCCATTACGGATGCAGGCAATGAGGCAGTGATCGCTGAGATCTTGGTTGAAGACAGCAGAGGTGTATTTAGAGGGGAAGTTGGTTAGGATGATATCTATGAGGGTGCCCGTGTTTAAGGCTTTGGGGAGGTACCTGGTAGGTTCATTGATAATTTGTGTGAGATTGAGGGCATCAAGTTTAGATTGTAGGATGGCTGGGGTGTTAAGCATGTTCCAGTTTAGGTCACCTAGCAGCACGAACTCTGAAGATAGATGGGGGGCAATCAGTTCACATATGGTGTCCAGAGCACAGCTGGGGGCAGAGGGTGGTCTATAGCAGGCGGCAACGGTGAGAGACTTGTTTTTAGAGAGGTGGATTTTTAAAAGTAGAAGTTCAAATTGTTTGGGTACAGACCTGGATAGTAGGACAGAACTCTGCAGGCTATCTTTGCAGTAGATTGCAACACCGCCCCCTTTGGCAGTTCTATCTTGTCTGAAAATGTTGTAGTTTGGAATTAAAATGTCTGAATTTTTGGTGGTCTTCCTAAGCCAGGATTCAGACACAGCTAGAACATCCGGGTTGGCAGAGTGTGCTAAAGCAGTGAATAGAACAAACTTAGGGAGGAGGCTTCTAATGTTAACATGCATGAAACCAAGGCTATTACGGTTACAGAAGTCGTCAAAAGAGAGCGCCTGGGGAATAGGAGTGGAGCTAGGCACTGCAGGGCCTGGATTCACCTCTACATCGCCAGAGGAATATAGGAGGAGTAGAATAAGGGTACGGCTAAAAGCTATGAGAATTGGTCGTCTAGAACGTCTGGAACATAGAGTAAAAGGAGGTTTCTGGGGGCGATAAAATAGCATCAAGGTATAATGTACAGACAAATGTATGGTAGGATGTGAATACAGTGGAGGTAAACCTAGGTATTGAGTGATGAAGAGAGAGATATTGTCTCTAGAAACATCGTTGAAACCAGGAGATGTCATTGCATGTGTGGGTGGTGGAACTAATAGGTTGGATAAGGTATAGTGAGCAGGACTAGAGGCTCTACAGTGAAATAAGCCAATAAACACTAACCAGAACAGCAATGGACAAGACATATTGACATTAAGGAGAGGCATGCTTAGTCGAGTGATCAAAAGGGTCCGGTGAGTGGAGAGGTTGGTTGGTGATTTAGACAGCTAGCCAGGGCATCGGTAGCAAGCTAGCATAGGATGGAGGTCTGTTGTTAGCCACCTCTTGCGTTCCGTCAGTAGATTAGTGGGGTTCCGTGTGGTAGAGGGGATTAATCCAAATCACACAACAACAAAAATAAAAACAATAGATATAGTTATAGAGGCCCAAGAAGAAAACATAATAATAATAATAAAAAATAAAAAAATTGTCCGATTGTCTATTCAGATAGCAGCCGGTAAGACAGCTAACGGTTAGCAGGCCGCAGATGGGCGTTCGGGTAACGTCGCGACGGAGGAGCCAGCCGAATAACTCCTTCGGGTAGATAACGTAATCATGTAGGCCAAAGGCTTACAGTCTCTAGTGAAAGTCTACAGACCCCTTGCACTGTCTTCAAATTTAGTTGCCTTAAAATGTTATCTAAAAAGGGACAACAAATGTTTAAAACATTTTTACTGATCTACACAACCTACTCCACATTCTCAAAGTGAAAGAAAAATAACTGTACCAACTCAACAAAAAACATGGGGACATGGCCGTGGTAGCCAAAAAAATGGCCTGCTCAGCATTTTTATACATGATCCTAAACCTAATGGGATGTTAATTGCTTATTTAACTCAGGAACCACACCAGTGTGGATTGAGGAATCACCTGCTTTCAATACTTTGTATCCCTTATTTACGCAAGTGTTTTCATTATTTTAGCAGTTACCTGTATGTTGCCATAAGAGTCGGGCAAAGTTGGTAGAATCTTATTCAAAATTATTCACAGCTGTTATTGCTGCCGCCAAGCATTAACTCTGGTGTGTGAAAACATATGCAATCAATAAATATTTATTACAATTAGGAAAATGTTCTATACATTTGTATTTATTTAAAAAATGTGGAAAGATTATGTAGATCTGTAGGGAAAAATGTAATCCTTTTTGGATTTAATTTTAAGGTGGCACAATGTGAATACAGTGCAAGGGGTGTGTAGACTTTCACTAGGCACTGTGTCATTGAACTGCCTATCATTCCCTTTGTTTTCACCTTTATTTAACCAGGTAGGCTAGTTGTTCTCATTTGCAACTGCGACCTGGACAAGATAAAGCGTAGCAATTCGACACATACACAGAGTTACACATGGAATAAACAAAACAGTCAATAATACAGTAGAACAAAAGGTCTATATACAGTGAGTGCAGATGAGGTAACTTAGGGAAATAAATAGGCCATGGTGGCAAAGTAATTATAATATAGCAAATTAAACACTGGAATGGTGGATCGGCAGAAGATGAATGTGCAGGTAGAGATACTGGGGTGCAAAGGAGCAAAATAAATAAATACCAGTATGGGGATGAGGTAGGTAGATCGCCCATCTGTAAACAGCCCATCTATGTACAGGTGCAGTGATCTGTAAGCTGCTCTGACAGCTGGTGCTTAAAGCTAGTGAGGGAGATGTGAGTCTCCAGCTTTAGAGATTTTTGTAATTCGTTACAGTCATGGGCAGCAGAGAACTGGAAGGAAATACGACCAAAGGAGGAATTGGCTTTGGGGGTGACCAGTGAGATATACCTGCTGGAGCGCGTGCTGCTATGGTGACCAGTGAGCTGAGATAAGGCAGGGCTTTACCTAACAGAGACTTGTAGATAACCTGTAGCCAGTGGGTTTGGCGACGAGTATGAAGCGAGGGCCAACCAACGAGAGCGTACAGGTCGCAATGGTGGGTAGTGTATGGGGCTTTGGTGACAAAACGGATGGCACTGTGATAGACTGCATCCAGTTTGCTGAGTAGAGTGTTGGAGGCTATTTTATAGATGACATCACCAAAGTCAAGGATCGGTAGGATGGTCAGTTTTACGAGGGTATGTTTGGCAGCATGAGTGAAGGATGCTTTGTTGCGATATAGGAAGCCGATTCTAGATTTCATTTTGGATTGGAGATGCTTAATGTGAGTCTGGAAGGAGAGTTTACAGTCTAACCAGACACCTAGGTATTTGTAGTTGTCCACGTATTATAAGTCAGAGCCGTCCAGAGTAGTGATGCTGGACGGGCGAGCAGGTGCAGGCAGTGATCGATTGAATAGCATGCATTTAGTTTTACTTGCGTTTAAGAGCAGTTGGAGGCCATGGAAGGAGAGTTGTATGGCATTGAAGCTCGTCTGGAGGTTAGTTAACAGTGTCCAAGGAGGGGCCAGAAGTATACAGAATGGTGTCGTCTGCGTAGAGGTGTACCAGAGAATCACCAGCAGCAAGAGCAATATCATTGATGTATACAGAAAAGAGAGCCAGCCTGAGAATTGAACCCTGTGGAACACCCATAGAGACTGTCTACCCTTAGCTACAGCCTGTAGAGAAAAAAACAAACAAGAAAAGCCTAAATTACATATTTTCATCTAATTATGCTAAATGAGTTTGCTATAAAAATAAAAAAAATATGATAGAAATCCTTGGGGCGATAAGTGGGATAACAAGTAGCAGGTTTGGTAAAATAGGTGGCATAGGACAAAGATGTTTTAAAAAATAAAACAAAAACAAATATTATGAAATGTCCTGAGACTAAATCTGATCACAGCTTCTACAAGGAAGCCTGAACGGCTGTGATTACATGTGTTGCAGATAAGCTGCAAAATAAGTTTTGTTTGAGGAAGCCCACTACAGTGACTGCAGTATGAAATATTTTAACAAGGTGTGAAATACAACATTGCAAGTTAGACATTACATCATCTTGAGTAGGCCTTCTGCACTTGTTTTTGAGTGAAATCCCTATGCACTGACTGGCTAGTCAGTGCTCAAATTATTTGATTCACATCGCTGCCCCTGCCCATTTCTAAAACAGAAGATCCAAACTGAGCTCATAAACAAGGATCAGCCTTAGTCCTCTTCCAAAAGGTGTTTCAAAGTTATTGAATGTTTACTTTTAAACCTAAACTTCAAGTGATTAAAAGAGAAGGCTTTAGGCAA
Organism: Oncorhynchus kisutch; assembly: GCF_002021735.2. Lineage (NCBI taxonomy): Eukaryota > Metazoa > Chordata > Actinopteri > Salmoniformes > Salmonidae > Oncorhynchus > Oncorhynchus kisutch. The sequence continues at coordinate 67,608,301 of NC_034181.2, read as the reverse complement.
AGCCCTGTTCTCTGGTGGTGCGGATTTCACACTAGTTGGAGGAGGGCACCTCAGATTATGTGCCAGCAAGCAGAACACAGCCTTTCAGACATTCTCAGAGCAGTAGAGCTGAAGTACCCACCCTGGGCAGTTGGCCAACTATAACAGCAAACTCCTTGAATGAGGATATGCAGATGACATGAACTTAAACAAACTGCACAAGATGAAGGGTGTTGCAGTACCACAATACTACAGCACTCATCCCAGATGTATTGACAGAATGACTTGCCAATATGCATCTGAAATATCACCAGGTTTCATCATGTTCAGGACTGGAAGCACTATTTTGTAACACTATATGTTGCATATAGATATGTAAGTGAAAAGATGTTATTCTGATGAGAAATGGTTTACAGATTATGATGGGCGGCAGGGAGCCTAGTGATTTATTTATTTTACCTTTATTTAACTAGGCAAGTCAGTTAAGAACAAATTCTTATTTTCAATGACGGCCTAGGAACAGTGGGTTAACTGCCTGTTCAGGAGCAGAACAACAGATTTGTACCTTGTCAGCTCGGGGGTTTGAACTTGCAACCTTCCGGTTACTAGACCAACACTCTAACCACTAGACTACCCTGAGCGTTGGTCCAGTAACTGAAAGGTCGCTAGTTTGAAGACACTTAAGCCTAAATTGTTCCAGGGGCACTGGACAATGGTGACCCTGGCCATGACCCCACTCTCCAAGGGTGTCTCAGGTGGAGTTAGCATATTTAAAAACATATTTCCAATTCACAAATGCATATTAATACACACTTGTACATGTGTGAAATAGGACAAACAATTTTTTTATTATGGTTATCAGTAGAAACATTTCAAACACACATACCTGCCCGCACACACACACACACACACACACACACACACACACACACACACACACACACACACACACACACACACACACACACACACACACGAGAGAGAGAGAAGAAAACAATTGATTATCTGACACAAACCCTACTTGAAAGATAAAACATCTAATAACCCCCAGCTCAGTTGTTCATCATGTAGTTGTCATGTTTTACTCTACCATTGACCCTGTTTAATAACCATATCTCCTAGTTTGTTCACAAGCACAATTGCTCAAATCTCAGACTAGACAGAGGTCTATCTTTGAATAGCTGACAGATGTAAAGTAAACTAAAGACAACCTAAAAGTTCATTTGGAATAAATTGGTTTATCATGTCCAGAATGTGTTTAAACCTTGAGAAAATAAAAAATGTATTAACACAAAGACAAACATTTTTAGTTCAGTGTTCATTTTTGGTTTGGTCTGAGCTGATGTTTTTTCTGCATGGCACGTCTCCAGCCAAAATACCAGACTCATATCCCTAAGACACCATACCAAAATAGTGAGGTAGACGCCTGTTGATGTTTCACCAGCCAAATTAATGCAGGTTTATGGATAGATAAACCTAGATAAATGTAGCCAATACAAGGGTTGTAATTATGAGGTCCCATTACACGTGAACAGTTTCCCTCTTCATTGTTGCTTCCACTGGAAAACTATTAAATAAAGGTGTGATACGTTTAACTCCGATATATATATATATATATATCTAAGTCTTCTGTGATGTATAGAAAGTATAATATTGGGATGCAAACTCAACATTTTATACATTTAAATGCTATATCTGACATGGTACAAGTATCTTGTTTTTTGAAGTCCATAACCATGTGTGTGAGGTGTACATTTTGTGTACAATTTATAAATCATGTAAATATACTGAACAAAAATATAAACATGACATGTAAAATGTTTGCCCCATGTTTTATGAGCTGAAAAGATCCCAGAAATGTTCCATATGCACAAAAAGCTTATTACTCAAGCAGTATAATGTTAAAACTAAAATTAAATGTAATTTGATAGGAAAATGTTACATCAATTCCCAATGAAAGTGTCGCATTCCTACCCAACTAAGTACAGGCTACACGTAGCCTATCCTGTTTTACAATGTAGGTCTATCTAATTTAAGGTCACCTCCGAGTTAGAATTCACTTCAAGGCAACTATAAAAACAGACACATCGCATTATGTAGAAACACAAAAAAATGTCATTGCACTTTCAGTAGCCTTGGCTTCAAGTAGGCCTAGTAAATGTGAGCAGGAAATAACTTTGTTTCAGCCTCAGCTCAGTGAAAATGCAGGTGGTCGTTATACGATGAAGTAACCCCGTCCTGAGAAAAAATGTACTATGTTGCACTTATAGCTGTCGATAGAAACAAATCCGCTAAACCGCTCCATATGCCGAGACACATTTATCACGCTAATTTTGTTTCGAGAAATTCAACTTACCAGTGTCTGTGCGTCTCTTTCTTTCTTGGTGTTTCGTGTAGAATCGCCCTATCAAAAGCGATGACAATTTGTTGATTTTTAAATAAATAAAAATTACTCACTAAATTGAGTTTGCTAAGTCCTTTCGATCCATTTGTTGCATGAACACCCTTCACAATCAACGTAACATCACTTCCCGTTCAGTTGAAGTGAGCCAGCCCCTCCCTCTCTCGCCAACCCGTAAAAGACCTCGGAACGGAAAACGACCCTACCCGCTCAGGAGTATTCTTTTGGAACTACACTTTGATCACACCCACAGCTTCATTGCATTTTGGTACACCAGCATTACATTAATTTACAATTAAACGCTGCGTTTGCCTTGCAGCATTGCGTTGCAGAGGTAGTTGCAGTGCATACGTTGGATTTATCGAACGTATACGTCAAACTGTATGCGTAAACGGCTTGACAGAAATGGTAGCAGAAGGTGAATGTTTAACTTTTGTTGCATACATATCCAGATGATGCTGCATACTATTTTGCGCCATGACACGGTCGGTGTGTTGGAAGTGACACACAGGGTTGGGGAGTAATGCTTCTAACACACTGACAGTGTCATTGCATAAAATAGTAGCAGCATCATCTGGATATGTATGCAAAAAAAGTTCAACATTCACCTTCTGCTACCATTTCTGTCAAGCCATATATATATATAAATATAATCAAGATATCTAGTGTCACCAAAAAAAGGTAAATAATTGGCCTATATCAAATGCAGCATATGGCATTCATTTGTCACATGTAAATAGCACTTTTCAGTAGTGCTCAAAGCATGCCATTCCATGAGCCCAATCAGTCCTCCATGACAAAATCATAAACAGAGTAGGGCTGGCTAATAAGTCCTTAGTTTTGGGGTCATGCTCAGGTAAAACAATTTGGCTAATCTATACTTCCAAGTCCTATTCTTGAAGATCAAGGGGTATAACATTTATTGGAATGATTGGAATTCTGATAGACTTTGGTTTTTAATGTAAAGATATAATTTAATCGTATTATTATATGTAGTAGAAAGCGATGGGTTAGAAGAAGCCTACATAACCAACCTATAAATTAAAATTTAACATCCATATATGGCCACCTATGTAAACTTTGAGATTGATTTATCCTGCAATAGATGTCGTTCAATTGGTAACATACATGTTTGTCTTCTTCTAATGCCTCTTAAGGGGATAGTAATCTTAAAGCAAAAGAATGGAATCATATTACGTTATTTAGCTTGGGTAATCCAAAAGTTATGTTCCTGGAAAGACAGTACCGTGCAGTATCGAAGAGCCCTCACTGCTGCTCGATCATCCTATTTTTCCAACTTAATTGAGGAAAATAAGAACCAGAAATGTATTTTTGATACTGTCGCAAAGCTAACTAAAAAGCAGCATTCCCCCAAGAGAGGATACATTCATGAACTTCTTTGGGAAAAGATCATGATCATTAGAAAGTAAATTATAGACTCCTCTTTAAATCTGCCTATTCCTCCAAAAACTCAGTTGTCCTGAGTCTGCACAACTCTGCCAGGACCTAGGATCAAGGGAGACAAGTGTTTTGGTACTATATCTCTTGACACAATGATGAAAATAATCATGGCCTCTAAACCTTCAAGCTGCATACCGGACCCGATTCCAACTAAACTACTGAAAGTGCTGCTTCCTGTGCTTGGCCCTCCTATGTTGAACATAAAAAACGTCTCTCTATCCACCGGATGTGTAACAAACTCACTAAAAGTGGCAGTAATAAAGCCTCTCTTGAAAAAGCCAAACCTTGACCCAGAAAAAAAAAAAAAATATCAGCCTATATTGAATGTAACTCACTGCCTTCCTGAAGACAATGTATACGAAATGCTTCAGTCTGGTTTTTGACCCCATCATAGCACTGAGACTGCACTTGTGAAGGTGGTAAATTACCTTTTAATGGCGTCAGACTGAGGCTCTGCATCTGTCCTCGTGCTCCTAGACCTTAGTGCTGCTTTTGATACCATCGATCACCGCATTCTTTTGGAGAGATTGGAAACCCAAATTGGTCTACACGGACAAGTTCTGGCCTGGTTTAGATCTTATCTGTCGGAAAGATATCACTTTGTCTCTGTGAATGGTTTGTCCTCTGACAAATCAACTGTAAATTTCAGTGTTCCGTTTTAGGACCACTATTGTATTCACTATATATTTTACCTCTTGGGGATGTCATTCGAAAACATAACGTTAACTTTCACTGCTATGCAGATGACACACAGCTGTACATTTCAATGAAACATGGTGAAGCCCCAAAATTGCCCTCGCTGAAAGCCTGTGTTTCAGACATAAGGAAGTGGATGGCTGCAAACTGTCTACTTTTAAACCCGGTGCTTGTTCTAGGTCCCAAGAAACAAAGAGATCTTCTGTTGAATCTGACAATTAATCTTGATGGTTGTACAGTCGTCTCAAATAAAACTGTGAAGGACCACGGTGTTACTCTGGACCCTGATCTCTCTTTTGACTAACATATCAAGACTGTTTCAAGGACAGCTTTTTTCCATTTACGTAACATGGCAAAAATCTGAAATGTTCTGTCCAAAAACGATACAGAAAAATGTATCCATGCTTTTGTTATTTCTAGGTTAGACTACTGAAATGTTCTACTTTCCGGCTACCCGGATAAAGCACTAAAGAAACTTCAGTTAGTGCTAAATACGGCTGCTAGAATCCTGACTAGAACCAAAACATGTGATCATATTACTCCAGCGCTAGCCTCCCTACACTGGCTTCCTGTTAAGGCAAGGGCTGATTTCAAGGTTTTACTGCTAACCTACAAAGCATTACATGGGCTTGTGCCTACCTATCTTTCCGATATGGTCCTGCCGTACATACCTACCTTCAAGCATTTCGCTACACTCGCATTAACATCTGCTAACCATGTGTATGTGACAAATAACATTTGATTTGATTCACAAGACGCAGGCCTCCTAATTGTCCCTAGAATTTCTAAGCAAACAGCTGGAGGCAGGGCTTTCTCCTATAGATCTCAATTTTTATGGAATGGTCTGCCTACCCATGTGAGAGACGCAGACTCTGTCTCAACCTTTAAGTCTTTATTGAAGACTCATCTCTTCAGCAGGTCCTCTGATTGAGTGTAGTCTGGCCCAGGAGTGTGAAGGTGAATGGAAAGGCACTGGAGCAACGAACCGCCCTTGCTGTCTCTGCCTGGCCGGTTCCCCTCTCCACTGGGATTCTCTGCCTCTAACCCTATTAAAAGGGCTGAGTCACTGGCTTACTGGTGCTCTTCTATGCCGTCCCTAGGAGGGGTGCGTCACTTGAGTGGGTTGAGTCACTGACGTGGTCTTCCTGTCTGGGTTGGCGCCCCCCTTGGGTTGTGCCGTGGCGGAGATCTTTGTGGGATATACTCGGCCTTGTCTCAGGATGGTAAGTTGGTGGTTGAAGACATCCCTCTAGTGGTGTGGGGGCTGTGCTTTGGCAAAATGGGTGGGGTTATAGCCTGCTTGTTTGGCCCTATCCGGGGGTATCATCGGATGGGGCCACAGTGTCTCCTGACCCCTCCTGTCTCAGCCTCTAGTATTTATGCTGCAGTAGTTTATGTGTCAGGGGGCTATGGTCTGTCTGTTATATCTGGAGTATTTCTCGTGTCTTATCCGGTGTCCTGTGTGAGTTTTAAGTATGCTCTTTCGAATTCTCTCTTTGTTGCTCTCTCTCTTGGAGGACCTGAGCCCTAGGACCATGCCTCAGGACTACCTGGCACGATGACTCCTCCTGTGATTACTATTATTTGACCATGCTGGTCATTTATGAACATTTGAACATCTTGGCCATGTTCTGTTATAATCTCCACCCGGCACAGCCAGAAGAGGACTGGTCACCCCTCATTGCCTGGTTCCTCTCTTGGTTTCTTCCTAGGTTTGGCCTTTCTAGGGAGTTTTTCCTAGCCACCGTGCTTCTACACCTGCATTGCTTGCTGTTTGTGGTTTTAGGCTGGGTTTCTGTACAGCACTTTGATATATCAGCTGATGTAAGAAGGGCTATATAAATACATTTGATTTGATAACAATTTTGAACAGATAACTAGTAACTGTAACGGATTACAATTAGAAAGTAACCTACCCAACCCTGCTGACACATTACTGGATTTGTGAGATCTTTCAGTAGCAGAAGGGATTTTATTTAATATTAAATTCACATCTAATTTACACACCAAACTACAAATTAACTGAAATGATTCCTTGACAGCCACTTCTGCATAGGCCGCAGACTGTCCCACACTCTCCTACACAGTTCTATTGATTTCATACTGTACAGGACCCTCAGGCACATTGTTGCCATCTCTAGACTCTCCGTGGCTCTCAGGCATCCAATTGTCCTCAGTTTGACTCAAAGCCTCTGGAACAGAGTTATTGTGCTGGGGCTCAAACATGGGTCTATATATATAAACTCCCCCAGCAACTCCTAGCACAGTGGCAAAGGCTATCTGTGCAAAGGGTATCCTTCGTCGAAACATGTTCTCTCTGGATCAGGAGTCCCACCTACACTTGCATCGATGATCCTGGAAGAATAGAAGAGATTACCCAAAAGCTTTGCCTTGTATTGTCACACTGATGTTGTACATTACGTTTTTGCAGGAAGCACACAAAGCTTTCTTCATGGGCCTCAATTGTGTAGTAGAATGTCATATCAAAAGTTTAAATCACGTGGATGTTGTGACATTACCAAGCTGCTAGATATGCAGAGAAGGAAATGTAAGCATTTTATAAAACATTGTGTGCATGATACAGCATTCGTGATGCAAACGCGAACCTCAGCTACATACATCATATGAATAATAATGACATGAATTGTTGTACGTCCCTGTGGTGTCAGATTATTTGTAACATGCGACATTGCAAAACTCTCCACTCATACTCAACCAGATCCTGCGCTACTACACTTACACGAATGCTATTTGGTTATCCTAACCTGCTGTATAAATTCCAACCTGCTACAAAGTCAACTTTCACAAAAACTGTATCCCCTTTAGACAAAGCCGTGGGTTGTTAGCCATAGCTAGCTGGTGAGAGACAAAGGACACACAAATCTTGTGTTTTCAATCATTTTTCTTGCTTTAACATAACTCACCCCGATCTTTTATGAAGTGTGTTTAGACCAAACCGTCTACAATTCTAATAATTAAACAACTAACGGTGGTTATAAAACAACGTTTGGTTTGAGTGCAAAGGTCGAACATGCATCTACGGCGAATGAAAGGGGACAAGATAAAGGACAACAATTAACTTAAAATGCGATTCGGGACTTGTACGATTAATCCCCATAAAATGCATATAATAATTTATTAAATCAATTGTATGTTCTATAAGTGGTACAGATAACATTGCACGCTGTATAAATTTACATCACCGATATGTAACACAATAATGATATCTTGACAATCGCATTCACTTTCCTAGGAATCGCCTGACGTCATCTACCTACGAGCACAAAGGCGGAACTAATGTGGATTTTTTTTCAGTGAATATAATTGCACTTAAATTGTTGATTTTTTGTATTTTATTTTTATTTATATTTTTTGTATGTTTGAGCATTGTTAAGACCTGTGTTTGGTTTGCTAGACATGTTTGATGTAGCAATGTAAGTTGATTTTTGTATTATGAATCAAATACATTTATAATAAAAAATACATTTTACATTTTAAAAAACGAATGTGGATTTTAGTGCTGCTCGAATGATCTACGTTATATGTAATTAGTTTTAGTTTATCTAAGTAATGGAAAAGATTTGCGCACGCTTAAATATCGGAAACAAAGCAGAGCCTGTTAAATCTGAGGAAACGAAAATCCCAACTATATAGTGAAGAAGAAACATGTCCTCTTGATAATGGTACACTACGGTCGTGGCCAAATATTAATTTTCACAGTCTGCTGCCTCAGTTTGTATGATGTCAATTTGCATATACTCCAGAATGCTATGAAGAGTGATCTGATGAATTGCAATTAACTGCAAAGTCCCTATTTGCCATGCAAATGAACTGATTCCCCCCCCAAATATTTCCACTGCATTTCAGCCCTGCCACAAAAGGACCAGCTGACATCATGTCAGTGATTCTCTCGTTAACACAGGTGTGAGTGTTGATGAGGACAAGGCTGGAGATCACTCTATCATGCTGATTGAGTTCGAATAACAGACTGGAAGCTTCAAAAGGAGGGTGGTGCTTGGAATCATTGTTCTTCCTCTGTCAACCATGGTTACCTGCAAGGAAACACGTGCCGTCATCATTGCTTTGCACAAAAAGGGCTTCACAGGCAAGGATATTGCTGCCAGTAAGATTGCACCTAAATCCACCATGTATTGGATCATCAAGAAATTCAAGGAGAGCGGTTAAATTGTTGGGAAGAAGGCTTCAGGGCGCCCAAGAAAGTCCAGCAAGCACCAGGACCGTCTCCTAAAGTTGATTCAGCTGCAGGATCGGGGCACCACCAGTACAGAGCTTGCTCAGGAATGGCAGCAGGCAGGTGTGAGTGCATATGCACGCACAGTGAGGTGAAGACTTTTGGAGGATGTCCTGGTGTCAAGAAGGGCATCAAAGAAGCCACTTCTCTACAGGAAAAACATCAGGGACAGACTGATATTCTGCTAAAGGTACAGGGATTGGACTGCTGAGGACTGGGGTAAAGTCATTTTCTCTGATGAATCCCCTTTCCGATTGTTTGGGGCATCTGGAAAAAAGCTTGTCCAGAGAAGACAAGGTGAGCGCTACCATCAGTCCTGTGTCATGCCAACAGTAAAGCATCCTGAGACCATTCATGTGTGGGGTTGCTTCCCCAGCCAAGGGAGTGGGCTCACTCACAATTTTGCCTAAGAACACAGCCATGAATAAAGAATGGTACCAACACATCCTCCCAGAGCAACTTCTCCCAACCACCCAGGAACAGTTTGGTGATGAACAATGCCTTTTCCAGCATGATGGAGCACCTTGCCATAAGACAAAAGTGATAACTAAGTGGCTCGGGGAACAAAACATCGATATTTTGGGTCCACGGCCAAGGAAACTCCCCAGACCTTAATCCCATTGAGAACTTGTGGTCAATCCTCAAGAGGCAGGTGGACAAACAAAAACCCACAAATTCTGACAAACTACAAGCATTGATTATGCAAGAATGGGCTGCCATCAGTCAGGATGTGGCCCAGAAGTTAATTTACAACATGCCAGGGCAGATTGCAGAGGTTTTGAAAAAGATGGGCAACACTGCAAATATTGACTCTTTGCATCAATTTCATGTAATTGTCAATAAAAGCCTTTGACACTTATGAAATGCTTGTAATTATACTTCAGTATTCCATAGTAACATCTGACAAAGATATCTAAAGACACTGAAGAAGCAGACTTTGTGGAAATTAATATTTGTGTCATTCTCAAAACTTTTGGCCACGACTGTATGTTTGGTAAAGCAGCTATCATATTTCTAGCAGACTGAACAAATGTCAAACTGCTGTTGATGATAAAAGTTAGAATGGAAATAAAGTTTAGCTAGCTACATCAACATAAATAAGAATGTGTTCTTAACTGACTTGCCTAGTTAAATAAAGGTTAAATAAATAAATACAAATGAAATTGAAGTAGGCAACAGGTGATCCAGGAGCATGCAATTGTACTTGCAGTTTCAGAATGCTTGAGTCTTTCAAATGACTAGTTGATAATGGATGTAATTACCAATGCACATCTAACAGAGGCAGCCTAATCTGACGTGTTTTTGTTTATTCTTCTTCTCCTCAGGTGTATTTGGGGTCCATGTCAGTGTCTTCACTGTGGCATTTCGTCTCATCAACTGCTTCCTGGTCCAGACCAGCTTTGTCCCGGATGAATACTGGCAGTCCCTCGAAATCGCACATCTTATGGTTTTTGAATATTCTTTCAACAATTTTCTTGAAAGTTTAAGCAGTACCCTTCTAATAACCTTTTTTTGTGGACAATAGGCTGTGTATTCTGCTAAATCCTTAATAACTTCACCTATGGCTATTTGACGTGGGAGTGGACAGCAGATATAAGGTCCCAGCCCTGTACACAGGTCTTCTTCACCAGCGAGGCACACTGGATGTCATGGGTCACCTCCAGACCCTGTGTTACAAATCATATCAAATCAAATTTATTTATATAGCCCTTCGTACATCAGCTGATATCTCAAAGTGCTGTACAGAAACCCAGCCTAAAACCCCAAACAGCAAGCAATGCAGGTGGAGAAGCAGATTACAACAGTGATCCTTCAACCCCTCCACTGCCTAAAGCCCTCTTTCTAATGCACTATCACTCTACACCTTTCTACAGGTAGTCCATTTTTGTGGGCTTTTGCATGAGTAAGAACTGTGGCATGCTTATAGCTACCGAGGCAGTGCAGTAAATATTCAATATACATTTTTGTAGTCACATCCACTGTCCAATGAAGATGCATTTCTTAGAATGTCCACCAGATCTCACAGGAGACAAGAGCTATGTCGATGAAGCTGAGAGATTCTTCACTGATCCTCATCATTGGTTGACCTCATTTCCTTATAAATCAATGCTACCAACACACCTGGTGTTCTTTGATGTTCTGAAGAAGGTTAGATACTCTGCATTTTGTAATTCAAGACTAATGGCTCCTTCACTGTTACAATCACTTTTATTATTAGCTTTTTCTGTCCTCATGAGATCTCTGCATTCTTGGAGGGGAATAGATTTATGAGAAGTACAGAAATATTCCACAGTCACGTTCCTGAAGGACGAGTTGGAAAAAACATCCTAGTTTATCAAAGGCACTGAACAGAATGCGAATACATTTCTAAGAAGCACAAAGATTTTCCCTTACTCATGTATCTCAAGGACGAGTTTGAAGAAGCATCCTAGTTTACAAAATGCACTGAACAGAACCATCGGGAAGTTAAATCAAAATGGATCTGCAATGTAAAGGAGTAAATTAGAATTAAAACTGAATAACAGATTGATCTTTTAAACATTGAAAATAATGCAACACCTAGCCAGACAGTCCACTATGTTAGGGGGGAGAAGCAATCAATATTCACTTTTTTTATTTATTGGGAAGCTGCAATTCATTTTCAACAGCACATCTGTAAATGAAAGGAAATAAATCAGCCTTAATAAAACAAGCCATAGTTGGAATGTTACTGAACAATTTAACGACAACACAGTTGCACTTTATCTCACCATTTTAAACAAATATGTAACGTAGCAGCAAATTATAGAAATCGACTGTGGAACCAGCTTGCATTCTTGCAAGTATTTCTCAGTGGTTTTGCTACTTTTAAAGTTTTACTGCACACAACAGTATCATTGTCAGCAATTGTTTAGGCCATTATCTCACAATTATCAATTTGTCACCTTATGACAATTTGGAATTTAAATGAAAGTGTATGTCAGTGCATAACTTCTCAATGCCACTGACAAATGTTTTATTTCTTTCCATTGTTGGATCCATCCAATTAATCATTATTCATTCACATTAGGCCTACATTTAGACAATTACAATGGTAATAGATTATTATTATTTTTTAAACAAGGCCCAAAAATAAGAAATGTTGTGCAAATTACAGTCAGTGATGGCTCTTAAAAAGAACATGAACATGTAACAGCTGACCTGATGACAATGAATGTGTACTACAGAGTTAGCTACTGTCAGATTTACTAAACATTCCCATGTTTCTTGCTGTAGTTAGTCATATTTATCATTGCAGCAATAATTTTCTTTGTGCGCATGAGATTAGATTGCAGTCAGATACACCACCATTGCTACTAACCTAAGGATTGCTTACACAACACAGGAAGCAAGGGGACATTCGGCAGCATTAAAAGAACATTGTGCAAAATCACAAAAACAGAAGAATAAGAAGTGAAAAGGCTTTCCATCAAACACATCCTAAATAGCCTTTGCAACTACAATATCAGCCATTATAAAAACAGATTCATTAGGTAAGATTATTCTCAATATTTGGGATCAAAGGGCATAGGACCCAACTCTATTTTTACATCAGCCATGTGTCTGTCTGTGTTCCGTCCTGCTCTGCTCCACTTCCTCTCTCTTTGTGACCGGGGCCGGGCCCTCTGATTGCGCTGCTGGTGCTTGGCTAGTCTTTCTTCTTTAGTATCCGTATTTGGCACTTCAAAGGGTCTACTGTGAGTTGGCGAAAAGAAATGTCAGAATATGGTAAAGCACAACATTCACAAGATCCTATTGAAAAAACAGTTACGAAAACTATAAACTTACCTTGACCCATAACGTTTTGAGTAGGTATCTCCAAAGAAGTGCCTGTAGACATACTCATCAAGATCTTCAAAGACGTCATCGTTGTGGCCATGGTACTCATCCATGTCCTCCAGGTAGTCTTCCACACCACTAACAAAGTCTGTGAACAGCATCTGATCATGGATGAAGACGCCGTTGTGAAAGAAATTTTTAATAAAGCTCTCCAGCTCAGTCCAGTGGTGGAAGTGGTCAACCTCCTGCTGGAGGTAGCTGTGAAGCAGCTGGTTGAACTCATCTGCTCTTATGGGGTCCATGGCTTTGTTGAAGAGGCTCATGGATTCTTGGTAGGCACAGTCGAAAACCCCAGAGCAACCTTTGGGCACTCCTCTTTGTTGTTGCTCAGCCTCTGGGTCCTCCTCAACTTTACCCCCTGACTTCCGGGTGTTACGGTGTGCCTGGAAAGAGTCATCAGTGGATTTACGAGGGTGACGATGCAGGGGCTTGTGGGTTATGGGCTGCCATGGTTCCTCCTCTGAGTCCTTGTTTCCATGGTCTCTATGATGCTCCTGCTGCTCTGTCTTGGCTTCCTTCCTCTCATGAAACCTCCGATCGTGAGGCCGGTAAGTCTTGTCCATCATACGCGAAGCAGAGTCCTTGAAGTGGCGGAAGGTGGATTTCACAGAATCAGAGAACTTCCTCAGATTCTCCTTCACAGCCTCTTTGGCTTTCGTTATCTGCTCTTTGTGATGGTGCACAAACTCCTTGGTGGAGTTCTTCACCGCATCAAAAGTGTCTTTCACCTTCCCTATCACGCCATCCTTGGACCTCTTGACTTTGGCCTGCTTGTCTCCCTTGGCCCTCTCCTCTTTGGTTTCCACATAGAGCCTCTCCCAAAGGTCAGAGCGCTGCTGCTCAAAGCTCAGCTTCTTCTGCAACTCCATGAGCCGTGACTGCAGCTCCTCTGTCTCCTGGTCGATCTCTCCTCCAGCCCTGGTGTTGCGGCTGCTCAGCTGCTCCCTAAGCTGGTCAGTCACCCTCCGCTCATTATCCAGCTCCCTCCTCAGTGTCTGGGCCTCAGCCATCAGGGCCTCCCTCTGGCTCAGGAAGTTGCGGAGGCGCTGCGTCTCCTCCTCCAGGTGGTCCTTCAGCCTCTGGTTTTCAGAGAGTATGGAGTCGGTCCCGGCCCCAGTCTCCTCCAGGTCTCGGATCTGGGAGCGCAGGTTCCTCAGCTCCTCCTGAAGGGTGGACAGGGACTCCTCCTCACGCTCCAGGGAGCTCTTCAGCAGCTGGTTCTCCACCATCAGGTGACTCTGCTTAGACTCAATCTTAACCCTCTCCTCGCCAGTCTGCTTCAGTTTCACGACCAAGTCTTCTTTCTGGGCCTTGTTTCAAAACAAAAATACATCATTTGTTATGCATCCACAAAGGAGTATTAGCAAAACACTTAACATATGAACAACAAGGGGAACAGTTAGGCCTCAAATTAATAATGAAGATGGTTAACAGTGAAACGATGACAAAATACAATTTCTTCAGTCAGACGAATAAATGACAAATCAATTAATGGTGAATTTTGTTGCAGCATTTGAATCTTTATCTTTAGATATTAGTCCACCTTAAATTTATATGGAAAGACCCACCACTAGTGTTAAATTTAACCGTAACCTGTACTTGCATGTTACCTGTAGCTGGGCCTGTTTGGATCTGAGATCCTGGTTCTCTTTAGTAAGCTTGTCCATAATCCCTGTGAGGGACAGCATCATGTCACTCTTGTCCTTTAGGTCTTCTCTCAGACTCTTAACCACGTCCTAAACGTGTGGAAACAGCATCACCAAAGTGAGCAAATGCATTGCTATAAAATGAGAATACACTTAAGCTTCATCTCACTCTACAGTTAAGTGGAGTGTCAAATGGTTCTCAAGGGGGCAAAAAGTGATCAAAAACAAATCGTAGAGAATCCAATTTGTAGAGAATAGTCACGTAACATGAAGAGTTTAAATGTGAAATCACAAATATAGCTGCGAGCAGCAATATGAACGTGGTCACAGGATGAAAAAGGAGAAAATATCAGTTGGATAACAAAGAAAGTTCCTACATAATAAAGTGCTATCTTCCTTTATGTGCAATCACTGAAAGCATTGAGAAGAAGATTTCAAGAATTTGTATCATTAGCATATGTGCATCTTTTGGTACAGTGTGGCCACATTTGAATGCAGAGAAAAAACAACTATTAAAAGCCTTATGTCTAAATACAAAATCTGGAGTGAATCTGATGTATGGTTCATGAGGAGAATATATGATTTATTTTGAGCATTAGCATTACATGACTTGAGATATCAAAACCAAATTCAGTGTGGTTCATCTTAGGGATGTCCATGATAGCGATGACAAATTTCAAGTTGCTAGACCACTATGGAGTATATTTACACTGGTTTAAATGGACACATAATCCGATTTAATTTAAGACATGTACCATGGGCTTACTTTCCAGATTTAGTGTAATTTGGTCCTATGGTTCATGAGAAGAAGATTTTTGAATTATTTTAAACCTATTTTAGCATATACGCATCTACTGGTATAGTGTGCCCATCTTTGAATGCAATGTTTATTTACTCTTTAGGGACTATTTTGAGAGACCACATTTGGAGTGAATCTGACTTTTAGTCCATGAGATTGATGACTATTTTAAGCATTAGCTTTAAAGAGTCAAAAAGTTAATTGTTAAGTTTCCTTATTTTTTGAAGATATCAATGCCAAACTTAACATGGTTCATCACGATGACCCTAAAGTTAAGTTGATAGGTGATTTTGAAGTGGATTTACAAAGGATTTAAATGGACATGTAAAATCTGATTATCAATAACTCAGCCATCTTTTAACCAATCCCTTAGCTTTTCTCAAACTAAGTTAAGAGACGTACCATGAGCCTACATGACGAATTTGGTCTTAAGTTTTCCAAAATGTTCAAGATGGAACAAAATCTATGCTGACGGACTTTATGGGTCCTTGAGGCAAATTTGTTGAGCATAAAGAAAGACACCTACATACAATGTTTCAAGTCTCTAGGTTAAACAGAACAGAGGATATGAGGGTTTAATAAGTGAGGTTGCTTAACTTTTTATGGCTGCAGGGGCAGTATTGAGTAGCTTGGATGAAAAGGTGCCCATTGTAAACGGCCAGCTCCTCAGTCTCAGTTGCAAATATATGCATATTATTATTAGTATTGGATAGAAAACACTCTAAAGTTTCCAAAACTGTCAAAATATTGTCTGTGAGTATAACAGAACTGATATTAGAGGCGAAACCCTGAGGAAAATCAAAACAGGAAGTGGCTTCTATTTTGAAAACTCCATGTTCCATAGGCTCCCTTTGCTGGATTTAAAGGGATATGAACCAGATTCCTTTTCCTATCGCTTCCTCAAGGTGTCAGTCTTCAGACATAGTTTCAGGCTTTTATTTTGAAAAATGAGCCAGAACTATAACATTGCGTCAAGTGGTCACATGAGTTTTGCTCACGCAACAGAGTTTGGATAGGTATTGCTTTACCCTCTCCTACTGTAAAAGACATTTGCGGTTGATATATTATCGATTATATATTTTTAAAACAACCTGAGGATTGATTATAAAAAACATTTGACATGTTTCTGTGGACATTATGGAAACTATTTGGAATTTGTCTGCGTTGTCGTGACCGCTCTTTCCTGTGGATTTCTAAACATAACGCGCCAAACGAACAGAGGTATTTTGGATATAAAAATTATCTTTATGGAACAAAAGGAACATTTGTTGTGTAACTGGGAGTCTCGTGAGTGAAAACATCCGAAGATCATCAAAGGTAAACGATTAATTTGATTGCTTTTCTGATTTTCGTGACCAAGCTACCTGATGCTAAGTGTACGTAATGTTTTGTGGTGTGATCAATAAACTTACACAAACGCTTGGATTGCTTTCGCTGTAAAGCATAATTTCAAAATCTGACACGACAGGTAGATTAACAAAAGGCCAAGCTGTGTTTTCCTATATTGCACTTGTGATTTCATGAATATAAATATTTTTAGTAATATTTATTGAATGTATCGCTATGCTATTCAGCAGTTGTTGATGACACTTATCCCGTTAGTGGGATTGCAGCCATAACAAGTTAACACTGCCACCTTTAGGCCAATCGGGGCAATAATTTTTGTCTAAGTTAACCATGACCTCTAATTTCGTTGTGCCAAATTAGAAAAAAAGTTACCAATCAAATCTTAAGTTATTTGACCAGGTCAAGAAAAAAAAATCTAAGCATAACAATAGATTTCAGTGTCACTGTGAAGCCCTAAATATAAACCACAAAAACAAGGATAGGCTACACAGTATAATATAGGGGGCTTGCAATGTATTTCAATACAAGGACCTCATTGCCTAAAGTAACATTTTGCTACTGTATGTCATATCAAAAACTATTTGAGATCAGTGGGAAATGTAACAAAGCTAGAGAGTGTTTGACCACTTCCTTTGAGGCATAATTTGCTAATTAATTAATTAATTAAAACATCCTTCCGTGGGGTGGGTGGTGAAGATACATTATTTTGCGAGCAAATTGCTCTCTGGAAGGAGCAATAGTGTGCTTTAGTTGGGGCATAAGCATACTTACCACAGAAGTTAGATTTTCTTGATGAATAATAGTGAAATGAGTGCTCACTGAGCATTGCTGTAAAAGTTGTGGACAAATCAATTTAATATTGAAACGCTTAAAAGTTCTTCCTAAAATATGATACTGATAGTTGCAAATGTGACATTAGGACTACTGGCACTTTAATGCCTGAAATCTGCATGTGTTCTGTCAAAAGAATGAGAGAATTCTATAGCTGAAACAAAGTTCACCAAATATGAAAAGAGTTTCTAAGACAGGAAAATAACATGTATTTTGTTTTATTATGCCAATTTATTTGAGAAGGATAGAGAGGTGGCTTAGGATACCTAAATGTATGCATCAAGAACTCTTTACAGACCTTGTTGATGACATTTGGTCCTTTATGACACTGAGGCTGCAGATCTCTCGAATTACCAAGGTCGTTCACTCCACAGATCTTCTCCACAATCTTCTGCCTGTCCTGAACCTGTACTGTGCCTGTGTTAGAATGAAATATTAGGCATTCCCCTTCATTTTCCGTAAGCATAGGCATGATTCACCAGATGATAATACACATTCAAGAATAGTAACACAGAAACAGAAAAAGTTGTGGGAAATGTCCACGTCATGTTAGGTGCAATAAAAAGGGTTCCCACTCTTGGACAAACAAACATTTCAAGACTTATCCATGCAGCCCAATTAGTTTCCAAGATTCAAAACTATTTGGTGACATTGATCAGCAGTGGCAAAATGAACTCAATAACATCAATTTGTTATTGTGTGTATTGTTGACTTATGACCACACTCGCTGGCAAATTAGAAAACCCCCGACATTCCATGTGTGGGGTGTAGGTGTTGGAATTCCCTGACCCTTGGGACATTAGGAACCCATTGTTACCTCACCAAAGATGATGGCACAAGAAAGTAATATACTACCACAAATAAAAACAGAAAATAAATTGACTTACATTAAACAAGTGTCCCATCATGAGCATCTGGTTTGTAGTCAACTCACAAAATGTGGCACACCTCTGATTATGTTTATCAGTCATACTCAGAATGTCACCTTTCAGCCAGCTCTGAGCTTCCAATAACATTGGAAATCTGATTGCTTATTGACCACAACCCAGATACTGTATTACATTTTTACATTTGAACCATTTAGCAGACACGCTCATCCAGAGTGACTTACAGGAGCAATCCGGGTTAAGTGCCTTGCTCAAGGGCACATAGACCCTCTTAACCACTAGGCTACCTGCCACCCTATGACTAAATGATTTGTTTCTACACATAAACATTCTGATGAGGATGGATTCAAGAAGTCAACAGAAGCACTGTAATTCTCTTTTCACTATCTTAATAGGATGTGTATCCTTTCAATATGATCAAATATATCTATGTAGGCACCTAGACATGCTTTGCATAATCCCACTAAACACACAGGTTTAGTTTGTGCTATTCAAAACTACGATGCGGTGATGACACATAACATTCACATGACGTTATCATGACTTATGCACCTAAGCAAGCTGAGTTAATTACCCTCATACCATCCACTCCATACTGTACCTTCAAATTTTCCTATAACACAAAACCAACACAAGTTAAAACTGCTAAAACAGCCCTACTCGTGAATTCCTTTTACCAATGATTCCATACTTATAATGAGCAACATTGAAATTCTTCATCACATATTTACCAATACTTTCCCCATGATGCTTACCATAGAAGTGACCAAAGCCCATGCTGATGGCGATGACGAGGGCTAGTAGGATACATTTGTTAAGGGTGCTGCTGACATGGCCTTGAGGTGGGGGTGCAACGCGAGGTTCCTGCTGCACCTCCTCCTCCTGTACCTCCTTCTGCTCCTCCTCTAGAGTCTCCTCTCGGTCACTGGGGCCAGACTCCTGCACCTCCTCTCCAGGCTCAGCCACAGAGCTAGTGGTGCTCTTCCTCACCCTGCGCCTCCGCACTACTGGGGTGACCTGCTCTCCTCCCTCATCCTCACTGCTGCTGGAGTCTGCAACCACAGGCTGCTCTGCAGGGAAAACTGCAACATACACACACCCACACAAAGAATCATTAGTGCACTGAACCATAATTACAAGGTAGACATGTAGGTTGACAAGCTTGTAAATCATGCGTATGCTGCTAAAATCATTAACAGCACATTGCTGCTTAAAATATATTGTTTTAATTGCCCTCATTGATCTAGTAGCAATATATCATGTCTCCATTCAATTCTAATTAAAGAGACTGCCCCTAAAAAGCTACTTCTGATTTTGAAAACGGCCTATGTGGCATCGATATGAGTCAGAAGCAGTTATTCTACTATCAAAATTGACTACAAAGTGTAAATGGGATAATTTTGGTCATAAAGTCAGTCTCGTACAAAACAATGATTTGCGAGATGGAAAAAAATGTATGGGTACCATACATGTTGGGTATATTTCAATCCTGCCCACAGTTGGCAGCACCAAGTAATCATCAGTTCAGCGCTCAGCTGCAGGCGACCCCATCGTAATGTCAGTTTGGTTTGACATGTGCCATCCCTATGGGGCTATTTAAGGACCATCAGTAAATTACACAATGTACATGGGACAATATTTTAAAATGTCAATAGCTCCAAATGTACTTACTTAAAAACCTCAAACCTGCAATAAATTGTGGAAATTTAAATATTGAAAGTGTTAAATGAGACAACTAAAAGATGTGAAACATTAAAATATTTTCCCATTTACAGTCATTTACTGATGGCCCCTAACTAGCCCTAGAGATAAGCTATTCAATGTCAAACCAACTTTGCCACAGCGGCACACCAGAGGGTGAAGCTAATTGGCTAAATAAGTTGGCTAGCACTAACTAGCCTAGGCGACATCAAGACAAGACCTGGTTAGCCTTTCAAGTTATCTAGAAGGGTGAGTGATTGTATATTCACTCTGCCAAAACAGTACACAAACACTTGCCACGTGTGAACACACACACACACACACACACACACACACATTAAACCACACCCCTCAAAGACAACTCTTATTTGGCTTTGGTCATGGCTGCTGCATTTCTCAATGACCAAGTCGAAAAACTAAACCAAAATCAGGAAGTTCAGCCCCCCTTTAAAGCCTATACATAATTTTTTTTGTAAAGTAGGGCTCTCCAACCCTGTTCCTGGAGAGCTACAGTCCTGTAGGTTCTCAGTCTAGCACACCTGATTCTAACAATTAGCTGGTTTAAAAAACCAGGTGAGTTACAACTGAGATTGGCACAAAAACCTACAGGAGGGTAGCTCTCCAGCAACAGGGTTGGAGACCCCTGTTGTAAAGCTAGGCTTCATGACATTGGTGCACATTCAACTGGGGAAACAAAAAGAATGCTTTAGTCTTCCAGAGGAAATGCCAAACCTGTGAAACGGACCCACATTGCTGTGAAAATGTGCTTATGTTTTGCTTAACAATAACCATTGATTGCAAAATCTGATTAAAGACATCCCTCTGGTAATAGGAGCAACATGTAAACAACATGCCTCAGTATCAAGTTTAATCTAGGTTACATGATTATAGAGGTGACCCCTAGCCTAAAGTTTAAAGAGAAATACAGGAGATCCAGACAACGAACAACTAACAACTAATCTGATATACAATTTTTCTGAAATAAAATGTATTATAGGCTGAGCTAATTATACATCAGGTATATCAGTCAAACTGACATTTAGGCAAATCATCACTGGGGCAACTTCCAGTTGTTAAGCCTAAAAAAACACACATCATGCAGAAATATCACGCAAGTGTTTCGTTTCACACATTTAGTGGCGGTTGCAACACCCTTCAAAAGTAGCAGAACTTGTTTACATCATCGGACAGAATTTGCCCTGACAACAGCTTATCAGGTTTAGACCTGCTACACTGTGTTGAGCAAGACAAGCAGCACACTATCATATTCACACCAGTCCAGTTTATACCACCTGAGAGATGACAGCTGCCAGACATCTGCCCTTTCAGTTGGCAGCCCAAGTCCCACAGACTCTGTGGAAGCTTCCAGTGACCCATCATCAGCCTGGCTTTAGGACAAGGGGAAGGGGAAAGGGATAGGAAGGAGTGCTTTGTTGGTTTCTTCTGTTTGTCGTCATGCCCTATCTGTCCTCTTATCCACTTAAGTTGCTTGATCATCACCAGACCATCAAACCTTGCATGGAAACATCTGTAACTTTGAACTGCGAAGATAAATACAAATGTATCTAAATTCTCCAATTTACCTCATACTGGAATTCATTGAAACATCCCCTAAAGGGTGTGTTGGTTTGCCCTACCAGTCTCTGCTGCGCTGAAGGTGTACTGGCTGCTGGAAGAGGTGCCCAGGTAGAGCTCCTCACTGACTGCTCCCTCTTCCTCCTCCACCGCCTGCTCATCCCAAGGCCCGAGCTCAGTCTCCCTAGTGTCCCCCAGAGTCACAATGTCAGAGTGGTCACTGGAGGAGCACAGAGTCACATGCTCGTCCCCGGCCACCTCACCTCCAGCCTGCAGAGGATATTCCACATGGTTGGCATAGGGACTGGAAACATAGCGACATGGGAATCATACAAATATACAGCTGAAGAATGTTTTGTTTTTATCCCTCACCTCAGAAGCAGACAATATCTCATCTAAGGTTTCTTCTTTTAGAGTGGCATTAAGAGATGACTCACCCCTCTCCTCAGTGAACTCAGCTGAAACACATTTAGAGGACATTTAAAATTTGAAGAAAAGTTGAGTGCACGTCATCTACTGTGAGCACATAACATCTCAATACAGCTATAAATGTGTTTCATTACATTACAATGTTGAAACAGTTTAACCCAGTCATCGATAGTTTTTTTTTGTAATAGGCCTAGATATTTAATTTGTCATAACAAGGCATATGGTAACTCCTCCTACCAGAGAGAGTGGTGAGTTGGTTCTGCAGCAGCTCTGGCTCCAGCACTGCGCTCTCTGGGAGATCAGATCCACATTCCAGGCCGTTCTCTGGCCCCAGGGCCTCAATATCTGAACCCTTAGAAACAAACCTATTATATTAGCCTACCACATTTTAGACAACCCTACATGAAGGCATACTATGATCTCCAGTTCACAGCATTAACCCTCAGACTTTCAAATGAATCTAGACAGTCGGCATAATGGCATTGACTGCCATAAAGGCACTCAAGAAGTAACTAGGTGACATGAAACTTTGAATTAGTCAGTCACTGTAAGTCATATCTATAGGCCAGTCCCATTAGAGTGCACTGAGGAATTTCAAGGCCTCTGGTTCCTAGTAGAGGTCGACCGATTGTTTTTTCAAATGACGATAGCGATACCGATTATTGGAGAACCAAAAAAGCCGATTCCGATTGAATCGGACGATTTTTATTTATCTATTTGTAATAATGCCAATTACAACAATACTGAATGAACACTTATTTTAACTTAATATAATACATCAATAAAATCAATTTAGCCTCAAGAAAATAATGAAACATGTTCAATTTGGTTTAAATAATGCAAAAACAAAGTGTTGGAGAAGAAAGTAAAAGTGCAATATGTGCTATGTAAGAAAGCTAACGTTTCAGTTCCTTGCTCAGAACATATGAAAGCTGGTGGTTCCTTTTAACATGAGTCTTCAATATTCCCAGGTAAGAAGTTTTAGGTTTAAGTTATTATAGGAATTATAGGACTATTTCCCTCTATACCATTTGTATTTCATTAACCTTTGACTATTAGATGTTCTTATAGGCACTTTAGTATTGCCAATGTAACAGTATAGATTCCGCCCCTCTCCTCGCTCCACCCTGGGCTCGAACCAGCAACACAACGACAACAGCCACCATCGAAGCAGCGTTACTCATGCAGAGCAAGGGGAACAACTACTAGAAAGCTCAGAGCGGGTGATGTTTGAAACGCTATTAGCGTGCGCTAACTAGCTAGCCATTTCACTTCGGTTACACCAGCCTCATCTCGGGAGTTGATAGGCTTGAAGTCGTAAACAGCACAATGATTCACGCACAACGAAGAGCTGCTGGCAAAACGCACGACTGTGCTGTTTGAATTCATGTTTACGCACCTGCTTCTGCCTACCACCGCTCAGTCAGATACTTTGATACTTGTATGCTCAGTCAGATTATATGCAACGCAGGACACGCTAGATAATATCTAGTCATATCATCAACCATGTGTAGTTAACTAGTGATTATGATTGTTTTTTATAAGATAAGTTTAATGCTAGCTAGCAACTTACCTTGGCTTACTGCATTCGCGTAACAGGCAGTCTCCTTGTGGAGTGCAACGAGAGAGAGGCAGGTCGTTATTACGTTGGACTAGTTAACTGTAAGGTTGCAAGATTGGATCCCCCGAGCTGACATGGTGAAAATCTGTCATTCTGCCCCTGAACGAGGCAGTTAACCCACCGTTCCTAGGCCGTCATTGAAAATAAGAATGTGTTCTTAACGGACTTGCCTAATCAAATAAAGGTATATTAAAAAAAAAATTAAAGGCAAATCGGCACCCAAAAATACCGATTTCCGATTGTTATGAAAAATTTTAATCAGCCCTAATTAAATCGGCCGACCTCTAGTTCCTAGTACTGGACTATGAGAGGGTTAGCTGAGGTGCTCAGGCGGATGGGGAATCAAATAAGGACTCAGGTAGAGTCAAAAAGACTTGACTTACTTCATTACTTATGATAGTCCACCCACAGGAGGACTCTGTGTCACTTGAGCTCTCTGACATGGCTCCGCCAGCTGGTAAAAACAATGGAGCACACTGTAAAAAATGCATTATGAATTTTTATTTTTTGCACAAGAGGAACATTTGAATACTCAAATGCAAAATGTATCATTCTGCATAAAACCACAGTTCACTGATATGACATTGAGATAAGACAGTTCACAACAACAGTACACAGACATTGCAGCATAATGCATGCCTCTAGCTCTCAAAAACCATTAATCTCCATATGGAGGGTTTTCAGCCATTACATTTGCTCATATTTGGATCCATGTCAACTACAATGTTGACATTGTTTTAACGTTTAGAAATGTCAATCATCACTTTCAAAACGGTTTCCTAAACATATGCCCCTTATCTTTCATGTCAGCGAGAACATTTATCAAATAAAAAATATACACTTACTGTAGCAGTTGTGCACAGATTCATACACTGTGTGTGCCTCCAGTTGACGAACTACACTTCCTTCCTAGTTAGCTTACACCAAAGATTATGGATATTCTGACAATACATGCGTCTCCCTAACAAAGGGAGCCGTTGTCCACAAAGCGGCAAGACGGGCTGTCTAGCTTCTATCTATCTGTTCTTTGGGTTGGTGGATACATCTCATTATTATAATACTTTTTTGAATATTCGATGAGGGTTGTTGACATTAACCACCTGTATTCAATGGAGAGAGATGCTATGCTACTAGCCTCATGCCATGACTAGCCATCTTGAGACAACTCGGATAGAAGTGTTTTTTTCTCTCAAAGTTGCCAGTGTTGTGTCGAAAATATCCCCCTGCCAGAATCCCCCCCTTCTAATTTCCTTAATTTTGTGGCTAGAGTCAAACACTTTATATAGAACAAACTTCAAGTCAGGATAGGAAACCGAAATTAATCATTAATGTATGTGTATTATATTAAACAGAGGAGTCAAATGTTGGCAAGCAATAAACATTTCAGAACAACTATGGCTGAATTATTATCCTTACGCTTTCAAAAATACTAGTCGAATAAGCCATGGGAGATATGACGAATTTTGGCAAAGAGATGTATTTTTTGACTAATACAAATTAGTAGCGGATTTAGGTACGGGCGACATGGGCAGCGGCCCAGGGCGGCCGCGGGTGCTGAAGAGTGGGTTCGCCCAAGGCGCCGTACAAGCTAGAACCGCCACATACACTTGAAAACTGCAGACAAAAATGCTTTCTACTACTAAGATCAGTGAAATGTAGGCTAAATTGACAACGGCGTGGAGAGCAGAAATCTCAACGAGAACAAGTCGCAGCAATGAAGTATTCTGCCAGGAGGGAGATTTTCGGCACAACACCGGGTTATCCACGTGTCCTACTTATATCAGTACACATACACTCTGAACAACTTATGCATATATTCGAGAAAATAAGACATTAGTTTATTTGTTGACCAAATTCGACAGTCATTATTGACCTCCATACAAAAACTCATTGCTTGGTGAAAAAAACACCACCTAGAGGCGGACAGATTTTCTGCCGAGTTGGACATCTCTCTTCCTCTCTGCTAACACACACAGGTGTTCTGAACACACTAGACAGCAGGTGGCGAATTATGTCTTCCGTAAACAAGCGCTCGAACGTGGAGATATGGCTGTGTGGGAACACTAACCCTATAAAAGGTGTGTAGTAATTTACCTTTTTTTTAATAAATAATGTTTCACTGATATGAAATATACGTTACTTATTTCCAATACAGTACCGCAAGCGATGCGTGTTCATGTTTAGAGTAACTTAACACAATTCCCCCGGTCAGAAGATACTATCGTCAATAGGCGCTAAAGTAGTTTGCGTCTATGAATGGTAGGGGATGTCATGTGACCCCCTTTGCTGGTGAATGATCGCACCAATGCCCCACTTTTGGGGATATCGAAAACTGTTTGTTTCTCTGTATGGGCATGATCTTTTTGCAGCTTTCAAGAGTACCCAGTAGTGGTTGTGTAGAATGTGGGTTGTGGGGGGCAAATGTCAACCCCACCACAACATTTTGGAATACTGTTACTTTGCCACCTAACTGGTTTACTGGTGAAGAAAAACGAAGCCAGGTGAGTATTGTTGATATTATTTCAACAAATCGAGTTGTGTACACGGTTCAATGCATGGGGGGCCTTCGTAGCTACACTGTGCAGGATTGCAATGCTGCGATGTCGCAAGCTAGCTAGCCAACTACAGTTAGCACACGAGGAGTCCAATCCGCAATCGATTATTCAACAAATGGATGTATGAATGAATATATACATATATATATATATATAACGTTACATATGTAGCTATGCACAATACTAACAATTTTCATAAGAAATGACACAATCAGGTGAAAATGCGAACTGAGGGGTGTTTTCTGCAAACAGCTGCGAGATAGACTGAAATTTAAACAGCTTCTTGCTAGCTACCTAACAATAATAGCTAGCCACTCGCACAGTTGGCTACTAGTACGCGTTAGTTTCTAACTTATCCTACTCTGTAACGACAAGTAGTATGACTTACAAACCACTCTAACCTGACAAAACACCAGACAGTAATATCATTACCCAGTAAGTTTCCAACGTAGAAAGTACGTATTTCTGCAAATGATTCTTGATATTGCAGTCACAATTGCGCTCTCACAGCTTCATCGATTTCAATTCAACAACAACACAATCAGCGTCTCGTCAGCAACACTAAAAATAGTACTTCCGGATCACAGAATTTCGAAAACGTTCTAAATAAAAGTATCCCATGTAATTGTAGAAACGTGTCAATAACCTGTATTTATTCATGATACATGAAAAATAACTGTTTAAACATTAACAATGAAGGGGGCAGGCAGCAGGGTAAGGTCAAGGAGGAGAGAAGGGGACAGGCAGCAGGGTAAGGTCAGGGGGAGAAGGGGGCAAGCAGCAGGGTAAGGTCAGGGGGAGAAGGGGGCAGGCAGCAGGGTAAGGTCAAGGAGGAGAGAAGGGGGCAAGCAGCAGGGTAAGGTCGAGAAGGGGGCAAGCAGCAGGGTAAGGTCGAGAAGGGGGCAGGCAGCAGGGTAAGGTCAGGTGGAGAAGGGGGCAAGCAGCAGGGTAAGGTCAGAGGACAGGCAGCAGGGTAAATTCAGGGCATGCTCAGAGAGGACACAAAGACCTCTGGATTATTCTGCTATTTCAATTAATTATGTTATGCAGCACAATGAAAAGAGTGATAATGCATTTTTGAAGGAAGTTGCCCAAAATCTGCAATGGTCAACTGCTACAAAAAACACAAAGGATTAGAGTCTTGGCTGCTTAAATGGAAAGATGAGAATTTTGATATAGGCTTATGTGCTTGTGTTATGCAGC